>NC_140955.1:75602586-76202586 GCF_014529385.1 Adiantum capillus-veneris | reverse complement strand
CATGCTGAGAGAGAGGGTAGCCTTGAAGTCCAAGATTGAGAGAGTGAGAGAGATTATTCCTCTTCTCCCCTTCCTCTTTTCCTTTTCACCCTCCTGCTCAACCCTTCTCCCTTACTCTTTATTCATGCAAAAATCCCCTTCTCCTTGTTCATTTCCCCCTATATTTAGGCTAGTTTCACTTTGATTGCCAGACTGCCATGACAAGGCACATGAAACGTCAATGATGACTTGACATGGTACGACGGCATGACAAACTGCAAAAAACATGGCGGGAGTATGTGGAATCGGGGTGCCTTAAGTAACTGAGAAATTTTGCCTTCATGGCTAGAGTTGTTTGAGGCCTGAGTTGGTCGGTGTGAGCATTTTCCTCTCCCTCTGCACCTCTGCTCGTTGCCACCACATCATTTCCCATGTTTTACCCCCATCTACACATGCATTAACACTTGGGAGGCCATTTCTCCCCTTCCCTTGGGTGGCCTTCCTTGGGTTTCATAAAGGCACCACATTTGGCATATGTATTGGCCAAGGCATTGCCTTGCAAAAAATTGGATTACGTAGCAATTATCAATCAAAGCATTGCTAAGCACAACATGTCTCTTCCATAGCCGCTAATCTGTCGGCAAGGTGCAAGCACAAGTGAGAGCATTTGGGAGAAGGTCTTCCCTTCGCATTTGGTTAAAACTACCCGTAACTTCCTTTTCACTGCCATAATGGACATATTTTGTACTCAGTGATTTTCAATAAACAACATTTTGAATAGAGCACATCAATAATCTTATGTGCTTTTGTAAGGGCACTACATTTGATTACATATCAACAAAAGCATCACCAAACCACAACATATTTGGCATACATCTTGGCTACAACATTGATGATCATCACATTAGGCTTACATATCAACCAATGTAGTGTTGAGCACAACTCCACCAGCATACCCCCGTTATCAATGAACTATAGGAGATAAAATTTTGGAAAAGATTCTCCTTGAGCACTTATTTCTCTATTAAGTGCACCATATTTGGCATACATGTCAACTAGGGCATTGCCAAAACTCCTCAACCACTTTTGCCCTCCAAAGTTCATCACATTTGGCATATTTACCAACCAAGGAATTACCAAGCACTCCATATTGTAGATCATAATGTGTATCCCATTTAACTTGATTCAAATTCTTCTTCTGAGCACATGCTTTTAGTCCAGTCATGAAAGAGAATCTTACTAACTTTGACTCCTCATGATGATTTTCCTATCTACCCTTGACTTAAAGAAATCTCATCACTTGTTTCTTTTCCCCCTTCTGGAAGCAGAGCGACACAGCAACATTTCTAAAAGTTTGATTGCCATTTTTCTCATGGAAACACAAGTAGAATTTAGAAACAACTTTCCCTCTTGCCATATACAGCTTGCTCAATTCATCAATAAAGACAAGAAAAATCCATATGCAAAGCGACAAGGCAAAAATGACAAATACGCAAGTTGTTTTTGAAGTCTAGACCTGTTTATGTTTTTAAGAGAAAAAGCATAGAGATGGACTCTAGAAATGGCTGCACACTTACTTTTTATGCTTACCCACTTGCCTATGAGGTTGCCTATGAGCTGTTTGTATTTTTGTTAGCAATTTTAGAAATCCGTATACATTTTTTGTAAGATTATGTTTAGGTTTGGGGTTATGTACCGTTTTTGAGTCAAGTAATGTTTGAAATTAACTTACCGTTGTGTTCACAAGCATTATGAGTAGACACAGTGGTGTGGGATTGTCCAATCCAGATGCCTATCTCTTGACCAAGGTTTCATGCCTTTGTAATTATTGTAAATGGGATATGCATTGAACATAACATGTTGCACAACAACATGTCCCACAAATATGGCGAGTTTGATCCATCAATTATAGATCAAATTATTTCCAATTGCAATTCATTGGTTCATGTGAATGAGAGTAGTAAAAGACGCCTTTCTCACTTATTATGTTCTGAAAATTGTAAGTTCTCAATTCTTTAGGACTCAAACAATGGACATCATGCAACCTACAGCCTACAAGGCATGTTTGTATGATGTTTACTCAAGCAAAAAACATGGCTATGCCTGAAGTGTCATCTAGCTCAAAGGTTGATGACACAAAGCCCTAAACAAGAGATGAGCCAAAAATTGACAAAATGATTGAAACAACCATGGACTTAGAATGGTTTGTTTATGATGATATGAAACGTGAGACTGACACACTACTATATGAAGATGCTACTGGTTCTTCTTAACATGCAAACAAAGTTTGGATGGAGTGACATGAGAATTATAGAAGTTTTCAAGTGCATGTTCATGCTGTGATGAATGTAAGTATGTAACAAAATTGAATTTTTACAAGCTGATTGATGCTTCTCTATATGTAGACTAATCAATGAACACATTTTTTGTTGGTAATGTGATGTCAGTCTCAAGAGATGATGCAAGAAAGATCCTACAAAATTTAGGAATGGAAAATAGTTTCATTCATGCTTGCCCTAATGATTGCATTCTATTTAGAGGGAATTATATCGACATGGAGAAATGTCGTGAGTGTGAAGCAAACAAATATTGACAAGATCTTCAAGGTCAAAAAGTACCACAAAAGATGCTCATGTATTCTACTCTTTTACCTTGCATCAAGCACTTATTTCAATGCAAATCAATGGCTGCTCTAGCATCATGGCATAGGGAAAATCAATCTTTTAGATGATGTGCTAAGGATTCCTACAGATAATGCGGGTTGGAAGCACATCAATGAAACGTGGCTAGATTTTGCACAGGATCCAAGGAATTTACACCTCAAACGGGCAATGGATGGTGTAAATCAATTCAGGAAACAATCAACATCTTACAATGTATGGCCAATTGTCATTGTCAACTACAATATTCCACCATGGCTAGCATATACAATCTTGATTGTATCAGGTCGGTACAAAGTGAAGGATATGGATGCATATCTTTGTCACCTACTTAAAGAGCTACAACAATTGTTGACATGCATAGAAGTCATGGACATGAGTCAGCATGCAAGCTGATGAAATGCAAACATTAGAGGCGTTCTAATGTGAATGATGCATGACTATCCTAGTTTTGGAGCATTAGGAAATTCCAAAGGTCTTTTGGAGGGCCTTTTTGAAGAGAGAGAGCTTCTCCAATGAGAGGAGGGCCAACATTACGTAGAAAAATAGGTTGATAATAGCAAAAATATGGAAAAAAGTGTCACCCACTCATCCTTGAAAATGGTCACCTTTTCATTAAATGCGTGTGTCTTTTCCATGAGGTAGACGCGGCTCATTCAATATGGCTTTCTTCATCATTGAAATACAAAAAATCACAAAATTGTTAGCTAGTGTTAGAATTTAAACATTTTGACATTGCCAGTGCATCCAAAATGCCCAAAAACCTAAAAAATGAATGTCTATTTTCCCTTTTCTGGAACTCAAAGAGGGAGAAAAGTCCAAAAGCCCCTTAAAAAAGGGGTAATTGCAGTACGGTACGTGAAGGGGCGGTCCAAAAAAGAATTGAAGAAAAAAATTTAGAGAGGTCATTGAGCACATCTTTCAAAGAACCATGAGATGCAAGAGGGTCTCTGGGAAGGGAGCAAGCAAGGAGGTCCGCTCAAGAATGTCTAGAGAAAAAGGAGAGGTATGACGGGTGCCTTCCACCCCAAGGATCAAGAGATTCTCAATATGGTATGAGTTTCCCAATGGAACAAGATAGAGAATCAATCACTTGCTTGATTTGATGCACATATCAAAAAATGTGGGATGTTTATTGTGGGAACATGTCACCGAAAAGAAAGATACACTTACCACTAGGGCTGACCTGAGAGATAATGACCATTTGGATCAGTACTAGCCACAAACCACATATGATGGGTCAATAAAGCTACCAAAAGTACCTTGGATTTTGAAAGCAAAACAAGAAAGTAAGGTGAAAGAGATCATACAAACCATGCAAATGCCCACACGCATAATTTATTCACTCAAGAGAATGTTCACAAAGAAAGTAAATGCATTGGATTGAAATCACATGATTGGCATAAAATGTGTCAGGTATGCTTCAAATTGATGACCCTCAACCATAGGAAAGTGCATGCGTCACCTATGTAAATCTTGTAACGTGTTTTTTGTAGTTTATTTTACTTATGGAAGTTGAGAGCTCTTTGTTCTTCACCACCCATGCAACAATTTACAAACTTTCTACATTGGTTCATTGGATTTCCAAAAGGAGATTGACATTGCCTCCATACCTTTCACAAAGGAGAATATTGTGAAGTGTGGTTGTATGATTGAAACACATTTTTCCACCACTATGGTTACTATTCAAGTACCACTCCTTGTGTGCATAATTGATGAGGTGGAAATAGCAAGCATCATGCATTTTAGATGGATTTTCTTCCTAGAGTGCTTCATGAAAATTCAGAAGGGATATATGCATCAAATGACACACCCAGATCGAAGGTAGCTGCTTGATAAAGTTGTTGAACACCAACTTTGACCTGAGTTATTGAAACTTTAATCTTCCCTTCTCCTTGAAGCTTTGGAGTTTGACGTCAAGGATCTTGAATTGGTAATGGTTCCCATTGTTCCTTGATTCCTCTCTACTTTGAGTCATGGGAGACACCATTGGATAGTCTTGAATAGAATGTATCTGTTCAAGTACTTGCAATTTCTTTAATTATTCAAGATCCTTTTGCATTGCATTTCTTTTTTTCTTCAGTGTTCTTGAATTGCAAGTAATGTTTCTTAAAGGGGTTGTTGAGTGATGATCTTTCATGTAGCTCCCTCCTTCCTAGAGGTTTGTGTAGGTTCATCAATTGGAAGCATCTCGTTATCTTAATATATTCCTATCCAGCCTCATCCTCATAGATACTTTTGTTATCCCAAGTTCTAACAGCCACAATAAGTTCAAAGTGAACCCTACCAATGGGTCTATATAGAGGCTACCTTTTGATGATCCTACTTCAACAGTCTTTAAGACAAATATCATCCATTTTGGTCTTACTTTGGAATAGATGGCAGAGTACAGGATTCTTGAGGGTTGATCAAGAAAGCACCAAGCTTTTGGCTATGAGAGAGTTGAGAGATAAAAATAGAAATAAGTGTATATGGTGTAGTGGGAGATATTGGAAAGTTAAAACGAGACCAAAGTGTCATTAGAGGCTAATTTGTAGAATATAACATAGATTCAGCAAATATCATAATATTTATACCAACACATAATGAGAAACATGCACAAGAGCCCAATCCAACACTGAATTTAATGAATCTGAATAAAATGTATATTTTATCACCAAGATGTTCAACAACTCTGGGTAAATCCTTAAATGTAAGCTCCAACATTGATAGACAAATAGAACCACTGCTTGGCTTCCAGTCAATCACAATCTTGGGGGTTTCTCGATGCATATCCAGGACCTCATAGTTGCATACAATCGAGCCCCTTAGTGAACGTACACTTGTGCTTACCTCAAACATCAACCACTATTTGTCTGTTGTCGAGATCATCCTTCCTTTCCCAAAGCCCTTGAGTAGGTAAATGCCCTTTGTCTACTCTTAATTCCAATTTCAGTGAAGAAATTAGCAAATAACAATCCATGGTTTCCTCTTCATCTTCAACATTCCTTCTCTTCTCTTCACATTGCTTTTGTTGCACAATTTTCTGAGAGAGAAATATCATCCAAGAAGAAGAATAAACCCCCCTCTTTCTCTACTTCCCCTTCTCTCTTCCTCTTCTATTGTTTCTTCCTACAGCTCTCCTGAAAAATAGTAGAGTATGAAAACTTCAATATCTCACAATCAATGCAAAATTGGCATATGTGTGTGAGATGCAAAAAATCTCAAAACCGCATTTTCCCGGTCCCAACAACCGTTTTGACAAAAATTGACTTTTGTTAAAATTTAATAGAATAGCAATTTTTGGCCTCCCTCACCAATACATTTGGTCTCTCACCCATTTTTTTTCATGACCACATAGCCTCCAACTATTCAACTTGCCTTGTATGTTTCAAGAGGCATTTCCCATACAACCCTTCCTTGTCAACATCAAATCCCTACACTTGGGGTGTATACCTATCTAAACATTTTGACATACATTCACCATTGAACTTGCATTTCATTGTGTCCCATCACTACAAAATTAAGATATATACTTCAATCAAGTAAGATCTTCATCTTTTGACCATGTTTCATATCGTGGAAGCGGAGCAACACGACATCCACCCCCTCAGAACTTGCACATCCTTCGGCATGTGTCAACTGGATTGGAACAGTCTTCGGCTTCATGAATCCTCTAGGATTGTACATAAAGCTCAACATAGTATATTAAACTAAGCATGTGTGTGCACCCTTCACCCAATGAATTCCTTGCATCATAGCTCATGGAGATAACCTGCCATAACCTATAAGAATCTCCATATCCACTTAAGATCAAATGGTACAAGAAGAAACTATCCAAACATTGGAGCTTCATAAAATTCACATGGATTACTTGTCTCAACCAATATCAAAGAACCCTAATACAAGCCTTATATGCCTGGATCAATCAACAAGAAACCATAATGTGCACCCAAAATCATCCATCCATATTGAGCCTGCTTTTCAAGATGCTTAGAATTTCTTGGATCAAATACCATTGAGATCACATAGCATCGATGATGTCTACAATAAACTAGAGCTTTCCTTGAAACACAATGAAACATCCTCATCCCATAGAAATTTGGAAACCTTTGCTTGTTTTACTAGCAAGCATATAAAGAGCACCGACTCCCTTTTACCAACATCTATATCATCAATGACATGAACATCAAAAGAAATATTATCCAAACCCAATCACATCTGGTATGTTGTTCAAGAAAATGAATGAATATGTGCACCCCTTGCAATACATATGTTGATTTAGTATCATCACCCCCTTTGACTTCATAGTCATCACAAACCTTTGAACAATCAGTACATGTATCAGTGATATCTTTACTTGGGATTCCATCTTGATCATGCAAAATAGCTTCAATTTGTAAATCTTCATCCATAACACCCTCCATTGGACACGTAGATCCTTGTAGATTTTCATCCATAGCACTCTCCATCGAACTCATAGAGCCCTATATATCTTCATCATCTATCAAAGAGCTAGCAATTTCTGCCTCTTACAACTCATGAGAAAGCAGACAAGGAAGGACTCCTTGGATATCGTGCACTTATGGAGGTTCTTCTTGCACTCCCTCTTAATGGGAAGATACATTAGAAAACCCTTCTATGCTTTTATGTTCATCTCCATCAAATCTTTCCAAGAAACCATTAATAATGGAACCCTCTTCTTGCTCTGTGACATCAACACATGTAAACATGTTGTCAACAATGAAAATAGATTCATTTGTATTCTCATGGACACCTTGTGTTATCACCACAACTTCATGCACTTCATCGGTTACCATATACATAGTTTTATCTATGCAATCATCTTCCAAAAAACATGTTGTTCCGTTTGGCCTGACATGCATCCATGGTGCTAAAAGATCCATGAGACCCTATAAAGGCTCATCTTGAATTCCTTGAGATCCATGCAGAGGTCACTAGCCTATGTTAAGTTTCCCAAAAAATGATCCTTTGGGACTAAGTTTGATACTTTAAGAGCTACATCTGCTTTAGCTTTACTTTTTGCAAAAATTTGTTCTCAAAATTCATCATAGCTAAGTAATTGCAGTAGATCCCATCACCTTTACCAAAAGTAACCTGGCTCTTCCCAATGATTTGCTTCATTCCCAAGTCCTTAATCCTTGTGCTTATGTGAATGAAACCATTTGCAAAATAGTCCCACTATTTGGAATACGTTTCAGCTAGTTCTTGAAAGTGATCTCTAAACTCAAAACTTACAACTTCTTTAAACGTTTCTACGTTCAATCTTATGGAACCCCTTGAATCTTCATTCTGTTGCATAGCATGCAAGGATACCTTCTGGATTGTGTCCTTGGAAAACATGACACTATTCATAAACGGCATTAAAGTGCCATCTCCACCACATCATCTATCTGCTCTTTCATCTTGACAACTTCAACTTCAAGCAGATATCCTTGTATCAATTCAAGCCTCTTCAAAAATCTAGAACTGGCAACCCCTCGGAAGTTAATTCTTCCATAAAATGCATTATCTCTTCTAAATTTTCCATCTACATGTCTCATATTGGTTAGATTCACGTTAGGTTCGCCAAAGATGTCAGAGTGTGGGGTTCTTCGCGGTTGCCTGGGAAAGCGTCGAGCTTCTGACTATAAGAGAGTTGAGAGAGGAGAGAAGAAAAAATAAAAAAGTGTATATGATTTTATGGAGATATTGGAGAGTCAATATGAGAGCATAATTCCCATTAGAGGCTAATTTGCAATACACTCGAGCCTCTAAGTGAATGTAGACTAGTGTTTACCTCAAACATTGACCATTGTTCGTCAGCTATCCAGCTCACCCTTCCTTTCCACAAGCCCTTTGTTTGCTCTTTAGAAAAAAACATTATCAGATAACAAGCCATGGTTTCCTCTTCATCTTCAACGTTCCTTGTTTTCTCTTCACATCACTTCCCTTGCACAAATTTTGAGTCCCCTTCTTCTATTTCTTCTTGCAACTGTCCTAAAAAATAGTAGAGTACCAAACCTTTAATATCTCCCAATCGATGCAAAATTGGCATATGTGCAAGAGAAGGAGAAGTTCTCAATACGGTTTTTGTAAAAATTCTATAGAATAGCACTTTTTGGCCTCCCTCTGGAGTACATTTAGTCTCTCATCCACTTTCCTTTCTATCATGACCACATGACCTCCAACTACCCAACTTGACTTGTATGTTTTAAGGGGCATTTCCCATACAAGCCTTTCTTGTAAGTATCAAATCCCTACACTTGGGGTGTATACCTTTCTTAACATTTTGACATACATTCACCATTGCACTTGCATGTCATCGTGTCCCATCACTGCAAATTAACATATACACTTCAATCAAGTAAAATCTTCATCTTTTGCCATGGAAGTGGAACGACACAACATTGTGTAACCTCATTTGGACTCCACTTGTATTCTTGGGGCTTGATGGAATGAAAATCTTTTCACAACCTTGCTATTGCACTTCAGTTTTGCCTAATTCACATGGACATTATACTTTCTCATCCACAGTCTTCCAAGTAATGCCCGATCTACACATAAAACTTTTACAACGTGATATAATCATTAACATTGACCTTGAGCATTAGTGATCCAAGGACATAAGCAATTCCACTTGAAAAGGCTTGACATTTGATTTTCTTTGGTTTGACAATTGGTTTTCCCAAATTTTCCTATGTCTTGAAGTCAATGAAGTTCAAAGCACTTCCCCCATCAACATAAGCATCAAAGATGAGCTTATCTTGTCCCAAGCCCACTTGAATGTATGGCTTCATGTCTGGTTCATCATTTGAGGTTTTATATTTTAACAGTGGTGATAAAGGTTCGCAATCACTGCCATTATAGGCATTATTTTATATTCTTCTTGTTGGCTCCTTCATTGGTTGGGAAAGTCAAAAGATTTGTCGTATCCATTTCTATTCAACATTCTAGCCCATGATCTCTCTTTCTCCAAATCAAGCTCACTTATGTTTACAAATGAAATCATATGAATGGATATGAAATCATTTCCTTCTTCATCATATAATTTTATTTGTGTAGATTTGTTGATACATATATACCTAGGGGGGAGTCAATATGTATATATTGATGATATGCGTTCAAGGAATATTTTTAAAACTTCTTATTTGTATTTTTGACAAATAAAATACAACCTTTTCCTATTCAATATATAATTTTTTTTTCCAATTCCATTTTATGGTACCCTTTTGTATGTGAAACTGTGAGAAAAAACATACAGAGTTGTCTATGGGATTTGCATGCACTCTCTAGCATGGATACATACCCTTGTCTATCATTAGAGCCAATATGGTTGCATGTAGATAGAGAGAATGAGCTAGTTGGCATACATTGAGAGAGTCTCTCTCTTGTTTTCTTGTAAATACTAGTGGATTAGCTAACAATACCCACTTATTGGCACATTCTCCTTTAAGTGGAATGTTGTTGGGACCCGTATGCTCGATGTCTAGTTGCCCACTACCTACACTATCCTTATTCTTGTCCATATACAAAGAATAAAGAGCCTCTCGTTCTTGAGTGTTTCTCCACCCACACAATGCACTTCTCCTCTCCTTCTCCCCTTCTTGCATGCACACACCACACTGCATTTGCACACCACTACACTCTTTTGAAGTGAAAGATTAAGCGATGTGTCATGGCACTAATATTGGTCAACAAAAATTACCCAATTATCCCCTTTTTTAGTGCAGGTATAGCACCCATAATCAACAATAATCTTACCTTTTTTCACTCAAAATTTAGAACATAGATGGAATCAACAGAGCATCATGTACACCGGTGAGGCTATGCAAGGGTTACCCTTCATTCCAATCAATGTCAACTTTCACCCATGGACACTCAAACCCATTATTCAAACATAATCCACATATATATACATCATGCGTACCTAAAACATTCAAATACTATATAGGCATCCTTTGTATAAACACATATTCATCTATATAATACATTGGCACATCTATTTGCATTACAGTTGGTCAAGACTTGCATTAAAAAATCCATTGCATGGCCTTTTTAGATTCAATTCATTGACCTATAGTGTCCCCCCCCCCCTTCCCCCCCCCCTTCTTGTGCCACCATATTGACACACAACATAGACAAGATGTGGGCATAGATGGACATGATGCTTTGGCTTGTACATTGAGAGAAGTCAACAATAAAGCAAACAACATAATTAGTTTTCTTGTGTTTTTGGTGATTCTGGTACTTTACCATAGGAGAGTGGAGAGAAATTCTCTCTCTCTCTCTCTCTCTCTCTCTCTCTCTCTCTCTCTCTCTCTCAAATATAACGGAGGTTACAAAAGATTTTTAGGCATGGACCACACGCACATGTACACACACATACACGTGCACCACACAAGCACACACAAGAATGTTGCTTTGTAATACCAATGAGCTTCAATACAAAGTTGCAAGAGAAAGGATATAACTGTTGGTGGCATATTTCAAACCTCCCACACTACAAACATAAAATATGAGTGGACATGGCTTGTGACAACATTATATTGGCTCGTAAATCTTTCAAAGAGAGCTTGGTAGAATACTAATCTAGTTCAGGCATGATGTCGATGTGCAAGTAGGTGTACACATACACACACTCACTTTGGTATAAACATGTGTTTCACACACCTTTCAAGGCTTAAGAACCTTTGGGTCTTTGCTTTGCCTAATCATGGCAATTTATAATAATAATGTTTCCCCTATGTTTATAACTTACTTGTTTTGGCTCAAATCATGGAATACTCTTGCTTTAATATATCCCCTTCTAGATCTAAAGTGGAAGGCTTTGCTCCATGGAACTTGAATTCACTTTGATGCGTTTAACTGATGTTACCATTAGAATGGCCCCTTGGGAAAGTAGAGAGGCTCAAACTACATCTTGAAAAAACCTAAGCTTCTGATGGTGTTATACCCTTTAGACATTGTCTTGATGAAAAAATCCCCATGGCGATGCTCTCTTATTGGGTTTTTCCCTTAGTTCTACCTTCCTAACTCTTGTTGGAGTTGCTACATAGGGGGGATCCCTCCCTTATGTTTTTCCCCCTTTTTTGCCACCCACCCGTATAACAAGAGTCACCCTTATAACAAGAGTAAGTCTATCGGACCATTTCTATAGGGATGTAAAAAAGACCGCAATAGAAGATTTGGATATCGAGTCAATGGCCTCTAGCAATACTAAGCTACCATCATGGCATAAGGATGATAAACTATGTGGATGTATGCAGCCTCAAAGAATACTAGCCTACAAAGGGAAGAATATATCCCTGAAAGGGATGTGCCAGATGATGCCTATATTCTAGAGTCCTTTCCAAAACTCTTGTTTGAGCCATTTGGATGGATGGATCGAGCACCACTTGCCTACCATTCTCTGGGTCTGGTAAGTGAAAACTCCCCTTTCACAATCTTGCTTAGCCCCAATTGCAAGCAACCATGGCTTCCCAGGATATAACAGGGTAAGTATTCTCACTTGCTTTGATCACAAATAAATGAATGAGGCATTTAATTACCATCACTTTTACCTTCACATCTTGAGCCACTCCCAAAAATCTTGCTTGGCATGGTTGGCCATCCTCATCTGCACATTGGCCTTCACCACAACTTTGATGTTGATATCCTCCATAGCAGGTTCTGTTAGCACAATGAGGGCACTGTCAAATCATCACTCCATGCAAGTAACACCAAAGAGAACCACCAAATGCTTACATCCAACACCAACAACATGGCTAATATCACCAAGTGTTAGGGAGAAGCACCACATGCAACGCATGTGAGGGTCTTTGTCTTCAATTTAAAAGGGGGGGACTTGATCGCCACCCCATATGTTATGCCCTTGAGGGCACCGTCGAATCATGATTGCATGCCATTAGCACAAGAGAGCACCACCAAATGCCTACAACCAACACCAAATGCTGCCCATAGCACGGCTGGCATCACCAAGCATAAGGGAGCAGCACCACACGCGATGCATGTGAAGGGGAGGGGAAGGACTCCATTGGAGATCCCTCTCTCTCTCCTTGATACACAAATGAAGGGCCATGGTTTTATATATATACCATGGTATCATGGCCCCTTGTACTACATGTGGGTTCATCCTCCTACCACGTGGTGGTTACTTATGCTTTGCATCCCTTTGTGGGTTTGAAAAATCCACCAAAATGTCACCCAAAAGAAAAATCTTGTTTATATCACTTGAGGAGCTCATATATCTCAACTCCCTTATCCAATGAGCAAGTTGTAAATCCCATATGAAACTTCAATTGGCTGATTTCCAAACCCTCATACCCCTTCTACATTTTGAGGTCTTTGCAACCACAATCCCTTGATTCAAAAAACGAGAAAAAACATATGGTGCATCAACCTGCCTACAATTGCTCCCAACTTCAACTAGACATACTTTTGTACTCCGAGCTCCAATTGATGCCTTGTAACTTCCAGTAGGGTTCATACATTGCACATCACCTTTTCAAACACTCGAAAGCTCAAAAAAATCCCTGAAGGAACATTTATCAAGGTGTCCAAATTGGCACATAACTCTCACCCATGAAAAATTCAATTGCCCATAAGTTGATTGTTTGGACTTTGATTGTCCATCCAAAAAGATGTGTGTGCTCCACAAATCAAGAGCTTTAGATATAGAACCTCACATACACTTCAAGGCTTTGCTACCCTTGTTCAATCGAGCACGGATTTGCCAACCACCTTTTCATTCAATCTGCCACATCTTGCACCCTGTAGCTCTGATTGAGGAGCCGTTTAGACTAGCTGGGATAACATGTTGACAACCACACTTTGGCACTTCCATTTTAGAACTTTGAACAATTCAACCAACCACCTTTGATAGACCCATGGCAGAGCATCTTGGCCCAAAAAACCCCATAAAGCATTCACACCTGCAACCACCTGTCTGCCCCTTGAACATACCTACTTTACAACTTTGGCATCCAATGTTGACACACATAGACTTGCTTTCCCCACTTCATAGCATCAACATACTTTAGCTACACCACCGTCTTTCATTGAAAAATGGAAGTGCTTGCCGATGCCGAGCTGTCTCGATGCTCAAAATTGATGTTGAGCTATCGATGGCAAGAAGAATGGTGAAAGCTGAAAATCCATAGAGAGTGTGCTCGCTAAAGCTGAAACCAAGCCAAGAGCCGATGCAAAGTTGAGAGGAATGCCAAAACCCAAAAACCCATACAAAGTATGCTCGCCAACTCCATAACCAAGACAAGAGCCGATCCGCTTTCTCTCTCTACCTGAATTTCAAGGTCGTCGAAGCTTGTTGATGCTTGACACTAGAGGAGAGCTTGTGTGCTCTCTCTCCCTCAAGTAATCCAGTTGTCACCGTTGAGGATGTTGAACCAATGTCGGATGATACCTGGGATTATTCGTCGATGGTCACACACAACATCTGTGTGTGTATGTATGCACATGTGCATGCCTTCTTTCTTGCTTCTTCTCTGTCTTCAAGATACTACCATCAAATTGTGTGTGTGTGTCTGTGTGTGTGTAAGACACACACCCAATCTGAGTTACCTCTTCTCAATGTCGGGCTACTCTCTCTCCCTTATGAGTGTGTGTACACACTCTAAGAGTTCAAAAAAAGAGATTGCTCAGAGATTTTTTAGCCAAAAATTGGAAGACGAGGTCTTTTAAAGGTGTGCCCTTGTGACCAGATTCTTCTTCTTGTTTGCCCGCTTTGGGGTACTTCCCTTCCCCCTGGCTTTAGTGAGTTTAGTGTATAGCGACAAGTGATTTGAAAGGCTCTAAGAAGTAAAAACCTTCATTTCAACTAGCAACAATATCCAAATAGCTTGATGGAAGCAATAGCACTTGTCTATCTTAGAGGTCATGTTGGCATATTCTAGGCTCATGTAAGTAAAGCTTGGCGTGTCATTCCACATACCAATTGACCGCAGGTCCATCAGAGCCCATATCTCATAAAGGCTTAGCCATTTCATTTTTCAGAGCCTGCAAACAAAGTGAGGTATCATGGAAACTAATTTCTTCTTAAATTGGCCATTTGAGTCCCAAAAAAATGAAAGAGAACAAGTGAAGTTAATTTAAGTTCTTATGGAGCAGCCGATCAAAGACTTGGGACCAAAAGAGGAGAAGTCCATAAACGAACAAGAGTAATTGCTATTTAGGTATCTCAATCATAGGTACAAATCAAGGAAGGATGAATATACCTTGAGAAGCTTTGATCAAAGATACAAGATAAAAAATATGATCTAGAGAAATTATAGCAATCTAAAAAGACAAAGTAGCTATGCTAAGTTCAAGTCATTAGAATAACTCTTTAGACTCCAAGTATGAAGTCTCAAAAGCCTTACGGTAAATTTCTAAATTGCCACAAATAGCCTAATTTTTTGATGATTATATGATATATCCACCCACTCATTATGGGTCCTGAAAAAAAAAACTCTTTAGAATCCAAGTATGAAGTCTGGAAAGCCTTAGGTAAATTTTTAACTTGTCTCACATGTTTCTAGGTGCGTTCTCATTTTTCCTTTCCAATGTTTACTTAAAATGACAAAATTTAAAAGAGGGTAACAAGAAAATACCTCTACTATCTAGCCTTTGTGGGATGCTTTGTATAGATCCATATAAGAGATGAGATGGATAGAGGGGACATGATGGTCACCCCATAGAGTGATGACCCTGCCGCCATGCTCAAACTATAGCATGTTGTGCAAATAACTCCTTACTAAACTATGGTCAAAGTTGTACTTGCCTAGGTACACATCTGCTCTAGCCAAATGCATGACCTAGAAGTCAAGCATCATGTCATGAAAATTAATTTCTAACATTCTAAAAGTATTTTCCATCTTAATTTGGTTATTTAAGTCGGAGGAAAATAAAAGAGAGCAAGCGAAGTCGATTTTAATTCTTATGGACTAGCTCGGTCAAAGGCTTGGCAATAAAAGGGGAGAAGTCCACAAAAGAGCAAGGGCAATTGCTGTTAGGAAATAAGACGTAGCTAAATAGATAATTGAGTAGATTACTTAATGGAGAGAGACAGATTTACATACACGAGATTATAGAGTAGAGAGAGAGAGAGAGAGAGTACACACGATATACGTGGTTCACCCAATGTGGGCTACGTCCACGGGAAAGCAGCCACTCAATGGCTTTAGTACTTCAAAACAAGAAGTAGTTTACAAAGGGATTATACCCTTAATGGAGCTCCCGCCTTGCTTCACTCTCACCACCTCACACTCACCTTATTGCATCAACTTCACACTATGAAATGTGTGTAGAAATGGCCTCCTTTTATAGGCCAAAAGGGCTGCCCTCTCTTATGAGAGACAACCATGTGTAGCCGCCCTTGTGCGAATAAGTCCAAATCGGACCCTCCAATCCGCCCATGTGTGGCCGCCCTTGAGAAGACAAGTCCGCTTTTGAATTCGGCCACCGGCCATTGACTTCCGACCACCGGCCAACCGACCGTTTGTTTTCCGACCACTTTCCGGGCGCCGTACGGCCATAATATTCCGATGAAAAAGAATATTCCGGCGAAAAAAAAGTCTCGGGGGCCTCCGCCCCCGAGGCCTTTAAAGTTGCTCCTGATTCTTGTCCGTGAAAATTTTGGTTTTCGGTGAGTGATTTTCCTTCACGCACGATGGCTTCTCCTCATAATGGGGGCCTTACAAATGTGCGCTTTTACCACAAAAAATTACAAGGGTAAATCAGGCTCCATACTTAACAATCTCCCACTTGGAGACTGATCTCCAAACCAAACCTATGACTGCTTTCCATTCTGGCTTCTTATCCTTGAATGCCGATTGAAGATGAGCAAAAGCTCAACTTCTCCTTGTTGACCACCTTTGTAAACATGTCTGCAGGATTTTCACTTGTATGCACCTTTCCTAGCTTTAGTTGTCCCTCTTCCAAAAGAGTGCGTATGAAGTGATATCTCACCTCAATGTGCTTTGTCCTTGAATGAAAGGCTGAGTTCTTTGCAAGATGGATAGCGCTTTGGCTATCACTGTACAAGACACAATTGTCTTGTTTGAATCCAAGCTCTTCTAAGAATCTGTGAAGCCACAAAATTTCTTTGCTTGCCTCCGTCATTGCTACATACTCTACTTCCGTGGTAGAAAGTGAAACCACTTTCTGCAGCTTTGAAGCCCAGCTTACTGCTGTGCCTCCAACCGTGAACACATAGCCAGTAGTGCTCCTTTGAGTATCTTTGTCACCTGCCATATCTGCATCAGCATACCCTTCTAGAAAAATATCAGTTCCTCCAAAATACAAAGCATTTGTTGTTGTCCCTTTTAGATACCTAAGTATCCACTTCACAGCTTGCCAATGCTCTTTACCTGGGTTGTCCCTGAACCTACTCACAACTCCCATTGCATGTGCAATGTCTGGCCTTGTCCAGACCATAGCATACATTAGAGAACCTACCGCTGCAGCATATGGAACTTTAGACATATAGGCTATCTCCTCTTGTGTCTTTGGACACATATCCTTCGTTAGTTTAAAATGACCAGCCAAAGGTGTAGAAACTGGTTTTGCATTTTGCATTGCAAACCTTTCTAGTACCTTCTTGATGTAATCTTCTTGAGATAGCTTTATTGTCTTCTTCGTCCTGTCCCTTGATATTTTCATACCAAGTATCCTCTTTCAGCACCTAAATCTTTCATTGAAAAAGATTTGGACAGCTCCTCTTTTAGGTCTTTGATGTCCTGCATGTTAGCACTTGCAATCAACATGTCATCAACATACAACATTAGGATGATGAATTTCCCATCTCCCAAATTCTCCGTGTAGACGCAGTGATCCGAGTTGCATCTTGTGAATCCGTGATCCAACATCCATCGATCAAACTTCAAGTACCATTGTCTTGATGCTTGCTTTAAACCATACAAGCTCTTCTTTAATCTGCAAACCATTTTCTCCTTACCTTTTACTTCATACCCCTTTGGTTGAAGCATGTAGATTTCCTCCTCTAAGTCACCGTGAGGGAATGCCGTATTTACATCCATTTGCTCGAGATTTAGATCATGAGCAGCCACAAGGCCTAATTGAGTTCATTTTTACAACAGGAGAAAATATTTCATTGAAGTCAATAACTTTCTTTTGAGAAAAACCTTTTACCACAAGCCTAGACTTGTACCTTTTCTTCCCACCTTCTTCTTCCTTTAGCTTGTACACCCATTTGTTTTGAAGTGCCCGCTTACCTTTAGGCAACTCAACCAACTCCCATGTTTGGTTGCGATGTAGTGAGTCCATCTCCACTTGCATGCTCTTCGTCCATTCTTCTTTGGATTCATGTTGCATAGCTTCTTCATATGATTCCGGCTCTCCAGAATCTGAGATAAAGAGATGGTTGAAGGAAGGAACAAACCTTTCTGGAGGTCTACTTGCTCTTGTAGATCTTCAGGGAATAGGTTGAGGCTCCTCATTTGGTTGACGTTGTTGCACATTGTTACCGTTTGCAGTCCTTGAGTCTTCACCGTCCTCAAGCTCCATGTACTCATCACCTGTTTCTTTTGTTTGTTTTCTTTCCAAGTAATCTTTGTACATATTTTGTTCGTTAAAAATTACATCCCTACTCCTTAAGATTTTACCATCTTCACGATTCCATAGGCAATACCCAAAGTCTCCTTCTCCATAGCCAATGAAGAAACACTTTTTGGACTTTGCATCTAACTTTGATCTTAGGCTTCTATCTATGTGCATAAAAGCCTCACACCCAAACACTTTGAGAAATGCATAATTCACCGGTTTACATGTCCATGCCTCTTCTGGAACTCCCCCATCCAATGCCGTTGAGGGTGACCGATTGATTAAGTACACAAACGTACTTACAGCTTCCGCCCAAAGATCAAGCGGTAGGCCTGCATGTAGCCGCATGCTTCGTGCTCGTTCCATGATGGTCCTGTTCATCCTTTCCAAAATCCCATTTTGTTGAGGTGTCCTTGGGGTTGTCCTTTGCCTCCGAGTGCCATTGCTAGCACAAAAGCTTTCAAAAGCTTGGCTGCAATATTCGCCTCCATTGTCGGATCTGAGGCATTTAACCTTGGTACCTGTTTCATTCTCCACAAAGGATTTCCACCTTTGAAATATGGAAAATACATCGGATTTATTCTTCATGACATAAACCCATGTTTTTCTAGTCGCATCGTCTATGAATGTTACATAGTACAATGAGCCACCAAGTGATGGTGTACTTGCAGGACCCCAAACATCATAATGAACCAACTCAAGTTTTTTATTTTTTCTTTCATTTCCTGATTTTTGAAATTTTACCCTCTTTTGTTTACCATAAACACAATCTTCACAGAACTCTAAGTCCACTTCTTTCAAACCTGGTAGAAGCTTCTTTGTTTGAAGGATTTGCATTCCTTTGGCACTCATATGCCCAAGTCGATAGTGCCACACCGCACTGTCAACTTCTGTAGTTGCTGCACAAGCTGAAGGTTGCGTGCTAACAGTACACAAGTAAAGTGTACCGACTTTTTCACCCTTGGCAACCACCAAAGATCCCTTTGAGATCTTCCACCGTTTGTTTCCGAATGCAATGTTGTGACCTTCATCGTCGAATTGTCCTGTAGAGATCAAATTTTTGCGAAGAGAAGGAACATGCCTAACATCTTTAAGCTTCCATTCATTTCCGTTAGCAGTTTTGACAGAAACTATACCTTTGCCGACAATCTCACAAGCTTCATCATCTCCCAAGTATACATACCCAAAATTACCTTTGGTGTAGTCTTGGAAATGTTGCTTGTGTGGTGTCACATGGAATGAAGCCCCGGAATCTACTATCCAGGAATTAGACACATTGTCTAATGAGAGAATTAGAGCATTTTGCTCTACTTTACCTGCCACATTGGCCTCCGATGTTGGCTTGTTGTCTTGAGACTCTGTCTCCTTCTTCTTCTTGGACCAGCAATCCTTCTTGACGTGGCCCTTCTTGCCGCAGTTCCAACATTCAAGAACTGACTTTGTGCGTGACTTGCTCCGCTTTGAGCGATCACGACCCTTTTGGTTTTTGAACCTCTCCTTAAGCCTTCCTCTTGTTTCCACTGATAGTGCAGCACTTGATGATTCTCCTGTGCTTCTCCTTCGCATTTCCTCGCTTAGGAGAACACCCACAACATCATCAAACTTAGGAGTATTTGTGCTAGAGATAGAATTACTTACAGCCATCACAAGGCTGTCCCAACTATCCGGTAGAGATGATAGTATAAGGAGAGCTTGCACTTCGTCATCGAAATTGATTTTCACTGATCGAAGTTGACTTATGTTTGTGTTAAATTCATTTAGGTGTTCTGCAACTGAACCATTCTCTGCCATCTTTAGATTGAACAAGCGCTTCATAAGAAATACCTTATTGGATGCCGATGGTTTCTCGTAGAAGTCGTCAAGTGACTTCATCAAGTCCTCCGTGGTCTTCATCTCCAAAACATTGAAGGCCACCGTTGACGCCAAGCTTAACCGGATTGTTCCCAGTGCCTTTCGATCAAGGACAATCCATGCTTCATCTGCCATTGTTGCGGGCTTCTTCGCAAGACCGCCTAGTGGCAAATAGAGGTCCTTCTGGTAGAGATAGTCTTCAATCTGCATCTTCCAATGTTGGTAGTTTTTGCCGTTGAACTTCTCAATCTTGAGCTTCCCTTCCTCCGCCATAACTCCCACTAAATTCAAGGAATCCTTTCCTTGAGATAATTTAGCTACAAGCAAACCTTGCTCTGATACCAGTTGTTAGGAAATAAGACGTAGCTAAATAGATAATTGAGTAGATTACTTAATGGAGAGAGACAGATTTACATACACGAGATTATAGAGTAGAGAGAGAGAGAGAGAGTACACACGATATACGTGGTTCACCCAATGTGGGCTACGTCCATGGGAAAGCAGCCACTCAATGGCTTTAGTACTTCAAAACAAGAAGTAGTTTACAAAGGGATTATACCCTTAATGGAGCTCCCGCCTTGCTTCACTCTCACCACCTCACACTCACCTTGTTGCATCAACTTCACACTATGAAATGTGTGTAGAAATGGCCTCCTTTTATAGGCCAAAAGGGCTGCCCTCTCTTATGAGAGACAGCCATGTGTAGCCGCCCTTGTGCGAATAAGTCCAAATCGGACCCTCCAATCCGCCCATGTGTGGCCGCACTTGAGAAGACAAGTCCGCTTTTGAATTCGGCCACCGGCCATTGACTTCCGACCACCGGCCACCGGCCATTGACTTCCGACCACCGGCCATCGGTCATTGACTACCGGCCACCGGCCAACCGACCGGTTGTTTTCCGACCATTTTCCGGCCGCCGTACGGCCATAATATTCCGGCGAAAAAGAATATTCCAGCGAAAAGAAATCTCGGGGGCCTCCGCCCCCGAGCCCTTTAAAGTTGCCCCTGATTCCTGTCCGTGAAAATTTTGGTTTCCGGTGAGTGATTTTCCTTCACGCAGGATGGCTTCTCCTCATAATGGGGGCCTTACAAATGTGCGCTTTTACCACAGAAAATTACAAGGGTAAATCAGGCTCCATACTTAACAATTGCTATTTAGTTACCTCACTCATAGGTACATGCCAAGGAAGGATGAAGATATGCTGAGAAGCTTTGATCAAGATACAAGACAAAGGAGATAATTTAGAGCAATTATAGGAGTCTAAAAATAGAAACAAGATAAGTTAAGTTCAAGTCATCAAAATAACTCTTTAGACTCTACTTATGAAGTTTGGGAAGCCTTAGGGTAAAATTCTAACTTGCCACAGATAGCTTAAATTTAGTAGGTCTAAATTTAGCAAGTTTTGGGAGTAGCTTGATGGTACCTCCCAGCATTGTGCTAAGGTTTTTCATAGGAGGTGAAGTTTTACAGCCCAAGGGTGAGTTTTATTTTTACCAAGTCCATCCTAAACTAGCAAGTAGGTTGTAGCCAAGGTCGATTTCATAAAGGCTCCAAGGTTTTTGCAAAGGTCTTGCACCCAAGCTAATTAATTAAAGGAGAGTAAGTTTATGGTTTTTAATAAGTGAAAGTAAAAAGCTAAAGTCTAAGGTTAGTTGATCCCTTTCTCATTTAGAAAGTTGATTCTAGACCACATGTCCAATGTAGCACAAACTTGCTTCATGTGAAGTTAGCAAGTGTGTGAGTGTGTGTGGTGTGTACACTTTCCAAGAAGAGTCCAAGGAAGGAGGGGCCGAGTTTTGCAAGTATGGAATGATGCACAAGTGTCCAAGCATGCACCAAGTTTTCCCTTAGGTCCTTTCATTTGATTGGTCCATACACTAGGCACCCAATTTTGGGCTTTTGGCAAGTGGGGAAAGGGATAAAAGGAACTAGCTCATGGAAGATTGTCCAAGTTGGAAAAGCAAGATCTCTCTCTCTCTCTCTCTCTCTCTCTCTCTCTCTCTCTCTCATGGGAGCTCAAGAGGTGACCATCATGCTCAAGCACTTGGCTTTGGATGTGCAAATCTAAGAAAGTTAAAGTTTCATCACCTTCTTCATCAACAACTTCTACTAGTCTATTATGCTAAGCTATGCTAAGAGCTTTCTCATGGAGCAAGCACACACAAAGTACAATTTCTCTTGCTTGAAAAATAATTCTTTCACTCTCATCTACCTCTTACCACACAATCATTTCTCCTCGCTATGGTGTTTAGGGCTTGGGAAGGAGGGTTACACATGGAATCTTTAAGGACACCATCTTCTTGGTTCGAGAAAAGCTCTACAAGGGCACAAGTGGTGTTGTAATCAAGCTCTCTTTGAGAGAGAATTATAATACAAAGACCGGAATTGAGCAAATTTGGTCCTCACCAACAAGTTTTCAATCTAAATTTTGGTATTCTCTTTGAGTTGTGTGCATGGTTTTTTATATTCTAATGTATGAATGTGCAACGAAATCAACCCGGCACAACATCTAGTCTCCTTTAAAGGATTATCTCAAAGAAAACTCTCTCCTTTCATAAGTTAAAATTTTGTTGAATCTAAAGTAAGTATTAGATTCTCTGACATTGGTATCAGAGATAAGGTTTCTCTTTTCTTACCTAAGAAGAGAGGTCCTTGATTAATCTATGAAAGGCTGGAGTTGTTCATTGTAATAGGGTAAGTGGGACTTGGATTTATTATCTCGATTGGCATACCTTTTACTACATGGTACAGGGGACACCATCGGGAACTATGGTCTAACAGAGGAGTTTTTCGAGACTTGTTAATTTTTATTGAGCTATTAGCATGCTCGATAGGAACTGGTGCCAACTTAGTATTGTGAAACCCAATAACACCATATTAGAGGGTTTGAGACTTTAGATCAAAATTGAGAATCACCAATGTCTTGAAGATTTGGCCATATGGTCAAATCTCAAACTATTTTTTAAGGCCAAAGCCTTCCACAAGGTAGTACTTGAAAAGCTCTTCTGAGCCAGGCTCTCAAAACTTTGGCCAAGATTTAGCCACGTTGTAAAATCTTAAGCTTGTTTTGAAAGTGGGAATTGGAAAATTCTCTGATTCACTAATATGGTGTTCAATCCACCACTCTTTGCAATTAACAATATTCTAAACCACGGGTGTAGTTACTCCAGTGTTTATTTTTTAGGGATAAGAGGAGTAGTAGACAAAGTTTTGGAAGTGCCAAGGAAAGAATTAGCATACACATTCAAGGAAATTCAACCATGGCACAACATAATCAAGAGAACGTAATTAATATTAACAACTTAGATGTAGCTAACATTTGATGTTGGTCGTTGTAGAGTTATCAACTATCATGTTGGCAAGGTATAAGAAACAATGGGAAACCCTACTTTGTAAGTGAAGCTTCAAATTCAAATTCAAACCCTTCAAGTTTCCCCAAGTATTCAAGAAGAGAGAGCTCTTGCGAGGGCTCCTAGTGAGACCTCCAAGAAAGGAATCTCTTTGGGTAATGAAGAACCTTTAAGGAAAACTGTGTAGAGATTAAGGAGGGAAGATTAGGGAGCCATTCATAATATTGGCATGTTATTAAAACACTTGGAATACAAAAAATTGAACCCTAGCTTCCTTGAAACTCGTAGATTAAGGATCCTGCCCTGGTTTTCACAAAAAAGTATCGAAGAGCACAAAAAAGAAAAAAAATATATATTTTTTCAAAACTGAACCAAACATCTGACCTACCAAATACATGAAAAAACCTTGCCTTTGATTTTAAAGCCTTCTAATATTGCACAACAAGCATTCTATGTTAGGATTTTGGCCAACTAGCCGAACATCCATCACACTGATCATACTAACCTTATTTCTTCTTTTGATCATATAGAATAATAAGGAGTAGTGAGCTATTTCCAATACTCACTAAGAGCTCCATCAATACTCTGTGTCTTATCTTCTTCTCCTTCGCACACTGCACGCACCGTGCACTCTTCCAGTGGTATTAGAGTCGAAGGTTGCAGTGTTACTTCTGTCCCAGTGTTTTCTTCTTCTCAGCAAGCTTTACATCGACAACAGATCAAAGCTCAGAGCTTCCATGGCTATGGAGGCATTGTGATCTTGGAACATAGAGCTCATGCATTAAGGTGGTAAGGGACTGGACTCCACAAGCCACAAGGGATGAAAGATTGAGCTTTCTGTGAGCTCAAGAAAAGAGAGAAGCACGATAGTGAGAGGCATTTGGATTTCCATATGCATGTTTGGTCCTGATGTATGTCTTTTGTGGTATTGCTTATCCATAGCCATTGAAGGCTTCCTAGAGACAACTCTCAGATACAATTTTACACGCACAGGGACAACCATAGGCTCTCTTGACATAGTAGATCTGCAAGCATATTTGACAGTGACAACCATTACAGCTCCACTGGGAGTTTTGGATGCATATGGTTTATGCATGACTACCATTGGAGAGTGCTTGTGCTCTATTGATAGCATTTTACCTGTATAGGGATCTGGTTTTATGCTTTTACTTGCATACTCATTGGTGTTTGTGCATCCTCTTTGAGGTTGATACAATGATGGTGCTGATCAGGATCAATTCCTTCCACCTCAAAATAGTCCCATGCAAAAACATCTTTGTACTCCATCAATAACTATAGCAGATCATACAAAAACTGTCTATCCACATGAATACCAACTTTGACCATCTTTGGAACCTCCTCAGTTCCCAGATTGAGCTCCTTTAATTCACCCTGCTTAGCCATATTTGAACATCCAAACCTCTCATTATAGATCGTCTCATCCAAATTTCTTGATTTCCTGCCTAAGAAATAGATCTGAGTCAAGTTCTTCTAATTCATCTTCCTTTTGCAATACTCCTTCTATATCCACTTCAAACACAGGTACAATGGTTGGATTAGCCTTCAAAAATGCTTCTTCCTTATCATCTTCAACCTCCTCTGCCAAATTAATGGCTTGAGCATACAATGGTCTCTCTTTAAAAGGAATGTTCCTCCTGCCCAACATGGGCCCTTGTAATTACATGTTTACCTTTCTTCAAGAAAACCTTATTCTCACCCCAATCTTGGTTAACTTTAGCCGGTCTAAACCAAGGCCTTCCCAATAACATCTCATAAGAAGCATCTCCCTGCTCGATTTTCAAAACAACAAAGTTCACCAAAAAGTTTATACTTGCAATCTGAATGGACTATTGCTTCTGAATCCTTGGAGATTGAACCCTTCTCTGATGTGCAATCTTCAACTTGAAGGGTGGCACATCTAATTTGCTCAATTTCTTTTGGTGATACACCGACTCAGCTAATATGTTGACTCTAGATCCTCCATCCACAGCAATGCTTCCTCAAACCATTTACCTTGAAAAACTACTTTTATAACACGGAATACAAAATCCACAATTGATGGACCAATGTTGTGCACTGCTAGTGCAATTGTATGGTTTGCCTGAATTGGACATTATTTTGCTAACAATCTATTCAACAACCTCTCTTTGAAAGCTGAAACCGTGCATAACAACCGATCCAATGACAATTGTAATGGAGAGTTAATCAATACCTCAAACCAGTCCTTATCATCCATTCTTACTTGAGGTCTTTCATACTACTACTTCATTTGATCAACTTGAATGTTTGAAGTTATGTCATCCAAAATCTAATTCTTCTGCTCCTTTTGAGCCTGTCTTTGAACTTGGTCTCTGGTTCCTTTGCTGGTCTTTCCAATCAATTGGTCCTTTAATTTTAAACCCAATAACAATCATTACATCAATAACAATCATTACATCAACATCCTAATTTTCTCAGAACATTGGTTACAATCACATGCCCACTCATCACAGTGTTCCTTGCTAAGCTGCCCCTCTTTTACTTCATGCGCCTTCATTGGTTCTTGTTGCTCAGTTATATCAATTATGATCACATTTTCTTGAGCAAGTGGTTGATTTTGTTGTTGATGTCGTGGCATAACTTGATGATTGTCTTGATTATATGGTACCAATGGCATTCCTATTTCCTCTCTATGCTTTACTCATAAGGCACAATTAAGACCCACCCAGTGATTTGTTGCACTACAATAGACACATGGCATCACATCTGCTGGTCTTCTCTGATTATTGTCTTTATTTCTCCAAGGTGGTCTTGGAGTTCTGGGAGGTCTTTGAAATGGTTTTCTCCCTTTAAATGGAGCTACTTGATTAGCCTCTACATCATTTCTCCCCCTACCTGCATTAGGAGTTGGTCTACTCCTAATGTCAAGATTATAACAACATTGTGAGCAGTGCTATTCCCTTCTCTTTCACAAATATGAAAAAACTGTTGTTAGTGCATCATATGTTGCAAAATGTGCAATACCATATTGGCTAAACCAACTCATGGCTTTGCCTTCCAATGTTGTTGCAAATTGCTACAGCTTTATATTATCACCATACATAGCCTCATATCCACTAGCTTGCCACTTGGTCTCAAAATGAGTCACATGAAAATCAACATCTTCACTTGACCTTCCCCTGAATTTGGTTGATTTGACCTTAGGGTTAGGAGGTGGTTGAGACATTGGGATAGGGTGAGGTACTCTCCTAGGTCTTTGCCTGGTAGATACCTGTAGTGGATCAAAGAGGAGTCTTCTTCTACTTCTTGCAGATCTTGCTATCAAGAGTAATGCTCCCACCAATTGCCTCACATGCCTTCCCTCTGGTGCTCTTGAACTCTCCCCTAATTGCAATTCAGGGACAAATTCTTCCCCAGCTTCATCTATGGCTTGTTCATAATTAAAGGATCAATATTTCTTGCTTGGGCTTGAGCCCTAGTGTAATAAACTCTGAATACTCTTTGTGGATGCTCTGACATTCATCATCTCTCAACATACCCAACCAACACAACCAACAATGCTGACACTGCACACTCAAGAGGCATAGCAAGTGAAACAGGCACATTAGACAAAACATGCACATCAAGATAACCAAATGTATTGGGGTTCACCAATGCATGGAAAAGTAGCTTTGAAACACCTTTGCTCACCATAAATGAACATAGGAAACACCTCAATAACAACAAGAAATACACATAAACAACTTCAGAATGAGAAGAACACTACACATAGATAACTCGGTCCTAACAGAAAACCTAGCATGATCTTTGATTCATGAGGAGAGTACATCCATCTTAGAACACGACTACATGATGCTGAATAATGCCCCCCAAGGTGCAGTTTAACTCCTTGAAGTAACAAACACAAAAAATTGTAACTACCCAAAAGAAGTTCTTGGCAAAAATATATGACTAAGCTACATGCGACTCAACAAATCTGACTCAACAAATCCGACTTCGCATACAATATCTAGTTGTTTGTGATAATGGATGGATCCTCAACAAGCCATCTCCTACACTACTGGTCATCCACCAGAGTTTGTGTAGAGTAAGATTCTTCTTCTACATTTATTATATAAGAATTCCATTTTCTTTAAGAACTGAGTTGTTTTTACTTGATCTAGTTCAATGGCGTGGACCTGCATCAACAAATATAGTAGTTCAAGTTTTGGAGACCTCGGGTGTCTTAAGGTAATAAGTAATTATTGATGTATTGGTATTGTCTAAATGCAACTGTCAAGGTTAAGGATCTTTTGCTACTTGTAGTTAGTGTTGCAGACACCACCATATGTTTGTTGGTGCATATGAGACATCTTGGTATCTCAAGATGTGGTCCACATATATTTTTGGATATTATGATATTGCCTTTGATCTCCTTGCCAACAATGAAAACTAAGCCACCGTTTGGTTTGAAACGCAGTATCAATGTGGTTGGCATGATCGATATTGAATGTCATTATGTAGGTCGCCACACCTCAAAAATTTGGATCTTGGACTTTCAGAGTGCCTAATGTTATTTGTAAGGGAAATTTACCAAATACTCCTATAATTTGTGGAAATTTCCAAAATACCCCTCAAATTTCAAAATTTCCCAAAATACCCCCATATTTTGTCAAGACTTCCCAAAATGCCTTTCAAATTTTGCAAAATTCCCAAAATACCCCCGGTTGGAAGATTAAACATCTCCAAAGACATTTTTTTTTGGAGCTCTTCATAAGAAGATTGATTGTCTATCATTGTAAGATGCTTAAACTACAATTTGAGCTTGTTATGTAAGCTTTAGAGATGAATTGCTTTATTACTTCTAGAAATAATTGGCCTTTTTTGTGAACTCATTCATGAGAAATTATGTGTTAAGCAGTCAAAAAGTGATCTCTATTGTGAAAAGGATCAAACTTTGAAAAATCTAGAGCAATCCACCCAAACTAGACACAATGGTATTTTGGAAATTTTGAAATTTGAGGGGCATTTTGGGGACTTCCACAAATTGCAGGGGTATTTTGTCAATTTTCCCTATTTGTCAAAGGTTACATTTTTTATTGTTTTGTTGACAGACAATGCACATTATTGGGACTTGGATTTGGAGAGTGCTTTCCTTTTTAAAGAACCTCGATTATAATGGAAAAATGCATTTGATGCTTTGGTGTTTTAAAATGTGTATTGCCAGTCCCAAATATAAAAGATTGCCATTTGAAGTACTACATTATGTTGACAATGATTAAATTTTGTTGATGATAGCAGTGATAATTTGATTGTTTACGATCCTCGCAATGTGTTTTCATTGTGTGAGAAAATTCGTTGAGTTTTTTTTGGGTTGTGTGTGTGTATGTGTGTGTATAAAACTTCATGAATGCTAGTGGTAAAGGTGAGGGGCTCTAAGTGTACCCACTATGGTTAACCCCAGGGACATACGAGTGTGAGTGAGTGGGTGCAATCCTGTAAAACTAGTCGAAGCAAAGCCTCACCACTATGGTTAACCCTAGGGACATACGAGTGTGAGTGAGTGGGTGCAATCCTGTAAAACTAGTCGAAGCAAAGCCTCACCACTATGGTTAACCCCAGGGACATACGAGTGTGAGTGAGTGGGTGCAATCCTGTAAAACTAGTCGAAGCAAAGCTTCGAACGACTTGAGAAAAAAAAACTTCATGAATGCTAGTTGGCATAGCTACATGGAACCCAGGTTCAGAATGAACAATCATACGAATCCTTCCCTATGCGTGCAAGGACTCATGTTTGTTTAGGGAGAAGCATGAAACATGGTGGATGAGATAAAGCACTTTGAAGATATTGTGGTAGGTGGGGCTTTGAACATGCATTCCTTCTCTAACTTCCTAGACCTAAGAGATGTGCAATGTAAGAGGGGGAAGGGATGACAAGAGTGGGGAAGGCGGTGGGATGGGAGAAAGAAATGGATGTACTAGGGAGAAAATGGAGAGGACACGTTGTGGTTGCAAATTATTACTATCTAGACTAGAGAGAAGAAAGAGTACATTGTAGTGGATTGCACATGAGCCAAGAGGAAGGAAGGCACACATGGCAATTTGCCAATTTGCTATAGAAGAAGGTTAGAGAGAGAATGTGTGTTAAAAGCACAAATTGCACAATGCACATGTGAGTGAGAGAGAGAGATAATGGGCTCCATGCTTGTTAAGACAAAAGCTATAGGCTAAGGGAAGAAGGTGGGCGTGGAGTGGAAAGAGTAAATCTTTTGAGCGGCTTGACTTGTAATGACTACTCGGGGGACGACTCTTGCCTTGAGGAGGATATATTCAATGAAGTGGAAGGTGTACGTTATTGAATCAAACACTTGAGGCTTGAGGCTCTGAGAGAGCTCATCATCAACCTTATCCAATCCCTCTGGCATAGGTCATAGGCCCCCTTTTTGACATGGCGTTTTTCTTCAATGCCAACCTTCGGCTAGGTCAACAACAACAACCCTCCAACAAAATTAGATCCACCTATTGCCTCCCTTTAGCACTCCCGCATCTTAGGGCCCGTTCACATGATACTTATTTTAGGGAATTGCATAACTTATTTCAATGTCATGACCCATACCTCCAACGTATTCTTTTTTGGGGCTACCATTAAAAATTTCAACATCAACAAACTACAAGCTAATCCACATATTAGCATAAACTAGTACAACCGGCGGGCTTCGCATTCTCTCTCTCTCTCTCTCTCTCTCTCTCTCTCTCTCTCTCTCTCTGCGTCACTGTGCTCCCGGAGCTGCAGGCCACACCCACCGCTTGATGGAGGTTTTGACACGTGGCAGGGGGGGGGGGGAACCGGAATTCCCTCCCCCTTTATCCTTAGTATAAATACTATGTAAAACTTTGAGAATTTTGGCATTGTTTGTTTTTCCATAGATAATTTTGGCATGTATCTCTACAATTACCTCTAAGTCATTACTCTTTCAAATTTTGCAGCTCGAGTTTTTTTTTTTTTGAGTAATTGTAGTCTATGGCTGTGTTCAAACTTCAGATGGTTGCCTAGGCACTGCCACGGCAAAACACCTAGCATATTGTACTACTGGACTCTCCAAGTCACACACAAATGTCAATTGGGGCATAATCTCTTTGCCGTAGGCAATTTGGGCCCCATCCTTCTACCAATTTGATTACTATATTGCTACTTTGCTTATAAACCGAGGCTTTTCCTTTTTCCTAATCCTACTTCACAAGCCACCCCTTTTTAGATGCTCTCATGGATGCCTGTACAAGTTCTCTCAAGCATACAAACAAAGTGGGCACTAGGCTCAACACAAGCCTTATTATTCAACACATCATGGAGGTGCTTATTCTTTTGACTTTAAGATCTGGTAAATTTATTGCTGGCTAGGTTGCTTTAAATCATAAGGATAACAAACAGCAATGCACAAGTTTGATTTTGTGATCCAATAGAGAAGTACTTTGTGAGCAAACATGCATTTACCTTTGCCTCATTTGAACCTATGTCATTGTTGTTAGACTATGATTAGAGAGGTGCAAATTACACATTCCAATACCCACATACACACAAAATAATAGGACAAACTACCATTTGCACACTATATTGGGCAACCGCCCCTCCCCCACTTGTCTCTCTCTCCTACTTGTGGAGAGAGAGAGAGAGAGAGAGAGAGAGAGAGAGAGAGAGAGAGAGGTTCCACCACCAAAGGCGGTGCCGACAGACTAGTATAAATAAGGTTTTATAGCATTTCTTTTCAAACAAGCACACCTTTGGTATTGCTTTCTTAATTTTTTTCTATGTGGCACATAAGAATTATGTTGATTTTTCCACGTTGAGATTAATTTTACATTTCATCTATGGTGATAGTTGGTTGTATATTGCATTTTTTTCATTTGACAGGCCAATGAAAACATTAAAGGATTGGTCTTTTTAGAGCCCATCTATCAATCAAGAGATCATATTCACTTAGATAGCCTTATGGTTATCAAGAGGTTGAGAAACAAACCATGTCAAGAGAGTTTTTGGCACATAAAGTCACCTATAACACGTGTCAAAGACTCTAGTCTAAGTGGTTGCCTCAATGTTTCCGTGTGAAAAAGCAATATTTGCCAATTTATCCCCCAATCAATTGTACGAATAAGCTTTCACAATGAGTCTTTTTTTAAGTAAGCGATTCCCACATTATGTGGGATGTTTGTATGAAGAAAGAAAGAAAGATACAAGAAAGTCCATGCAAAGAAATCTTGCCATAAGACTAGAGGGACTACAAAGCTGCAACTTTTATAGGGAGATAGCAACTCATATAACTACCCATCCAACCATAACCTCAATACTAATACTTCATGGGGGAAGTTTCTACTTCTTTTTTACCAAACTAGTACTTGTGGTTGAGCTAGGGATATCTATAAAATGCCTAAGGAGGTTGATATTATTTGCTAGAGTAGCTTCAATGATGACTACATATATCTAAGTTTCCTCTATTGTTGCAACCTCATGCAAGGATCCCTTGAGTTTACTATGATCCTCCATAGAACTAAGGAGGATGATCTACTACCCAGGTGGATCAATCCTTGCGACAATGTTCTCTTTTCACCGTCCAACATATCTTTATGCTCGGGCTTGCAAATATTGCTCCCATTCTCTTGTTTTTTCATAGTAAGTGGACATGTATCCTCAATGGCTGCAACCTTAGCCACACCTTTGTCACTCCCTTGCTTCCATTGGCATGCTTGGATTCCCAAGGGGTTGCTTGCAATCAATATTAGCTTGCTTCCTTGTGGTTTTGGCCATTGGTTTGCCAACAACCCCAGCCATACGACAATTCCTAGCATAGTGCTCAATTCTGCAACATTTGTAGCATGATGTGGGGAAAGAAGCAAAGGCACTTCTTTACAAAAGGCTCCAAGGCACCCCATGTTCAAATCCACAAACTTCGAATTGGGTATGTCCATGTTCCATAGAATGCACACCTAAATATCTAGCCCTGATCTCATTCACTGCAGCTTTGGCATGAAGAGCAATTGGCCCAACTTGGAGGCTATTGATTGAAAGTGATCATGCAGCCAAAGTGAAAGACTTTTGAATGTGACCCACACTGGAAAAGAGTGCATAATCTCTTCCTCGGGGTAGACCTCCGGGTCCACGGTGTAACGTACCCCATACTCCTCCTTTTATGACCAGATCTTGGACTGCTGCCTGCTTTGAGGAACACACAACTACATGAAACCCTTTGCCCCCCGCAATGAAGTGTTGCACCTCATTCCTATTGCTGAATATTACAGCTACCCAATTTCATAATCCTTGGGTTGTCATTTGTTATGAAATACAACAAGATCGATTTTAAACAAGAGGCCTTCAAGTTCTAAAGAGCAACATCTGATCAAAGTTCACTTGCATCGTAGCACCATCAACTTCCTTACTTTAACTGAAAACATTCTCACCAAATAGTAGCTCTTTCGTCATAGTGCGCTTTCCAAAAGGGGCTGGCTTGAAGGCTTTCTCATGAATCCAGATGTAAGAGGAATAGTCGGTGCCACACTTTCAGCCCTCCAACACAAAACAAAAATCCGAATCCATTCCAAGAGGCTCCTCTCTTGGGTGCTCTTGTTCTCGAAGTAAGTCGTACTCCATAGAGCAAGTATCTAGCCTCGCCATTCACCATTTAACGGAGCCTCTGGAGATCTAGGAAGCATATAATACTTGCAATCTTAGTAACGATAATAATCACTAGTTGAAAAAATCTTGAAGTGAAGAAAGTGAAGAGTAAGGGCCACAAATAATCGTGATAAATATCAAATCGATAAAAACTGTCGTGCAAAGCCGCAAGGCAAAGGCAAAGGAGGAAGACAGAATGAGGGCAGGCTCTTCCCCCACCCACACCCACACCCACACACCATATGTAGACTCCAGCATATAATATGTGGCTAGACATCCAAAATGGTGACACTTTCTCTAATTTATCTCCCTCCAAGCATAACCACCACCATAAGATGAGTCATTGCCTTTTCCTTTTTCTATTAACAGATGATGTGTAAGATATGTGGCCAGGCATCCAAAATGGTGACCCTTTCTCTAATTTATCTCCCACCAAGCATAACCACCCTTTTCCTTTTTCTATTAACAAATAATGTGTAAGATAGCGGTCACAAGATCCATAAATATCAAATACTTTTTGAAATAAGTTTGCCTCATGCATGGTCACCGTGCGCTAGTTATTTGTCTTATATGCAATATACAAGGCTTTTTGTAACGATGCCGATTTTGACATAGTTGCATTAGTAACATCTTGCTGACAACTCATGCATATCTTATTATCTGCCCCCCAAGAGGCACCAACGATAACCAAAGTGGATGCTGTATTTTGCACAACTACTTTTTTGCATGTAGCAAGATGCATTGTGTAAACTCCCTTAGTATGTGCAAGACTTTTAAAGTATACCTGACCACAATGTTTATACAATGCATAGAAGGCCCCCAACAAGTTTGCATTTTGTGCGGTGGCTAGTAAAGAGGACATGGGGAACTCTGAACATGCCAAGCTCAACATCAAAGGTGTCACTATGTGAACCCTATGATTCTAAAACAATGGATTGTTTGAACTTTGATACATGGGTACCATGTGATGGAGATGTAAGAGAAATTACGAATCTCACCCTAAACCCCAACATTATCTTCAACTACCTATTGAAATATGTCTTTGATGGGCAAGTGTAGATAATTTAAAGACATATGTGGCTGGGATCCATCAAAACTTTGGACGGAGCACTTATCTTTGAGTTGCAAGGGGTTGTTGTCAATGCCTTGTCTAACTCTATCAAAGGGGAACCGAGGCCAAAATCTACTAACATAATCTGGCGAAAAAGAGGAGCCCTTTACACTTGTCACAATCTGCGATGTGAAGGCTAAAGTCCAAAACAAAAACAAGCCCCTTTGCACGCGATAAAGAGGGAGAGAGGGGGAGAGAGAGAAGCCGCCGAAAACGACCGACCGTACTAGTATGAACCTACGACCCAGCTTCTTGCTAAGTAGCAAACCAAAAGATAATTCAAAACCATAACACCTTATGACTTCGTGGTGACATAAGAGACACAAGGTGGATTGCAGTTACAAGTAAATTTCACACCAAGAGATTGCATAGGTATGTGTGAGTTGGTCAAGAGATTTACTGGGGTCCTAGGCCTATAAGGACTGAGCCTTAATCAGCCCCATGTTGTTGCCTCGCTTTTCTTGCTTTTTCATTTTCTTTCAGTTTCTAGCTAGCCTAGTAGGATGGTTTCTTTGCTGTTGCCAACCTTCTCTCATACTAACCTCATCCATATACGTATTCGTCTGCGCGTTCCCTCCTTTTCTTTAAGTATTTTCTTTGGCGTGCTTTGACTCTCTCTCTCCCTCCCCCCCCCCCCCCCCCCCCCTTCCTTTTTCTTGTGTCTGTGCTTTTAAGAATAAAGACTCCATTCCTGGTCTTTCACTCGCAATTTTCTTCTTGTTTTCCTTCGCCTTCCTCTTCTGTCAAGGTGAGTCCCCCCTCCCTTACTTGCTGGAATGTCCCTGTTTTTGCAGCCGCCCCATTTCCTCTTTCTCCCAAACAAATGTTGGGTTGCCCTTCGTTTTCCCGAAAAAGCATTCGTGTAGTCTCAATTTTCCCTGAATTTTCTCTGCTTTTTTTCTCTTATTACGCCCCCTTCTGCTTATTTAGCAACTTTTGTCCAGGAAATAGAGAGCACATGACTTTCTTAGTTGGTATCTTCTCTGCTTTTTGGCGTGCTTTTTCAGCTGCTTTTTAAGTTGCTGCGCATTTAGAAAAGTCTGTTCAACAAATGGTGAGAGCTACAATTAAAACTGATGCAGGATGTTCTCTTTTTGTCGGTTTGATTAATGCAGCAGGGTTCAACTTGATCTTCAAGAGCAGCAATTTATGCACATTTGTCTAATCATCGAGATCAGGCAGCAGCTTTGTAGCATACATACATAAGAGATCATCAGCAGAAGAGCTCTTGAATAATAAGCTGCTAAACGCCCATTGCACACATACGCCCATCCTTGCAAAGTCCAATTTACCTGTCAAGTTGACAGAAAGCATGATCTCAAGGTCCTACACTAACTTGCTGGATTTGCCAGCAAGCTACTCCATTTCTCTCTCAAGTGTGAAGAGCTTCCCCAAAGTGATGACTGTGGCAGGAGTTCTTTCAGACATGAGTGATGTGAATGCCACCTCCAATGGCACACATCCCTCCTTCCCTTCATCGCCAAGAGTACCGCAGGACAGAACCATCGTCGTTGCCAACACACTCCCCGTGCACGCTCAGAAAGACTCTGCAACCGGATCATGGTCATTCACATGGGATGAGAGCTCCCTCTATCTGCAGCTCAAAGATGGTTTGCCCAAGAGTACAGAGCTTCTTTATATTGGTTGCTTGCATGCAGACATTGAGCTCACTTATCAAGAGGAGGCTGCGGCCACATTGCTTGAAAAGTTCAATTGTTTGCCTGTGTTTGTGCCCCCAGATCTCAAACACAACTATTTTGATGGGTTCTGTAAACACCAGCTATGGCCCCTTTTCCACTACATGCTGCCCATCACTTCAGAACACGGTCTCCGCTTCGACCGCACCCTTTGGCAAGCGTATGTCTCTGTGAACAAGATGTTTGCAGACAAAGTGATGGAAGTAATCAACCCTGAAGAAGATTTTATTTGGGTCCATGACTACCATCTCATGGCCCTACCCACTTTTTTGAGGAAAAGATTCTACAAGGTAAAGCTTGGTTTTTTTCTGCATACACCGTTTCCTTCTTCAGAAATCTATAGAACTCTCCCTGTGAGGGAAGAGATCTTAAGGGGACTTCTCAATTCAGATTTGATCGGTTTCCACACATTCGACTATGCGCGACATTTTCTCTCTTGCTGTAGTAGAATGCTAGGACTTCATTTCAAGACTCAGAGGGGTTACATTGACCTAGAGTATTTTGGCAGAACTGTTGGTATAAAGATCATGCCTGTGGGCATCCACATGGGGAGACTCATGGGCACACTGGAAATGGCTGAAACGAAGGCCAAGATATGTGAGCTCAAGGCACAGTTTAATGGCAAGACTGTGATTCTTGGTATGGATGACCTAGATATCTTTCAAGGCATCAATTTGAAGCTTCTGGCAATGGAGCAACTTCTGATACAAAATCCATCGTGGAAAAGAAAGTTGGTGCTCGTGCAGATCGCGAATCCTGTGAATAGACACGAGGCTTTTGAAATTCAAGAGGAAATTTACACCACTTTAAGAAGAATAAATGAGAAGTTTGGTGTTGATGATTACAAGCCTGTGGTCCTGATTGAGCGACGAGTCTCGCAGGTGGAGAGGATTGCATATTACACTGTTGCTGAGTGCTGTGTTGTTACGGCCGTAAGGGACGGATTGAATCTCATCCCATACGAATACACTGTGTGTAGACAAGGCAACCATGGGCAGAGTGCTCTAGTTATATCAGAATTTATTGGATGCTCCCCTTCCCTTAGTGGAGCCATAAGAGTTAACCCATGGAACATAAATGATGTTGCAGAGGCTATACAATCAGCTCTTACGATGCCCGCTACAGAAAAGGAAATGCGTCACGAGAAGCATTACAGATATGTAAGCACTCATGACGTCGCATACTGGGTTCGCAGTTTCATGACTGACCTAGAGAGGACATGCAAGGATCATGCACAGCATCGGTGCTGGGGTATTGGATTTGGCTTTGGCTTTAGGATTGTCTCACTGGATCCGAGCTTCCGAAAGCTCTCAATTGAGCACATCACATCTGCATACAAGAGTACAACAAATCGAGTTATATTACTGGATTATGATGGCACAATGGTTCCTTGCAACTCTATTGATAAAACCCCCAGCTCAGAGATAATAAACGTGCTGAATGCTCTATGCGCCGACCCCAATAATCTAGTGTTTATAATCAGCGGACGAAGCCGGCATATCTTGCATGATTGGTTCTCTCCGTGCAAATTGTTGGGCTTATCCGCAGAGCATGGATATTTCAACAGGTATGTCTTTAGAAGGGTGATGTAAGGTGCTTTCATTGTGGAGGTGTGTAATTCAACTTTTCTGCTTTTTTGTGCAGACGGCATCAAGATGGAGAATGGGAGCTTCCGATTCGCCTGTCTGATTTTAGTTGGAAAGAGGTGGTTGAACCTGTATTAAAACGTTACACGGAGAGCACAGATGGGTCTAGTATAGAGGCCAAAGAAAGTGCTTTGGTATGGCACTATCAAGATGCTGATCCTGATTTCGGGTCATGGCAAGCAAAGGAGCTTCTCGATCATTTAGAGAGCATGCTTGCAAACAAGCCTGTAGCTGTGAAAAGTGGTCATCACATTGTGGAAGTGAAGCCTCAGGTAAGAAGGAAAACTCCTCGCGTTTTTTCTCTTTGGGACATGTTCTGTAGAAGACTACTTACGGCTCGCTTTTATGTAGGGAGTGAGCAAGGGGATTGTGGCCGAGGAGCTGTTGCTCTCTATGGTGAAGTGCGGGAAGCCACCTGAGTTTGTTTTGTGCATTGGAGATGATAGATCAGATGAGGACATGTTTGAAAGTATTGCACATGCCATGGAAGGCTTCCCACAAATACCATTGGCTGAGGTCTTTGCATGTACAGTTGGACAAAAACCAAGCAAGGCTAAGTACTACCTTGAAGACACAGTGGAGGTGGTGAAGATGCTGCAATCTCTGACAGCTCCTTCTGATCTGCAAAGCATCAACACACCCATACAGCGTAATGTGGCGAAGCCTAGGGCAAAGTTCCGTTAACTTCAGCTCAACCAATGGCAATGATGAGAAGCTATAACCAGTTCTTTGCAGGGCAGCAAGCATCAGGTTGGCCTGTCTAATATTTAATCCAGCCATATTTAGCTGCATTATGATGAGCCAATTTTTGTAGACATGTAATGCCGTTGTAAGGATGTTTTGCTCCCAAGGCTACATTCAGAGTGCTTGTCCATTTGGACTGAAGAGGAAGCAGGTGACCCTCAGAGCCTTCCCCCCTCCCATTCACAATCGACGACGTGAGATCATCAGCGATTCTCGGCCGTCTGAGTCCCAAGGGTGGAAGAAATTAGGGGCTTGCAAGACTTTAACCTACCACATCCCCATTTAGACGCCAACATTCTACCATCATGCTAGTGTGCACGTCTTTGATGTGGCAATGGGTGACTTTAGTTCACATTGAGTTGATGCACAGAGTTTACACATAGTTCAGACACTGTGTTCACATGTGGGTTCACAGCTAGCTCACAAAATTCATGGAACGGCAGAGATCACACCCAATCTGGGGGCATCATAGTCACCATTGATCCCTTCTAGGGAATGGGGTGGTACTTAGTCAGGTGGTGTGCGGCTGAGTCGCTCGCCTTCTCCACTACATGACATGTGGGTCCAGAAAAGGTCTGCATTTTTTACAAAATCTTTGCAAGCCAGGATGGATGCTGCAGTCGCTCTGCAAACCATGCCTAAGATTGGAGGACCTGGCCCAATCTTGTGCATGATAGGGAACATGTGGTTTTTCAAAATGTAATTTGATCTTTTTGGCCCTGTGAAGGTAGAGAAGCAGGCCCTACTAGTGTGTGCATGCTAGTTGCTCTTTTAAAATATTTTGCACAAAACAAGAAAGTGGGGCAGTGTTCTTATGTGGATTTTTTGCATCTTTTGGCAGGCTGATGCATCACATGTCACTGAAGCAGGCCCTCATCGGGATGTTCCCTTACAGCTTTAGTTGGTTTTTTATAGATATCATTCTTTTATTCTTTGGGATCGTGCCCTTTGAAGGTAGCAATGTCTCCCATATCTGAAGAGGAGAAGGTATGCCTCAGAGGGATTGCTCAAGGCAATATATGTGGAAGAAGACGGCTTTGTACAGCGGGTTTGCTACTCTGCGCATGTTTAGGCAGTGTCATGTAAATTGCCTTCACTAAATACATACCTGTTATTTCTCTTTGGGGGACCTTGTGCCTCAGTACAAAAAGCTTTATTGGAGAGAACACACTCTTTGGCAATCTTGCATAGTTTTCAACTTAAGCACAGCTTCTTTGGAGAATGCAATGCACAACAGGAGCATACCATACGGTAAGAGGGCAGTGGCATTTTGCCTCGAGGGTTGATTACAACTAACTTCCCCTAACTACAAGCACAAATCTCCCTCAAATCATATGAATAATGAAACACAATGTGACATTACACTTAACATTTGCACACCAGCAACATCATCAGGAAGTTCGTACTTTAGAGAATTCAGCAATTGAATGAAGTAGATATGGTGATAAGGGCTCTGTGATAGTTTCCAACATTCACGTGGAGTCTTGCATGACTTCACAAGAAGATTTAGAATTTTCTCATGTAAGAAAACAGTCTTTTTCAGTGTTTTTCATACAATGCATAACATCATGAGCTTATGCTCGAGAAGCACCGCATACCTAGCTAGATACGATTGGGGGCACGGGACCGCCGGCCCGGTGGGGGACTGCCCCCCCCCCCACCGGGCCGGCGGTCCCGTGCCCCCAATCGTACCTAGCTAGGTATGCGGTGCCTCCCTCACAGAAGGTGCCTCCCTCACAGAAGCTCATGATGTTGAGGTAAGTCACAATGTGGGAATTATTGTGAGAATTTGTCCAAAACTTCTTGTGAGCTTGAGGATGGGGGTAGCAAAGAGCATGCACCTAAATTTGGGTGGGGGGAGGTGGATGTGATGTGGCATTGGGCAATTCCTGCAGATAAGGGTGATGCCCTAACTTTTGGCAGCCAAAACCCCTCGCCCACATCAAGTAGGCGTGCCGAAGCGATTGATCTCGCATCCCCAGCACCAAATGTTCCATGAATCAAGCAACGCCTTTTGAAAGTTCGAAATATAGTCCACCCTCCCAGGCTCACATGCATTGGTAGGTGCCTCTTAATGTGTATAGGTCCTTAAATTTGAATGAGGCCCCCTCTCCTCTTGAGGGCTGGCCAAAAATCCTTGTTCTAAAGAAAGAGAGAGAGAGAGAGAGAGAGAGAGAGAGAGAGAGAGCACTTAAAACTCTCTTGGATTTAACTCCCAAGATTTGAAGAATGCATCGGTTTTTGCACAAATTTCTAAAAATTTACCGGTTTTCTTCAAGGCAACCTCATAATCTACCCAGAGTCTACAATGTTGACCGATGTAAATAAAAAATTCACAATCAATTTTTGGCCAATATTGTGAGCCCTCACCTTTTTTAGCCATGCTGTCTGACATCACTATGCCATTTATTGTGTCGTAGTAACCTTGTATTAAGGTAAGGGGGCCAAAAGAGTGACAACCCCCAATTCTACTTATGTGCAACGCCAATAATAACACATCCAACATTCAAAAGCATGGACAACACGATGGCTTGTTGGCTAACGTGTTCATCTCAGGACTGTTAGGTTCGAGGTTCGAACCTACTTCTAGCCTTGTATGTTCATCCGCCTTCAATGGATGAAGTTTAGAAGTGGAGAATGTGGTGCCAGATACTTAGTTGACAATGATAATTTGAGGAGGCTTAGTTGAAGTGTATGACACATTATTGTTTTTGCTCCAGTTTTCATTCAAGGATCGACATGCCATGACAGATTGTCACAAGACTTTCACAGGGTGCTTATCCAGAGTGGCGAAGAGCACGACACATGCGAAATACCGAGATCTAGCTTTGAAGAGAAAAACGCTGCCTAGTAATTATGTTGCCATAGTACATGTCCTCTCACCTTATGCCTTACTATTCCATGGAGGAACCATGGGTTGCTTATGGTTACTCCACGTGATGAATGCAAGGTAAATGATAGCTTAGCTGAAGTTCTATGCCCTCATTTAGCAAGAAAGATTTATTAATAGCAAGAAACTAAATTAATCACTCTTGAAAGTGTTTGGATGTATTGCCTATGTGCATGAGCCAAATGCTACAAAATAAGCTCACTCCAAACGCCAAAAGATGAAATAAATACCAAGTGACTACGATTACCAAAGTAAGACACAAGCAAGGAGACCTTGAATTATTCACAACCACTTCATTCTTGCAACAAAAAAATAATTATGCAACAATTGATGTTCTTGAGCTATGTGGCTTACCATTATATGCTTATTCGAAGATGGAAAAGAATGTAAAGCCCATATCTTTTGAGACTCAATGCTATTTGAGATCAAGTACGGGAGAAGGATATGGATGAAGAAATACTTGCACTTTTTGCAAAGGAAACTTGAAATTTGGTGCACGTACTAGTGAACAAGGAGGCAATTAGATGTAAGGGTGCCTACAAGAACAAGCATTATGATGATGGTAGCGTAAGCTAGTACAAACAAATTTAGCATTGTATATGTCATTGATAAATTGGATCCTTTGCCAACATAATGCTACTAGTAGTATAGAATTGCAATCCCAAAGTTTACCGAAAGTATTCTCAACCATGATTCTTTACATGCTACCTAGTAGCTACTCCACAATATTTAGCCTTTGTACTTGATAATTCCACAATGGGCTACTAATCCAAGTAATTATAAGATTGCCAAGTGAGATTGCATAATTACTTGCAGATATTGTACTCATAACATCTCTTGCCCAATCTGCATCTATGTAGCCATAGAGACAAAATCGTGTGTTCTTCTCATAGAGCAACACAAAAGTAATAGTGGCTTTCACAATTTCATAATTGTTCTCAAAGCACCAACATAACTCTTACATGGCTTTTGCACCCAAGGTGTAGCTGGAATTTGATTTTGCAATTGTCACGTATTTGATATTCCCAACCATTTGGCAATTGTTAGGTCTATGATATTCCCAACCATTTTGCAATACATATAGTAACATGCTCATTGTAATGCCCATCATGAAACAACTTCACACTTTGATCAAGTGGTATATTGGCCATGCTATCACACCATACTTCGCAAACATATCCAAGGAATATTTACCTTTGTACCATCCAAATGCTTGAGACAATGTCAATAATTTCAATTTCCAAAGAGTATCTCAACTCACCAATGTCCTTCATATCAAATTCTTTCAACGAGTTCTTCTTGAAAACCATAGTCTCCTTATCATGACTTTTGAAGAGAATAAAGTCATCAATGTAAATGATAATAAAAAAAATTCCTCGATCAACATGCTTCACAAATAGGGAGTGATGTGCTCTAGATTGCTTGAACCCAATATACTTTCAAAACTTGGTTATCTTTTTATACCATGCTCTAGGTGCTTGCTTGGAGCCATACAATGCATCCTTCAATATACACACATTCTAAAACTTAGGGATGCTCCTAAACCTCTGGCTGTATCATGTATACTTCTTCCAATTCACCATTCAACAAGACATTATTAACGTCCACCTTCCACAACTTCTAACCAAACATACTTTCCATGACTATCATCAATCTAGTTTTTTTCCGTCTTTGCAACCGGCCTAAATGTCTCATCATAATAAGGATCTTTTGTTTTTGCATAACCTTTAGCAACCAATCTTTCCTTGCATCTTTCCACACCACAATCTGACATGCATCTCAATCTATATGCCTACTTTGAGCCAATTGATGTCATTCCAACTAGCCAACAAACAAAATTTCAAGTATCATTCTTGACAAGAGAATCCATCTCCTCATCCATGGTTGATTACCATTCTTGATTTCCAATTGTTGCTTAAAAATTTGTGGGCTCTTTATATTCCACACAAGAAACCATGTATGCATAATGCAATTGCATACTAGAATGATTATACATGAATCAGAACATACACTGTTTTTGAGCTTCTTAATCAAGGTGCTTTTTTCTCTTCAAACCTTGCATGTAGGAGAACATACTTCTCAACATGTCTACTACTAGGTCTTCACCTTAGATAAACCATTCTCTTTGTCAAAACTTTCATCCCCTAGGACTCTCTTAAAACACTTACTTCTTTGCTTTTTTGCCTTGCTTCTTATCTCACAAACAACCACTCCGTGGATTCACATTTTCTATGCTCTCCTCTGACATTTGTGGTTTTGAACCTTCCTTATTGATTGCCCTAGCTCATCAATGACATGTTCGTCTTTTTTCTCTTCATAGACATCTTCTACCAAGATTGGATTTGGCTTATACAATGGCTCATGCTCACTACATCCAACATCCCTACTCCATATTCCTCTCAGTCGTCATGGATCTATCTATCTTTGCAATGATTCTATTCTTTCTTTTAGCAACTCCATTATGTTGTAGAGTGTATCTGTAAGTATTTTTCCTTATGTTGCTTGCTCATTAAATTCACATGACATAATATGCTCCTCTATCTATACATAGGCATCTAATGGGACATCTATCCTCTTTCCCAATCATTGCCTTGAAATCCAAAAACACATCAAATTCCTCCAACTTTCCTTAGGACTTGAAGGCCCTGATCATTTATATGCCCAATTGATGTCAAATTTTTAATGATACTAGGCACATATAGAAAAGTCCCCAAAGAGTTCCATCTTTCTCCAAGAGTGCTACCGAGCCAAAATGGGTGATCCTATGCATTGTATCACCTACGATACAAACTTATCCTATTATAGCTTCTCCTTTTCTCAAAACGATTGCCATGATATGTCATTTTATTTGTAGTACCACTATCTAAGTATCAATCATGTGCATGATGTGGCTATGCCGTACTGCCAGCAACTTGTGCCATAGGAAATAAATGTTGATCGCCACTTTTTATATATATTGTCATTGTTAGGATTGCATCCTGAAAAATTTCTTCTATGTCTATCACATGAGCTTTGCCTCATGGAGTTTGATTTAGTGTGTGTAGCAATCTCTCTCAAAATGACCATAGATGTCACATCTAATGTAGTAACCCTCTCTCTGCAGGTGTTTGTGTTAACCACCGACGTCCACTTCTAGTAGTCATGGGTCGGGTTTTTCGATCCAATAGAAAAAGGGTAAGAGTGATCGCCGATGAGAGGTGCACTCTAACTGGAACATTTAAGGGTTAGTTGGATAAGCAAGGGCGCCCAAATGTGAATGGACGAGCTCATATAAAAGTCACCTAAACCTAAAAATCACTCATTCTCTCATTTGTGCAATGGAAGAGTGCTCTTGCTCCATCTCCATCTTCTTCTTCATCTCCTTCTGTGTGTGTATGCGTGAGTGAGTGTGTGTGTGTGTGTGTGTGTGTGTGTGTGTGTGTGTGTGTGAGAGAGAGAGAGAGAGAGAGAGAGAGAGAGAGAGAGAGAGAGAGAGAGAGAGAGAGAGCATTGCGACGGCACGACGGCGGCAAGGCGGTTGAGCGTCGCACGGCGGTAGCTCCCTCTTCTTTGCGACGAGGAATTCTCCACGAAGGCGAGCGTAAGGTGGTGAGTGACACACCCTTGCTCTCTTGAGCTTGCTAGATTAATCTGGTTGTGTGCTTGCAGCCATTTGTGGCTCTCACACACTGTACGGCAAGTCCCTTGCTTTGACATGTGCGAGAGATGCGTACATTTTTGGTGCCACTGCTGGGGAAATGCCCTGCACTAAGCTCGAAGAGCACTCTATGCTGCTTTGTGGTGCAATTTGAAATATAGGAAAGGTAGAGAAAGAAGGTGTGTGGCTTGTTGAGAAGGATTTGTGAACTTGGTTTTTGCTGCAGTGTATTGTTTTCTGTTAATAAGGTGTTAGATTTTTTGTTGTAAGGTAATTTTTTCTGTTGATAAGGTATTAGCTTTAAGGTATTAGATCTATAATGTTAGATCTGTAAGGTACTATAAGTAGATCTGTTAGTAATTAGTTGTTGTAGTACTGTGTTAGTGTGTAACAGTAGCTCTGTTAGCTGCAAGTAGGTAGGTTAGGTGTGTGTGTGTGTGCTCGCGTGCACGAAGTGACAACACCGACCTTATCCAAAAAAAAAAAGTAAAATAAAATTTGAAAATTTTTAAAGCTAGGACCGGGATCGGGAACATTCCCCAGGCCCAAGCCCAAGCCCAAGCCCACACTCAGGCCTCAGTCACCCTTTGGAATTACTTATTTTAGCTTCATGTCTAAGTAAAAATCGACCCTTTTGAGGACCATCGGAGCTTCAAGTAACCGAACGCTGTGCTGTAAAGCACCACGACCCCTTGAGCAATATGCTTGTTTCAAGATATCACACGCTCTAATCCAAAAACCAATCATAAAAAGACATTAAAAACATCAAAAAACTAGTGAAAACAGGGTGCAAAACGCCCAAAAAATCAAGCGGTTTACCTTCAAAGGTATTCGTTGATGCTTGTAGGGTGCCAAAGGTACATGCATCTGTGCTTTGGTCATGTGCTAGAGGTTGAGCAACTTGCAAGCACTTCGACTTACGCGGGTTCTCAATACCCACCTACCTTAGGTTCTGGGCCCTCAGCGGGAACCCAAGGTAGTACCACTCAGGACCCGCATATTGCTTCCAGTGACTCTTCCTCTGACTACGACGTTATGGAGGGTTAACCAATGCCTAATCTTGATGGTTCAAGCCAAGTCATGCATGCCATGGGCCCACCGTCCGGGCCGAGTGTGCTTAGCCGCTTGAAGAAAACCTTTAGTGGAGCCACTCACTCCGAACATGGAGCTAACGATGTAAATGAGGGGGGTGGGGAAGTAAATTCTCCATTCATGACCAACGTAGACCCCATGCTCTTGGAGAGTGTGCACGTGAACCATTCACTGCACTCCCTGACTCTTCAGAGCTATTCCCCTCCGAGGTTATATACTTAGAAGTGTGTACCAATCATATACACCTATAGGTCCTTGTACTCATGTAGTTCCTACCCCTCCCATTGTTTCAACAACCTATGCTCCACAGCCACAATACCCAAGCTCTTGTTTCCATGGGACCATATCGGCTAGCATTAGCATGTCACATCCGACGTCTGCTATGCCTAGGGCCACACATTTGAACTTTGGGCCGCCACATGGCACAACACCGTATCAAACGTGGATCCCAAGGGCTTCTTATGTGCCAAGCCCAATGCCAATATCTACTCCACATGTAGTCTTTGGAGCGCCTTCACCCACAGTGCCTATTCACTTAGGTGACTTGGCAACATTTGCTCAAGCTATCGGTCGATCTATTGATGAGAATATGCGTAACACGCTTGATAGAGAACCTAAAAGCAAGGCAATACAAATAGCCAAGCTCACACAAAAATTTAGTGGAGACCTGGATGTGAGAAAGCATATCGAAGTGTTTGAACAAATATGCGATTCTCTAGGAGAACACAATGACCTACATAAGAGTAAGGTTTTAAGCCTAACCTTAAGTGGGAAGGGTGGGGATTGGTATAGAACCATAGGGGTAGATGTTAACCACCGGCGTCCACTTCTAGTAGTCATGGGCCGGGTTGTCGGTCCCATAGGAAAAGGATAAGAGTGATCGCCGATGAGAGGTGCACTCTAACTGGAACATTCAAGGGTTAGTTGGCTAAGCGTGGGTGCCCAAGTGTGAATGGACGAGCTCATATAAAAGTCACCTAAAACTTAAAATCACTCATTCCCTCATTTGTGCATTTGAAGAGTGCTCTTGCTCCATCTCCATCTTCTTCTTCATCTCCTTCTGTGTGTGTGTATGTGTGTGTGTGTGTGTGTGTGTGTGTGTGTGTGTGTGTGAGAGAGAGAGAGAGAGAGAGAGAGAGAGAGAGAGAGAGAGAGAGAGAGAGAGAGAGCGATAGATAGATAGAGAGAGTGATCGAGCATTGTGACAATGGCACGGCGGCGGAGAGGCAGTTGAGCGTGGCACGGTGATAGCTTCTTCTTCTTTGTGGCGAGGAATCCTCCACGAAGGTGAGCGTAGGGCGGTGAGTGACACACCCTTGCTCTCTTGACCTTGCTAGATTAGTCTGGTTGTGTGCTTGCAGCCATTTGTAGCTTGTACACAGTGTACGGCAAGTCTCTTCTTTAACACGTGTGACAAATGCGCACATTTTTGGCACCGTTGCCGGGGAAATGTCCTGCACTAAGCTCGAATAGGACTCTATGCTGCTTTGTGGTGCATTATGCAATGTAGGAAAGGTAGAGAAAGAAGGTGTGTGGCTTGTTGAGAAGGATTTGTGACCTTTGTTTTTGCTGCAGTGTACTGTTTTTGTTAATCAGGTGTTGCAATGTACTGTGTCTTTTGTTCATAAGGTGTTAGCTTTAAGGTATTAGATCTATATTGTTAGATTTATAAGTTACACTAAGTAGATTTGTTAGTTAATTAGTTGCTGTAGTATTGTGTTAGTGTGTAACAATAGCTCTATTAGTTGCAAGTAGGTAGATAGGTGTGTCTGTGCTCGTGTGTGCGGCGTGATCGCGATGACCTTATCCCAAAAAAAAATAAAAATAAAAATAAAGGTAGGACCGGGATCGGTAACATTCCCCAGGCCCAAGCCCAAGCCCACGCTCAGGCTCAGGCCTCAGTCACCCTTTAGAATTACTTATTTTAGCCTCACGCCTAACTAAAAATTGACCGTTTTTAGGACTATCAGAGCTTTGAGTAATCGAATGCTGTGCTGTAAAGCACGCCATGATCCCCTCAGCAATACGATTGTTTCAAGCTATCACACACTCTAATCCAAAAACCGATCGTAAAAGAGATTAAAAAACATCAAAAAACGGGGTGCAAAACGCCCAAAAAATCAACCAGTTAAACCTTCGAGGGTATTCACCGACGCTTGTAGGGTGCCAAAGGCACATGCATCTGCGCTCTGGACGTGTGCTACAGGTCAAGAAACTAGCGAGCATTTTGACTTATGCGAGTTCTCAATACCCACCTACCTTAGGTTCCGAGCCCTCAACGGGAACCCAAGGTAGTACCACTCAAGACCCGCATATTGCATCTAGTGACTCTTCCTCTAACTACGACATAATGGAGGGTTACCCAATGCCTAATCTTGATAGCTCAAGCCAAGACATGCAGGCCAGGGGCTCATAGTCCAGGCCGAGCATGCTTAACAGCTTGAAGGAAACCTTTAGTAAAGCCATTCGCTCCGAACATAGAGCTAACGATGTAAATGAGGGAGGTGGGGAAGTAAATTTGCCATTCATGACCAACCTAGACCCCATGCTCTTGGAGAGTGTGCATGTGAATACTCCATTCACTACACCCCTGACTCTTCAGAGCTATTCCTCTCCGAGGTTATATTACCTGATGGTAGAAGCCTTGCCGAAGTGCAAAAGGTTGATCGATATATCATTGCGGCTAGGAAAAAGGAAATCGAGAGCTTACACAAGGCAGAGCAATGAAGAGAGTTAAAAGCAAAAGCCCCTACGTCAATATCCTTGCTAGGAGAGAAAATGAGTGCTCTTGAATTAGCAACCACTAAGGGTTAACCCATAGAGAGCCACATTGCATCTAGTTCAAAGGACACCCATAGCACCTCAATCCTAGATGGAGCGTTCCTAAATTAGAACTGGGAGTACAGACTACAAACGAAAACTCTAACCCACCTATACACATGGGAGTACATACTACAAGCGTTCCTAAATTAGAACTGGGAGTACAGACTACAAACGAAAACTCTAACCCACCTATACACATGCATCACCTATCACGTGGGTTGGTTAGATGTCCTACAATCCACAACGAGTGCTACTATTGTAGAGGATCAACAACAAAGAGTTTGTGAGGTCATCCATAGGGTTATTGAGCTAGAGAGACAGAACAAGGGGATCCACATGCCTTCAGCGGGTCTCATGAGATTCTTGGATACAGGGAAGGTTAAACAACCGACCTTATCGCAAATGGAGACTCCCTCGGTAAGTCCGATGGATCCTCCATATGTTGTTTCGCGAGGGGTCTCAGTGCAATCTCAGCCCACAAGTGATAGCTTTACTTTTCGAGTCTATCTCATCTTTCCCTTGATGAAACCATGGCTACCATGCCTACCCCAATGATGGGAATGCCAAGAAACATGCCATGGACCTCATTTGTTAGTAAAGCACCGCTACATGGTAGCTCAATGCCTCCAACAGTACCTACAAGTGTGTACCAATCGTATACAACTATCGGTCCTCGTAATCATGTAGCCCCTACCCCTCCCATTGTTTCAACAACCTATGCTCCACAACCACAACACCCAAGATCTTATTTCCATGGGACCATACCTACTAGCATTAGCATGTCACATTCGACGTCTGCTATGTCTAGGGCCACACATATGAACTTTGGGCCACCACATGGCACAACACCGTACCAAAATTGGAACCCAAGGGCTTCCTATGCACCAAGCCCAATGCCAATATCTGCTCCACATGTGGTCTGTGGAGTGCCTTCACCCACGGTGCTTGCTCACTTAGGTGACATGGCAACATCTGCTCAAGCTATCGGTCGATCTATTGCTAAGAATATGCGTAACACGCCTGATAGAGAGCCTAGAAGTAAGGCAATACAAAATAGCCAAGATCACACAAAAATTTAGTGGAGAGGGGAATGTGAGAAAGCATACAAAAGTGTTTGAACAAATATGCGATTCTCTAGGAGAACACAATGACCTGCATAAGAGTAATGCTTTAAGCCTAACCTTAAGTGGGAAGGCTGGGGATCGGTATAGAACCCTAAGGGTGGAAGATAAAACAATTTACCCTACTCTTAGGAGACTATTCTTGAAAGAATACATACGAGAGGGAGTGCTTTGGGGTGTAGCCTCTTAGCTCCAGAAAGCCCAACGAGAGGAAGGAGAGTCGGTGAGAGACTTTATTAGTCGCTTGAAGCATTTGAATTCTTGTTGTAATCCAAATGAGGGCTTCAATAACAATTAATTGCTTGATAGATTCATTAGGGGATTATGACACGAGGATATCTACAATGGCCTAGTCATTAGAGGTATCACCACTTGGGAAGCAGCCACCACCAATGTGACAATGCGATCCAATTGGAGTATATTTCAATGATTCAAGGAGAAAGAGTGTCTATTGAGCTTAAATCTACTAGCTCACAAGCATCAGGGCATCACCCAATGACCCTAAATCCTATTTCTAAGGAGCCAAAGATATCCGAGATGACTTTAGCATATCTCACCAAGGCCATTCAAGAGAGTCTTAGAGACAATCGTGCTCCGCAAAACAATCATATGTATCCAAGAAGGGAGCAACAATGGTGCTCTGTATGCTATGGTCCGCATAGTAGCAGTGAATGCCCTACTTTTAGAGTCAAATTCAATGGGAATTGCAATGCGTCTGGAAGGTATGGTCATCAAGCTAAGAATTGCATAGTATTTAAGCGCAGGATGTCCAATAGACCAACCTTAGCATGGACAGAGACACCTCGAGTGCCTGCATTGATGCATGCCCCACCTCTTGAACAAATGTCACAACACATGGTCCCTAGGGCCCAAAATGTTGCCCAAACAACACCCTTACCACCTCCAGTGCTAGGACCGCAACCACCACATCCGAGAATCACATGTGTGAATCAAGTGGGTTGTGAGTCATCTATTGCTTTTTTGGAAGGCTGTGAGGAAGATATAGACCCTAATATTGCCTATGCAATTGATGCGCGTGAAGAAAGTCCACAATACTACATGGAGGACTATTGGGGACAAGTCAAACCTGTCCATCAAGTAGCTGCTCTTGCTGCAAGAGACCAAAATATCAATTACACTTCCAAGAGACCACCTCTTCAATGCTATGAGTGTGGAGGTCCACATCATGTGGCTGAGTGTCCTATTAGGCTACAAAAAAATGCTACACTAATGCAAACTAATCAAGCAAGAACATCTACAATGCCGATACTCATGTGTAATGGATGTGACATAGATCATTGGTTTCCCAATGTCTGAATAATCTAAATGCACCAAAGATCATGCCATTAAACTTGATTGAGGCTACCGAGGAGCCATCACAAAGTACACATGTGGTATTAGTAAACATACTCACACGATCGATGCTCGAAAAACAAAATTATATTCTTGAGGAAAGAGACATGACATGAATTTCCCAATCTCAGAAGAAGAAGAAAACACGAAGGAAGAGATCGCAAAAAGTAGTGAAGTTAGACCCCAGTTCAAAGACCAACATAGGACTAGTGACGGCCCCATATATATTAGACGCTGAAGAGGATTTTGATTCATGTGAAACTATGGAGATCAAAACAACCAAAACAACCACTAGGAAAAGAAACCCAAATCTATGGAGACCAAAAAAACCACTAGGAAAAGAAACCAACAAGGAAGATTGTCATGAGCCACAATGGCCAGGATCCAAGAAGAAGATAGGAACTTACACAAAACCTAGAGAGGAGATCGAGTGAGTCAAGCAATTAAGGAGTTTGGTAGAAGATACCCAAACCAGCACCTAGGCAGATCCAGATTACAGACACAGTGTTCCTTACGCAACAGCAACCTCACCAAGTCCATAGAACCTTAGCCAAACCTAGTGTCATCCAAGAAGAAAGTGACTTAAAGTAATGGGAAAGTAGGTGTACTCACTTCTTGTTGGAAAGAATGTTTAGATAGGGACTACCTGACCCTATCGAAGAAATAGAGATCCCATCTTCTCCACGCCAAGGGACTAAAGCCCAAAAGGTGCCGTTAAATATTGCCAAACTAATGGATTTCATGGCTTTAGAAGTCAGAACCACCATCATGTCCAAACTATATGGAGACCCTGAGCTATTCTTAGCTCTTTGAGCTTTCTTCAATGGAGAACTGAAGGTCGGGATACCACAATTTTCATAGATGGATGGAGCTAGGGAGATGCCAATAGAGGAGGAATACTTAGATCCACAACCCAACCTAGATGAGAACCTTGTTGTAGAAATACATGTTAACAAGTTGGGACAATACTTTGAGGGCGATGAATCCAATGCAACCATTGCAATCACTACCAAGGGATTAACTGTGAAGGGAATCCTTAATGGTGGCACTCGGGTTAGCATTGCGACTAATTTTTTTTGGGAAACTATGGGTAGACCTCACGTTGGGACCACAACCATAGTATAAAGATGGCCAATGGGTCTATTGTTAAACCTATTGGGATGCTAGAAGATCTCAAGATCAATGTCTTTGGACATAAAATAAGAAATACCTTCATTGTTATGGATTTCTCCAAGCACACTATGGCATCTAAGATGATCTTAGGAAGTCCTTTCATGAGGGAATAAAAAATGGTATATGACTGGTCTAAAAACCATGTCGACTTGCAGCTCCAATATTCGGTCATTTGGGTGGATCTTGTAACTGGTCGAGCACATCCTCTAGGAAACTAGTTTATTATTGATCATAGATCTGACACCAAAGTTCACTCGACCCCATTGCAGTATTGTTACACATGTAAAGTGGACACTGATGTTGGGGAAGATTCTTCTTATATGAATGTTCTCCCTGGGATTACTGAGTCTGACAATTTAGATTGGGTCCTCTTAGCAGCAACCATAGACACTTGGGGAAATAGGGGGAAGACTTGGGTAACACCTGAGGGGGACGAAATGCCACCACTTGTACCCTTAAATATTCTAGAAGCAATGCATATAGCTTTTGATGACCTACAAGATGAAGGTTTGACTGGAATTGGAGATTCATTAGGGGATTATGACACGAGGATATCTACAATGGCCTAGTCATTAGAGGTATCACCACTTGGGAAACAATCACCACCAATGCGACAATGCGATCCAATTGGAGTATATTTCAATGATTCAAGGAGAAAGAGTGTCTATTGAGCTTAAATCTACTAGCTCACAATCATCGGGGCATTAGCCAATGACCCTAAAGCCTATTTCTAAGGAGACAAAGATATCCGAGATGACTTTAGCAGATCTCACCAAGGCCATTCAAGAAAGTCTTAGAGACAATCGTGCTCCGCAAAACAATCATATTTATCCAAGAAGGGAGCAAAAATGGTGCTCAGTATGCTATGGTCCGCATAGTAGCAGTGAATGCTCTACTTTTAGAGTAAAATTCAATGGGAATTGCAATGCCTCTGGAAGGTATGGTCATCAAGCTAAGAATTGCATAGTATTTAAGCATGGGATGTCCAATAGAACAACCTTATCATGGACAAAGACACCTCGAGTGCCTGCATTGATGCCGGCCCCACCTCTTGAACAAACGTCACAACACATGGTCTCTAGGGCCCAAAATGTTGTCCAAGCAACACCCTTACCACCTCCAGTGCTAGGACCGCAACCACCACATCCGAGAATCACATCTGTGAATCAAGTGGGTTGTGAGTCATCTATTGCTTGTTTGGAAGGCTGTGAGGAAGATATAGACCCTAATATTGGCTATGCAATTGATGTGCTTGAAGAAAGTTCACAATACTACATGGATGACTATTGGAGACAAGTCAAACCTGTCTATCAAGTACCTACTCTTGCTGCAAGAGGCCAAAATATCAATTACACTGCATGAGACCACCTCTTCAATGCTATGAGTGTGGAGGTCCACATCGTGTGGCCGAGTGTCCTATTAGGCTACAAAAGAACGCCACACTAATGCAAACCAATCAAGAGAGCACGTCTACAATGCCGATACTCATGTGTAATCGATGTGGCAAAGATCATTTGATTTCCCAATGTCCGAATAATACAAATGCGCCGAACACACCATTAAACTTGATTGAGGTTACCGAGGAACCATCACAAAGTACTCCTATGGTACCAGTAAACGTACTCACACGTTCAATGCTCCAAAAACAAAATTATATTCTTGAAGAAAGAGACACGACATCAATTGCCCAATCTCAAAAGAAGACAAAAACATGAAGGAAGAAATCGCAAAAAGCAACGAAGTCAGACCCCAGTTCAAAGTCCAACATAGGGATTGGTGACGACCTCGTATATATGAACAACGTTGAAGAGGATTCTGATTCAGGTGAAACCATGGAGACCAAAACGACCACTAAGAAAGAAGCCAACAAGGACGATCGTCATGAGCCACAATGACCAGGATCCAAGAAAAAGATAGGAACTTGTCCAAACCCTACAGAGGAGATCGAGTGAGTCAAGCAATTAAGGAGTTTGGTAGAAGATACCCAAAGGGACCTATAACCAGCACCTAGGTAGATCTAGATTACAGACATAGTGTTCACTAATACACAACAACCTTACAAAGTCCATAGACCCCTAGCCATACCTAGTGTCATCCAAGAAGAAAGTAACTCAAAGTCATGGAAAAGTGGGAATAATCAAAAGAATGTTTACAGAGGGACTACCTGACCCTATTGAAAAAATGAAGATCCTATCTTCCCCACGTCAAGGGGCTGAAGCCCAAAAGGTGCCATTAAATATTGCCAAACTAATGGATTTCACGGCTTCAGAAGTCAGAACCACCATCATGTCCAAACTATATGGAGACCCTGAGCTATTCTTAGCTTTTTGAGCTTTTCTCAATGGAGAAGTGAATTAGGATACCACAATTTCCACAGATGGATGGAGCTAGGGAGATGCAATTAGAGGAGGAACACTTAGATCCACAACCCAACCTAGATGAGAACCTTGTTGTAGAAATACCATGTTAACCACTGGCATCCACTTTTAGTAGTCATGGGCCGGGCTTGTCGGTCCAATAGGAAAAGGGTAAGAGTGATCGCCGATGAGAGGCGCACTCTAACAGGAACATTCAAGGGTTAGTTGGCTAAGTATGGGCGCCCAAGTGTGAATGGGGCGAGCTCATATAAAAGTCACCTAAACCTAAAAATCATGCATTCTTTCATTTGTGCAATTGAAGAGTGCTCTTGCTTCATCTCCATCTTCTTCTTCTTCATCTCCTTGTGTGTGTGTGTATGAGAGAGAGAGAGAGAGAGAGAGAGAGAGAGAGAGAGAGAGAGAGAGAGAGAGAGAGAGAGAGCATTACAACAACGGCACGGCGGCGGTGAAGCGGTTGAGCGCGGTGCAATGGCGGCTCCTTCTTCTTCGCTGCGAGGAATCCTCCACGAAAGCGAGCATAAGGCGGTGAGTGACACACCCTTGTTGTCTTGAGCTTGCTAGATTAGTCTAGTTGTGTGCTTGGAGCCATTTGTGGCTCGCACAAAGTGTATCGGCAAGTCCCTTGCATTGACACGTGCGACAGACGCGCACGTTTTGGCACCGCTGCCGGAGAAATGGCTTGCATTAAGCTTGAGTAGCACTCTATGCTACTTTGTGGTGCATTTTGAATTGTAGAAAAGGTAGAGAAGAAAGGCATGTGTGTTGAGAAGGAATTTGTTTTGCTACTGTGTATTGTTTTGTTAAAGGTACCGTGTGGTTTTTGTTAATAAGGTGTTGAAAGGTACTGTATTTTCTCTCTGTGATAAGGTGTTAGGATTAAGGTAGTAGATCCATAATGTTAGTTCTGTGTAAAGTACAATAAGTAGTTTTGCTAGCTAAGGAGTTGTTGTAGTAGTGTGTTAGTGTGTAACAGTAGCTATATTAGTTGTAAGTAGGTAGGTTAGGTGTGTATGTGCTCGTGTGCACAGCGCGGCCGCGACGACCTTATCCCAAAAAAAATAATAAATAAATAAAAATAATTTAAAGGTAGGACCGGGATTGGGAATACCCCCAGACCCAGGCCCAGACCCAAGCCCAAACCCACGCTCAGGCTCAAGCCTCAGTCCCGCTTTAAAATTACGTATTTTAGCTTCAGGCGTAGGTAAAAATCAACCTTTTTGAGGACCAACGGAGCTTTAGGTAACCGAACGTTGTGCTGTAAAGAACACCACAACCCCCTGAGAGATACGCTCATTTTGAGCTATCACACGCTCTAATCCAAAAACCAATCATTAAAAAACATAAAACAACATAAAAAAACATAAAAAAATGAGTGAAAACGGACGCCTAAAAAAGTAAGCGGTTAACCTTCGAGGTTATTCACAGACACTTGTAGGGTGCCAAAGGCACATGCATCTGCGCTCTGGTTGTGTGCTAGAGGCCGAGCAACTAGAGAGCATTTCAACTTATGCGAGTTCTCAATATCCACCTACCTTAGGTTCCGGGCCCTCCGCGAGGACCCAAGGTAGTACAAACCAAGACCCAAACATAGCGGCTAGTGACTCTTCCTCTGACTACGACATCATGGAGGGTTTCCCAATGCCTAATCCCGATAGCTCAAGCCAAGACATGCATGCCATGGGTCCACGGTCAGGGCCGAGCGTGCTTAGTCTCTTGAAGGAAACCTTTAGTAGAGCCACTCGCTCCGAACATGGAGCTAATGATGTAAATGAGGGAGGTGGGGAAGTAAATTCTCCATTCATGACCAACGTATACCCCATGCTCTTAGGGAGTGTGCACGTGAATACTCCATTCACTGCACCCCCTGACTCTTCAGAGCTATTTCCCTCCGAGGTTATATTACGTGATGGTAGAAGCCTTGCCAAAGTGCAAGAGGTTGAGTGATATATCATTGCGGCTACGGAAAAGGAAATGCAGAGCTTACGCAAGGCGGAGCAACAAAGAGAGTTAAAAGCGAAAGCCCCTATGTCAATATCTTTTTTAGGAGAGCAATCGTGTGCTTCTGAATCATCGACCACTAAGGGTCAACCCATAAAGAGCCACATTGCATCTAGTTCAAAAGACACCCCTAGCACCTCAATCCTACATGGAGCGTTCTTAAATGAGAACTGGGAGTATGCACTACAAACGTAAACTCTAACTGAACTATACACATGTCACACCTATCACGTGGGCTGGTTAGATGTCCTACAATCCACAACGGGTGCTACTAGTGTGGAGGATCAACAACAAAGAGTTTGTGAGGTCATCCATAGGGTTATTGAGCTAGAGAGACAGAACAAGGGGATCCACATGCCTTCAACGGGTCTCATGGGATTCTTGGATACAGGGAAGACTAAACAACAAACCTTATTGAAAATGGAGACTTCCTCGGCGAGTTCGATGGATCCCTCATATGTTGTGTCGCCAGGGGTCTCAGTGCAATCTGAGCCTACAAGTGATAGCTTTACTTTTCCAAGTATAGTTCATCTTTCCCTTGATGAAACCACGGCTACCATGCCTAACCCAATGATGGTCATGCCAAGAAACATGCCATGGACCTCATTTGTTAGTAAAGCACCACTACATGGTAGCTCAATGCCTACAACAGTACCTAGAAGTGTGTACCAATCATATATACCTATAGGTCCTCGTACTCATGTAGTCCCTACCCCTCCCATTGTTTCAACTACCTATGCTCCACAACCACAACACCCAAAATCTTATTTCCATGGGACCATACCGGCTAGCATTAGCATGTCACATACGATGTCTACTCTGCCTAGGGCCACACATTTTGAAGTTTGGACCGCCACATGGCACAACACCGTACCGAACGTGGAACCCAAGGGTTTCCTATGTGCAAAGCCCAATGCCAATACCTACTCCACATGTAGTCTCTGGAGCACCTCCACCCACGGTTCCTGCTCACTTAGGTGACTTGGCAACATTTTCTCAAGCTATCCGTTGATCTATTGCTGAGAATATGCGTAACACACATGATAGAGAACCTAGAAGTAACGCAGTACAAATAGCTAAGCTCACACAAAAATTTTGTGGAGACGGGGATGTGAGAAAGCATATCAAAGTGTTTGAACAAATATGCGATTCTCTAGGGGAACACAATGACTTGCATAAGAGTGTTCTTTAAGCCTAACCCTAAGTGGAAAGGCTGGGGATTGGTATAGAACCCTAAGGGTGGAAGAAAAAACAAATTACCCTACTCTTAGGAGACTGTTCTTAAAAGAATACATACGAGAGGGAGTGCTTGGGGGTGTAGCTCCTCATCTCCAAAAAGCCCAACAAGAGGAAGGAGAGTCGGTAAGAGACTTTATTAGTCGCTTGAAGAATTTGAATTCTCACTGTAATCCAAACGAGCACTTCAATAATAATCAGTTGCTTGATAGATTCATTAGAGGATTACGACATGAGGGTATCTATAATGGCCTAGGCCTAGTCATTAGAAGTATCACCACTTGGGAAGCAGTCATCACCAATGTGATCCAATTGGACGATAATTTAATGATTCAAATGAGAAAGAGTGTCTATTGAGCCTAAATCTATTAGCTCGCAAGCATTGCGGCATCAGCCAATGACCCTAAAGCCTATTGCTAAGGAGCCAAAAATATCTGAGATGACTATAGCAGATCTCACCAAGGCCATTCAAGAGAGTCTTAGAGACAATTGTGCTCATCAAAACAATCATATGTATCCCAGAAGGGAGCAACAATGGTGCTCAGTATGCTATGGACCGCATAGTACCAGTGGATGCCCTACTTTTAGAGTAAAATTCAATGGGAACTGCAATGCCTGTGGGAGGTATGGTCATCAAGCTAAGGATTGCATAGTATTTAAGCGCGCTATGGCCAATAGAACAACCTTATCATGGATAAACACACCTCGAGTGTTTGCATTGATGCCGGCCCCACCTCTTGAACAAACATCACAATACATGGTCCCTAGGGCCCAAAATGTTGTTCAAACAACACCCTTACCACCTGCAGTGCTAGGACCGCAACCACAACATCTTTTGTGAATCAAGCGGGTTGTGAGTCATCTAATTCTTCTTTGGAAGCCTGTGAGGAAGATATAGAACCTAATAATGCCTATGAGATGGATGTGCTTGAAGAAAGTCCACAATACTACATGGAGGACTATTGGGGACAAGTCAAACCTATCTATCAAGTAACTGCTCTTGCTGCAAGAGGCCAAAATATCAATTACACTGCTAAGGGACCACCTCTTTAATGCTATGAGTGTGGAGGTCCACATCGTGTGGTTGAGTGTCCTATTAGGCTACAAAAGAATGCCACACTAATGCAAACCAATCAAGCGAGCACGTCTATAATGCCGATACTCATGTGTAATTGATGTGGCATAGATCATTTGATTGCCCAATGTCCAAATAATCCAAATGCACTGAAGATCACACCATTAAACTTGCTAGAGGTTACCGAGGAGCCATCACAAAGTACACATGTGGTACCAGTAAACGTACTCACACGATCGATGCTCGAAAAACAAAATTATATTCTTGAGGAAAGAGACATGCCATCAATTCCCAATCTCAGAAAAAGAAGAAAATATGAAGGAAGAGATTGCAAAAAGCAACGAAGTCAGACCCCAGTTCAAAGACCAACATAGGGAATGGTGACGACCCCGTATATATGAACGATGCTGAAGAGGATTTTGATTCAGGTGAAACCATGGAGAGCAAAATGACCACTAAGATAGAAACCAACAAGGAAGATCTTTATGAGCCACAATGGCTAGGATCCAAGAAGAAGATATGAACTTATCTAAACCCTACAGAGGAGATCGAGCGAGTCAAGCAATTAAGGAGTTTGGTAGAAGATACCCAAAGGGATCTAGAACCAACACCTAGGTAGATCTAAATTCAGACACCGTGTTCCCTACGCAACAACAACCTCACCAAGTCCATAGACCCTTAGCCATACCTAGTGTCATCCAAGAAGAAAGTGACTTAAAGTCATGGGAAAGTGGGCGTACTCACTTCTTGATGGAAAGAATGTTTACAGAGGGACTACCTGATCCTATCGAAGAAATAGAGATCTCATCTTCCCCACATCAAGTGACTGAAGCCCAAAAGGTGCCGTTAAAAATTGCCAAACTGATGGATTTCATGTCTTCAGAAGTTAGAACCACCATCATGTCCAAACTATATAAGGACCCTTAGCTAGTCTCAGCTCTTCGAGCCTTCCTCAATGGAGAACTAAAGTTTGGGCTACCACAATTTTCACAGATGGATGGAGTTGGGAGATGCCAATAGAGGAGGAAGACTTAGATCCACAACCCAACCTAGATGGGAACCTTGTGGTAGAAATACCTGTTAACAAGTTGGGAGAATACTTTGAGGGTGATGAATCCAATGCGGCCATATCAATCACTACTAAGGGATTAACTGTAAAGGGAATCCTTGATGGTGGCACTGGGGTTAGCATTGTGACTAAAAAATGATGGGAAACTATGGGAAGACCTCACCTTGGGAACACAACCATAGTAGTGAAGATGGCCAATGGGTCTATTGTTAAACCTATTGGGATGCTAGAAGATCTCAACATCAATGTCTTTGGACATAAAATAAGAATTACCTTCATTGTTATGGATTTCTCCAAGCACACTATGGCATCGAAGATGATCTTAGAATGTCCTTTCATGAGGGAAGCAACAATGGTGTATGACTGGTCTAAAAACCATGTCTACCTGCAGTTCCAAGATTCTGTCATTCGAGTGGATCTTGTAACTGGTCGAGCACATCCCCTAGGAAACAGGTTTATAATTGATCATAGATCTGACAACATACCCATACACGTGTAAAGCGAACACTGATGTTGGGGAAGATTGTCCTTATATGGATGTGCTACTTGGGATGACTGAGTCGGACAATGTGGATTGGGTCCACCTAGCAGCAACCATAGACACTTGGGGAAATAGGGGGACGACGTGGGTAACACCTGAGGGGAATGAAATGCCACCACTTGTGCCCTTAAATATGCTAGAAGCAATGCATATAGCTTCTGATGACTTACAAGATGAAGGTTTGCCTGACATTGGAAACGGTAGCGTCTCACAAGACTATAGCCCACACGATTTGGGGCCAAAATCATCAATTGAAATTGACTATGAGGACAAAGAATCTGAGTTAAATCTTAGTGCAAATGTGGGGACAAACCATTCAGGGCCTAGTGGTACCCTAGATGACAATCTATCCAAGGGAGCAGAAGACACAAGTAGTGATTCATCTAGTGACTCTTCACTAGAGATCGGCCGTAATAAAAAATTAGACATAAAGAGTAAGAGATATAAGAGGCAAGGATATCGAGCAAATGTGCGTGCTAGAATAAATGAAAAGAAATCTACCATGGAATGGCTTAATTATATAGGGGCATGTGATGCGCATCGGAAGTTGGTAGATAACTGGGGTAAATACCTTCAAAGCGTTATCTGGTGTAGTCCACAACCCATTGGCATTGCACAACTAGAGGCTATAGAGAAGCCAAAGTTGAGCCGTACCGTAAGGAGATGACAAAATCGAGACTTAGCTCAACAACAAAAGGAATCGGAAGTGAAATCACAGTCCACAGAACAACAGGACCCCACAAACTTACACCTTGTACCTAAAAGTTTTAAATCCTATACCACAAAGGAACGTGAGGTTGTGTTTACAAAGGCTCAAAGAAAACCTATCGATGGGAGAAATGGAGTCTATGACGGTCCAGTGATAGTTAAGGAAATAGATTTAGCAGACCCAGGAGAAGAGTCCAAACCTGTTTTCATTGCCGAAGATCTGACAGAGACTGAGGAGTGTGTACTTAAAGAGCTTCTCAAGGAATCCATGGATATATTTGCCTGGACATATCATGATATGAAAGGTGTTCCACTTCTGTGGTGCAACACACAATCCCCATGAATAGCATGGCTAAAATAGTTCAGCAACGACCCTACCCAATGAATCCTAAATATGCAAAAATTGTTCAAGAAGAGATTGAAAGCTTGTGATATACCCTATTGAGAACTCAGAATGGGCGTCTCCAATAGTGATTGTGCGAAAAAAGACTGTGAAACTCAGAGTGTGCGTGGATCTCAAGAAGGTCAATGCCGCCACTAGGACCCATTGCCATATGCAGAACATGTGCTTGAAAGAGTTGCAGGGAAGGAAGCTTATAGCTTTTTAGATGGGTACTTTGGCTACAATCAAATCACAAGTGTGCTAGAGGACCAAGCTAAAACAACCTTTATAACCGAATTTGGAGTGTTCGCATTTTGTGTTATGGTTTTTGGCTGAACCAATGCTCCTGTTGCCTTTCAAAGATTAATAAACACTGCTTTTAGAGAATATTTGAGGGAGTTTTGTGAAGCTTTCTTAGATGACCTTTGTGTTTATTCCTCTTGGAAAGGACATCTATCATGCTTACGAAAAGCATTTGAGAAGTGAAGATTGTATCACATCTCTTTAAACCCTTTCAAATGCCAATTTTGGGTTAAACATGGAGTCATTTTAGGGCATATAGTGTCCAAAAATGGGATTTCCACAGATGAGAGCAAAATTAAAGCCATTGCTGACTTGCCACCACCTACAAACTATAAAGGAGTTCAAAGAATCATGGGCCATGTTGGTTATTACCGATGGTTTGTTTTAAACTTTGCCGAGATTGCTCGTCGTTTGTACAAGCTTCTTATTGAGTTCCAATGGACCTCGGAGTGTGACCATGCTTATGAGTCATTGAAAAAGACCTTGACTAGTGCTCCTATTCTACGAGTGCCCGATTGGAATGTAATTTTCCATGTGCATATTGATGCATCGAACTTTGCTATTGGGTGTGTTCTAGCTCAACCAGGAGAACATAAACTGGACTACCCCATTAGCTTTGCAAGTCGTCAATTGAATGATGCCGAGAGAAACACATCACTACAGAGCGAGAAGGTTTAGGTATGATTTATGCAGTGAAGAAATTTCGCTACTACCTTCTGTCCAACAAGTTTTTTTTCTATGTTGATCATCAAGCCCTATTGTATCTAGTAAATAAACTTTGTTCCACGGGAAGAATTACACGATAGTTGTTAATTCTCCTCGAGTTTGATTTTACCATTGTGGTGAGACCTAGTAAAAGACATGTCATGGTGGATCATTTGTCTCGCATACCCAATTGTGAAGCTCCTACTAGAGTCGATGATGAGTTGCCCAATACTTCTCTATTCCTAGTCGAAACCATACTTGAATGGAGTGAGAAGATTGTGAACTTTCTAGTTAATGGTTTTCCACCCAAAGAGCTTTGTAAGGACATAGCTCGAAAATTGTTAAAAGAATGTGAACCTTACTCTCTCATTGCAAGAACTCTCTACAGGCTCGGGAAGGATGGTATTCTTAGACGTTATGCCCGTGAGGATGAGTATTTATACATACTGCAAGAATCCCACATGGGTATAGATGGAGGATATTTCTCAGGGAACTAACAGCTAGAAAGGTGTTGCAATCAGGCTATTGGTGACCTCCCTTATTCAAGGATGCATCACTTTTTGCAAAAGGATGTGATGAATGCGAACATTACAAGATCACGCAATGAAAGGATATGATGCCCTTACATCCTTTTAAAGTGACTCAACCATTTGAACAATGGGGTTTGGACTTTGTAGGCCCAATTAGTCGGGCAGCTCGTAGCACTCAATCTCGATATATTATCATTGCCACTGACTATGTGACAAAGTGGACGGAAGCCAGGGCGACACGTAAGGCCGATGCGAGGTCAACTGCCAAGTTTCTCTTTGAGAACATTATTACAAGATTTGGTTGTCCCTTTGAGATTGTGAGTGACAATGATAGTCATTTTATAAATGGAGTAATAAAAGAACTCACTACCAACTTTATGATAGCTCACCATAAGTCCACACCTTGTTATCCACAAGCAAATGGCCGAGCTGAGAGCACCAACAAGACCTTAATCTCTATCTTGACCAAAACGGTGGAAGCTCATCGCACAGATTGGGATTTGAAGCTGACTTCAGCCCTATGGGCTTATCGTACTTCTTACAAAGTGGCTATTAATTGTACGCCGTTCCAAATGGTATATGGCCAAGAAGCAGTTATGCCATGGGAGTTTGTAATTCTTAGTCTGCATGTAGCTTCACAAGAAGGTTGGGATGGCAACCCTTTAGTTGAGTGCTTATATATCCTTGAGAGGTTAGATGAAGAAAGGCAATTGGCTCTGAAAAACGCACTTGTGGAGAAAGATAGGAGGAAGAAATGGTTTGACCATCATCTAAAGAGCAAAGATATCAATGTTGGTGATAAAGTCCTTATGTATGGAGTGCATAATGAAAAGAAAAAGTTGAAATATGCAAGAAAAATGACCATGTAGAGTACGTGAGATCACCCCACAAGGAACCATTTGTGTGGAGACTCTTGATGGAGTTGAAACCATTGGATTCCTCAATGGGAGAAAATTTAAAAGATACTATGATCCTTTAAGCCAAGAGGAGCTACATGCCATCCATAAAAAAAAGGCAGCCAAGGCACAAACAAAATTGAAGAGGATACAAGCTCAAGCTGAGACTAAGGAGTGACAACAACGCATAAGATGCCAACGAGAGACTAACCTTGGAAGCTCATCGCACAGATTGGGATTTAAAGCTTACATCAACTCTATGGGCTTATCGTACTGTGTACAAAGTTACCATTAACTGCACACCGTTTAAGGTGGTGTATGGCCAAGAAGCGGTTATGCCATGGGAGTTTGTCGTTCCTAGTCTTCGAGTAGCTTCTCAAGAAGGTTGGGATGGTAACCCCTTAGTTGAGCAATTATATATCCTTGAAAGGCTAGATGAAGAGAGGCAATTAGCTGTGAAAAATGCACTTGTGGAAAAAGATAGGAGGAAGAAATGATTTGACTGTCATCTAAAGAACAAAGATATCAATGTTGGTGATAAAGTCCTTATGTATGGAGTGCGTAACGAAAAGAAAAAGTTGAAATATGCAAGAAAAATGACCATGTAGAGTACGTGAGATCACCCCACAAGGAACCATTCGTGTGGAGACTCTTGATGGAGTTGAAACCATTGGATTCCACAATGGGAGCAAATTTAAAAGATACTATGATCCTTTAAGCCAAGAGGAGATACATGCCATCCATTAAAAAAAGGCAGCCAAGGCACAAACAAAATTGAAGAGGATACAAGCTCAAGCTGAGACTAAGGAGTGACAACAACGCATAAGATGCCAACGAGAGACTAACCTTGGAGTTACACATGCATTCCACATTGAAACCTACGAGGATTGGTTGGACTCTGACACACCTCTACGATACCCTATTGAGCTAAACAGTGCCCATGGAAAAGGGCTATATAACGCCTTATTGGACACGGGGGCTAAATATAATCTGCTATCATATGGGGTGTGGTGTCAGTTGGGAAATCCACCTCTATCTGAAAGTATTATCCAAGTCAAGGGTGTCAAAAAAAAAACTGCGGTTTTTGGAATTTGGCACACTTCTGTCAGTTATGACAATGGGGTTATAGCTCAAGACTTTTTGGTCATGCCTGTTGGAACTATGGAGGGTAATATAAACCTAGGATGCACATGGATGATAGCCACCAAATGCACTGTTGATTGGGGGACATGGGGTGTCACAATGCAGAAACCAACTCTTAGCCCTACCACTCAAGCCATAGTCCCGGAAATATTACCTCTTAAGGAAATAAAACCCAAAACATTGCATGTCCAGAGGTTGAACCATATGTCCCCATAGCCCAACTCTCTAGAGCTTCCACTAATGTAGTTGAAATAAAGCAAGACCCATCCCAATATAACAAAGAAAACATACAAGTGGGTCCCTAAAGCTTCTTTAACAACCATAGCTAGTGCTAAAAAACAGGAGCCTGGTAAGAGATGTCCCACTCGCCCCAAGAAATGTAAAGAAATGTTGTGTCGGATTTCTTAAAAACTATTGGAAGCCCAAGGCTACTATGAAGGAAATGATCAAATATGGGTGCCAAAACGTAAATTGTGCTCTTGCTTGTCACCTGGCCCATGTGAGCCCAATCCTATGGCTCCACAAAGAATTGAAGATCGCGGAAAGGAAAAAATCATGGAATGCTACACACCCGCTTCATAGCTAGTTTGGGTACCAAAGAAAGAACGACTTGTTCCACCTAGCTCAAGAACAGGGAAGTCAAATGAAGCTTCTTGCTCTTCATGTAGTTCCTGTACAGAAATAGAAGCTTTGACATAACCTCCACCCACCATTGTACATATCCATACAAACAAGGAAGAGTTTGTACCTCCCATTGTAAGTTCACCACTTACAACAACGTTGCAAATAAAATCATGGGAGAGTGCCTTACCACCCTTGAAACTAGATGAAACGCATAGGGTAGTCAAAAACTATTGGCTAAATCTTTCACCCATAACAAGTTGGAAAAATTGGTTTCAAAAGGTGATGACATCATTCCAAAAGGTATGTTCTATCCAAGGAAGGGGGGAGTGTTTGCTGACATCCATCATTCACATGCTTCCCTCTCAACCTTCCTCCCTGACCTCTCAATCTCCAATCCTAGGGAATGTATATTTGAAGTCTTATACTCACAAAAACAAGATAAAAAAGTAAAAGAGCAAGAGCCACCAAACAGTAATGTGGAAACTTACAAGTTCCATACATAACACAAAATCATAAAAACACATTATGCACAAGAACACGACCCTTGTAATATTTGCATTCTAACCACCATCTATCTGTGTGTACAGATATGGCTAGTACGCTAGAGTCATCCACTCCTGCCTTGGGTGAGAGGTACCCTCATTACTTTTCACAAGTGTTTCACATGGTCTTTCCGGTGCTTGTCTGTGAATGGGATTTGGTAGGTATGCTAGTCTGTGAGAGGAATTTTGAGGAGTTAGAATGGCTGATACATCTCTTGTCCACGACTGATCCATACTTAGTAGAGAGCATTTCTCCCATTGCACAAGCCTACCCTTTTGACCAAGATGACTATAGGCGTCTAGTGACCTTCTTAGTAAACATTGGTGCATCTGATGAAGAAGAAGATTTACATGATCACACGGATGGCACATATAGCACATATGGTTTAGCCTTAGGGTTCCCCCACATTGTCTACAATATTCTATTCCCTTGACTCTCTAGGGGAAGTGAAAATAATTAGGTTAGGGTTTCTTATGTTTTTTAATTGTGTTCAATAAGTGTTGGTACCTTTTCCCACTGATGTGCCTCTGGAAGATGGATGTTTAGTGGTGACTATTGTGCAGTTTGTGACTACATAAGGATGTCTTTGAAAGACAAAAACAATGGATGTTTACATGTTACAACAGATGTTCTCCATTATATCAGGTGTACTACTTTCTTTTATCTATGCTTCCACATTTACATGTTTGCATCTTGTCATTTGAATTCTAAAATGCATAAAATTTATGAAGTTGTGACCCTGCCAATTTAGAGCTATAATTTTTTCGAGCTTCTAAGACCTTGTTCTTCTCTTTGAGTTTGGTCTATTAGTTGGCTTTAAGTAGGTATCAGGCCTTTAGGCTAAACTAGGCCACTTAATTGCTGACTTTAATTCCTAAATAGTCTATTAATTGTAGTAAATTTAGTAATGTTTTAGGCTATGGGGATATAGTTCTCTCTAGTTTATTCCACCTAAGTGTGACTTGTGTTATGGAAGCCCATGTGTTAAGCTGGTATTTGAGACCTCGAGTCTCACGGCTAGTTTATGCTCAAGCTCATTTGAGACCTTGAGTCTCCCAGCTACTGGTGTTTGAGACCTCGAGTCCCCCATCTACTTGTATCAACTATGAGAACAACGAAAAAGAAAAGAAAAAAAAAGAAAAAAAAAAGAGAAAGCAAATAGCACAAACTTCCTTGTATTTTATGTGGATCACACTTAAGTGGTATAAGTGACAAGACCACCAGTCCTTACACCTCGACGAGCATTCCTAAGATTAACTACTCTTTAGTCGACATTTTTTAATTAACGTTGGTCAATCTGATACTTACTTTAGCCCTAGCTCTTGTGTACTTCTCTTAGAGTCGACCTAATAGACCCTAACTCAATTGCATTTTATTCAGGTACTACGCTTGTTATAGTTGGCAATGTATTCATGAATTTATTTTTGCATTTCCTAGAATATCATGTATGCATCTCACTTATTGCACACCTGTACATGCTACCTTTGAGCTTTCACAATGTTGTTTTTCTTCTGACACAGGTACTTCTATCGTGCATCCCGATGTTGCACTGTTATATTCCAAGGACGGAATCTATATCAATAAGGGGGGGATGTTAACCACTAGTGTCCACTTCTAATAGTCATGGGCCCGGCTTGTCGGACTAATAAGAAAAGGATAAGAGTGATTGCCGATGAGAGGTGCACTCTAACATGAACATTCAAGGGTTAGTTGGCTAAGTATGGGTGCCCGAGTGTGAATGGGGAGAGCTCATATAAAAGTCACCTCAACCTAAAATCATGCATTCTTTCATTTGTGCAATTGAAGAGTGCTCTTGCTCCATCTCCATCTTCTTCTTCTTTATCTCCTTGTTTCTATGTGTATGCGTGAGAGAGAGAGAGAGAGAGAGAGAGAGAGAGAGAGAGAGAGAGAGAGAGAGAGAGAGAGAGAGAGAGAGAGAGAGAGAGAGAGAGAGAGAGCACATTACGATGATGGCACGGCGGCGGTGAAGCGGTTGAGGGCGGCGAAGTGGCGGCTCCTTCTTCTTCGCGGCAAGGAATCCTCCATAAAGGCGAGCATAGGGCGGTGAGTGATATAGCCTTTCTCTCTTGAACTTGCTAGATTAGTCTAGTTGTGTGCTTGGAGCCATTTGTGGCTCGCACACAGTGTATCGGCAAGTCCCTTGCATTGACACGTGCGACAGACGCGCACATCTGTTAACAAGTTGGGACAATACTTTGAGGGCAATGAATCCAATGCAACCATACCAATCACTAACAAGGGATTAAGTGTGCAGGGAATCCTTGATGGTGGCGCTGGGGTTAGCATTGTGACTAAAAATTGTTGGGAGACTATGGGTAGACCTCACGTTGGGACCACAACCATAGTAGTAAAGATGGCCAATGGGTCTATCCTTAAACCTATTGGGATGCTAGAAGATCTCAAGATCAATGTCTTTGGACATAAAATAAGAAATACCTTCATTGTTATGGAATCATACAATCACACTATGGCATCTGAGATGATCTTAGGACGCCCTTTCATGAGGGAAGCAAAAATGATGCATGACTGGTCTAAAAACCATGTCTACTTGCAGCTCTAAGATTCTGCCATTCGGGTGGATCTTGTAACTGGTCGAGCACATCCTCTAGGAACAAGTTTATAACTGATCATAGATCTGACACCACAATTCACTCAAGCCCATTGCAGTATTGTTACACATGTAAAGTGGACACTGGTGTTGGGGAAGATTATCTTTATATGGATATTCTAATTGGGATGACCGAGTCTGACAATGTGGATTGGGTCCACTTAGCAGCAACCATAGACACTTGGGGAAATAGGGGGATGACCTAGATAACACTTGAGGGGGACGAAATGCCACCACTTGTACCCTTAAATATGCTAGCAGCAATGCATATAGATTTTGATGACCTACAAGATGAAGGTTTGACTGGCACCAAAACAGTAGCGTCTCACAAGACTATAGCCCACACAATTTGGGGTCAGAATCATAAATTGAAATTGACTCTGAGGACAAACCATTCAGGGCCTAGTGGTTCCCTAGATGACAATCTATCCAAGGGAGCAGAAGACACAAGTAGTGATTCATCTAGTGACTCTTCACTAGAGATCAAGCTTAATAAAAAATTAGACAAGAAGAGTAAGAGATATAAGAGGCGCTGATATCGAGCATATGTGCATGCTATAATAAATGAAAGGAAATCTACCGTAGAATGGCTTAATTATATAGGGGCATGTGATGCTCATCGGAAGTTGGTAGATAACTGGGTGAATACCTTCAAAGCATTATGTGGTGTACTCCACAATCCATTGAAATCGCACAACTAGAGGCTACAGAGAAGCCAAAGTTGAGCCGTACCATAAGGAGACAACAAAATCAAGAGTTAGCTCGACAACAAAAGGAATCGGAAGTGAAATCACAATCCACAGAACAACAGGACCCCACAAACTTACACCCTGCACCGAAATATTTCACTACACCACAGAGGAATGTAAGGTTGTGTATACAAAGGCTCAATCACACAATCCGTGGTGCAACACACAATCCCCATGAATAGCATGGCTAAACCAGTTCAGCAATGACCCTACCCAATGAATCCTAAATATGCAAAGATCGTTCAAGAAGAGATCGAAAAGCTTGTGAAATGCGGATTCATATACCCTATTGAGCACTCAGAATGGCTGTCTCCAATAGTGATTGTGCCAAAAAAGAATGAAACGCAGAGTGTGTGTGGATCTCAAGAAGGTCAATGCCGTTACTAGGAGGGACCATTACCCTTGCCATATTCAGAACATGTGCTTGAAAGAGTTGCAGGGTAGGAAGCTTATAGCTTTTTAGATGGGTACTCTGGCTACAATCAAATCACAATTGTGCTAGAGGACCAAGCTAAAACAGCCTTTATAATCGAATTTGGAGTGTTCGCATTGCCCCTGCTACCTTTCAAAGATTAATAAACACTGCTTTTAGAGAATATTTGAGGGAGTTTTGTGAAGCTTTCTTAGATGACCTTTGTGTTTATTCCTCTTGGAAAGAACATCTATCATGCTTACAAAAAGTGCTTGAGAAGTACAGATTGTACCGCATCTCCTTAAACCCTTTCAAATGTCAATTTTGGGTTAAACATGGAGTCATTTTAGGGCATATAGTGTCCAAAAATGGGATTTCCACAGATGAGAGCAAAATTAAAGCCATTGCTGACTTGCCACCACCTACAAACTATAAAGGAGTTCAGAGGTTCATGGGCCATTTTGGTTATTACCGACGGTTTATTTTAAACTTTGCCGAGATAGCTCGTCCATTGTACAAACTTCTTGTTTAGCTTCATTGGACCGCGGAGTGTGACCATGCTTATGAGTCATTGAAAAAGACCTTGACTAGTGCTCCTATTCTACAAGTGCCCCATTGGAATGTAATTTTCCATGTGCATATTGATGCATTGAACTTTTCTATTGGGTGTGTTCTAGCTCAACCAGGAAAACATAAAATGGACTACCCCATTATCTTTGCAAGTCGTCAATTGAATGATGCCGAGAGAAACTACACCACTACGGAGCGAGAAGGTTTAGCTATGATTTATGTAGTAAAGAAATTCCGCTACTACCTTCTTGCCAACAAGTTTGTTTTCTATGTGGATCATCAAGCCTTGTTGTATCTAGTAAATAAACCTTGTTCCACGAGAAGAATTACACGATGTTGATTCTTCTTGAGTTTGATTTTACTGTTGTGGTGAGACCTGGTAAAAGACATGTCATGGTGGATCATTTGTCTCGCATACCCAATGGTGAAGCCCCTACTGGAGTCGATGATGAATTACCTAATACTTCTCTACACCTAGTCGAGACCATACCTGAATGGAGTGAGAAGATTGTGAACTTTTTAGTTAATGGTTTTCCACCCAAAGAGCTTCGTTAGGACACAACTCAAAAACTATTAAAATAATGTGAACCTTATTCTCTCATTGCAGGAACTCTCTACAAGCTAGGGAAGGATGGTATTCTTAGATGTTGTATCCATGAGGATGAGTATTTATACATACTGCAAGAAGCCCACATGGGTATAGCCAGAGGACATTTCTTAGGGGAACTAACAACTAGAAAGGTGTTGCAATCAGGCTATTGTGGCCTACCTTATTCAAGGATGAATCACTTTTTGCAAAAGGATGTGGTGAATGCCAATGTTACAAGATCACACAACAAAAGGATAAGATGCCCTGACATCCTGTTAAAGTGACTCAACCTTTTGTAAAATGGGGTTTGGACTTTAGGCCCAATTAGTTCGACAGCTCGTAGCACTCAATCTTGATATATTATCGTTGCCACTGACTATGTGACAAAGTGGGCGGAAGCCAGGGCGACATGTAAGGTTTATGCAAGGTCAACTGCCAAGTTTCTCTTTGAGAACATTATTACAAGATTTGGTTGTCCTTTTGAAATTGTGAGTGACAATGGCACTCATTTTATAAATTGAGTGATAAAAGAACTCACTACCAACTTCATGATCGCTCACCATAAGTCCACACCTTGTTATCCACAAGCAAATGGCCAAGCTGAGAGCACCAACAAGACCTTAATCTCTATCTTGACCAAAACGGTGGAAGCTCATCGCACAGATTGGGATTTGAAGCTGACTTCAGCCCTATGGGCTTATCGTACTTCTTACAAAGTGGCTATTAATTGTACGCTGTTCCAAATGGTATATGGCCAAGAAGCAGTTATGCCATGGGAGTTTGTAATTCTTAGTCTGCATGTAGCTTCACAAGAAGGTTGGGATGGCAACCCTTTAGTTGAGTGCTTATATATCCTTGAGAGGTTAGATGAAGAAAGGCAATTGGCTCTGAAAAACGCACTTGTGGAGAAAGATAGGAGGAAGAAATGGTTTGACCATCATCTAAAGAGCAAAGATATCAATGTTGGTGATAAAGTCCTTATGTATGGAGTGCATAATGAAAAGAAAAAGTTGAAATATGCGGGAAAAGGACCATATAGAGTATGTGAAATCACCCCACAAGGAACCATTTGTGTGGAGACTCTTGATGGAGTTGAAACCATTGGATTCCTCAATGGTAGCTAATTTAAAAGATACTATGATCCTTTAAGCCAAGAGGAGCTACATGCCATCTATCAAAAAAAGCAGCCAAGGCACAAACAGAAATTAAGAAGATACAAGCTCAAGCTGAGGCTAAAGAGCGACAACAATGCATAAGACGCCGACGAGAGGCAAACCTTGGAGTTACACATGCATTTTACGTTGAAACAGAGGATGATTGGTTGGACTCTGACACACCTCTACAATACCCCATTGAGTTAGATAGTGCCTATAGAAAAGTTCTATAGAATGCCTTATTGGACACGGGTGCTAAGTATAATTTACTATCATATGGAGTGTGGTGTCAGTTGGGAAAGCCACCTCTATCTAAGAGTATTATCCAAGTCAAGGGTGTGAACAAGAAAAAAACTACAGTTTGTGGAATCTGTCACACTTTTGTCAGTTATGACAATGGGGTTGTAGCTCAAGCCTGGTAAGAGATGTCCACTTGTCCCAAGAAATATAAAGAAGGAAATGATCAAATCTAGGTGCCAAAATGCAAATTTTGCTCTTATCTATCACATGACCCATGTGAGCCCAATCTTGTAGCTCCAAAACGAATTGCAGGTCGCGGAAAGGAAAAAACCAAGGAATGCTACACAACCACTCCAGAGCTAGTTTGGGTATGAAAGAAAAAATGATTTGTTCCACCTAGCTCAGGAACAGGGAAGTCAGACAAAGCTTCTTGCTCTTCATGTTCTTTTTATACGAAAATAGAAGCTTCGACACAACCTCCACCTAACATTGTACATATCCATACAAACAAGAAAGAGTTTATACCTCCCGTTGTAAGTTCACCACCTACAACAATGTTGCAAATAAAATCATGGGAGAGTACCTTACCACCCTTGCAACTAGATGATATGCATAGGGAGGTCGAAAACTATTGGTTAAAGCCTTCACCCATAACAACTTGGAACAATTGGTTTCAAAAGGTAACGACATCATTACAAAAGATATGATCTACCCAAGGAAGGGGGGAGTGTTTGCTAACATACATTACTCACTTGCTTCCATCTCAACCCCTCTCCCTGACCTCTCAATCTCCCAATCTTAGGGGATGTATATATAAAGCCTTATACTCACAAAAACAAGATAAAAAAGTAAAAGAGCAAGAGCCACCAAACAATAATCTGAAAACTTACAAGTTCTATATGTAACGCAAAATCATAAAAACACATTATGCACAAGGACACGACCTTTTGACATGACCCTTATAATATTTTCACTCTAACCATCATCTATCTGTGTGTACAGATATGGCTAGTACGCTAGAGTCATCCACTCCTGCCTTGGGTGAGAGGTACGCTCGTTACTTTTCACAAGTGTTTCACATGGGCTTTTCGATGCTTGCCTGTGAATGGGATTTGGTAGGTATGCTAGCATGTGAGAGGAATTGACGAGTTAGAATGGCTGATACCTCTCTTGACCACGATTGATCCATTCTTAGTAGAGAGCATTTCTCCCATTGCACAACCCTACCCTTTTGACCAAGATGACTATAGACATTTGATGACCTTCTTAGTAAACATTGGTGCCTCTAATGATGAAGACAATTTACATGTTTACACGGATGGTACATATGGTCTTACGGATGATGACTTTGTTTTCCTCGATGGAGCCTTAGGGTTCCCCCCCAATCTCTACAATATCCTATTCCCTTGACTCTCTAGGGGGAGTGAAAATAATTAGGTTAGGGTTTCTTATGTTTTTTAATTGTGTTCAATAAGGGTTGGTACCTTTTACCATTGATGTGCCTCTGGAAGGTGGATGTTTGGTGGTGACTATTATGCAGTTTGTGACTACATAAGGATGCCTTTGAAGGACAACGGCAATGGATGTTTACATGTTACAACAGATGTTCTCCATTATATTAGGTGTACTAGTTCCTTTTATCTATGCTTTCCACAGTTACATGTTTGCATCTTGTCATTTGAGTTTCTAACGATGTATAAAATTTTTGAAGTTGTGACATTGCCAATTTAGATGCTATATTTTTTCCAAATTTCTAGTACCTTGTTCTTCTCTTTGATTTTGGTCTATTAGTTGGCTTTAAGTAGGTATTTGTCCATGCGTTAAGCTGGTATTTGAGACCTTGAGTCTCCCATCTAGTTTATGCTCAAGCTGGAATTTGAGACCTCGAGTCTCCCAACTGCTGTTATTTGAGACCCGGAGTCCCCCAACTACTTGTAGCAACTATGACGACAAAAAAGAAAAAAAAAAGAAAAAACAAAACTAAAAGAAAAGAGAAAGCAAATAGCACAAACTTCCTTGTATTTATGTTGATCACACTTAAGTGGTATAAGTGACAAGATCACTAGTCTTTAGACCCCGAAGAGCATTCATAGGGTTAACTACTCTTTAGTCGACATTTTTTAATTAACGTTGGTCAATCTAGTACTTATTTTAACCCTAGCTCTTGTGTACTTATCTTAAAGTCAACTTGATAGACCTTAACTCAATGGCATTTCATTTAGGTACTACACTTGTTCTAGTTGGCAATGTCACAATTTATGATTTTTTTTTTTTTGCATTTCCTAGAATACAATGTATGCATCTCACTTATTACACGCCTGCACATGTAGCCTTCGAGCTTTCACAATGTTTTTTTTCTTCTGCTACTCCTATCATGGATCCCGATGCTACATTGTTATATTCCGAGGGCGGAATCTACATAAAAAGAGGGGCATGTTAACCACCGGTGTCCACTTCTAGTAGTCATGGGCCGGGCTTGTCCGTTCAATAGGAAAAGGACAAGAGTGATCGCTGATGAGAGGCGCAATCTAAACGGAACATTGAAGGGTTAGTTGGCTAAGCATGTGCCCAAGTGTGAATGGGCAAGCTCATATTAAAGCCACCTAAACCTAAAAATCACTCATTCTCTCATTTGTGCAATTGAAGAGTGCTCTTGCTCCATCTCCATCTTCTTCTTCATTTCCTTGTGTGTGTGTGTGTGTGTATGGGTGTGTGTGTGTGTGTGTGTGTGTGTGTGTGTGTGTGTGTGAGAGAGAGAGAGAGAGAGAGAGAGAGAGAGAGAGAGAGAGAGAGAGAGAGAGAGAGAGCATTGCGACGACGGCACGGCGGTGGAGAGGCGGTTGAGCGCGGCACGACAGTAGCTTCTTCTTCTTCGCGGCGAGGAATCCTCCACGAAGGCAAGCGTAGGGTGGTGAGTGACACACCCTTGCTCTGTTGAGCTTGCTAGATTAGTCTGATTGTGTGGTTGCAACCATTTGTGGATTGCACATAGTGTACGGCAGGTCCCTTGCATGACACATGCGACAGATGCGTACAGTGGAAGAAAAAACGATTTACCCTACTCTTAGGAGACTTTTCTTGAAAGAATACATACGAGAGGGAGTGCTTTGGGGTGTAGCATCTCAACTCTAGAAATCCCAACGAGAGGAAGGAGAGCCGATGAGAGACTTTATTAGTCGCTTGAAGCATTTGAATTCTCGTTGTAATCCAAATGAGCGCTTCAATAGTAATCAATTGCTTGATAGATTCATTAGGGGATTACAACATGATGATATCTAGAATGGCCTAGTCATTAGAGGTATCACCACTTGGGAAGCATTCACCACCAATGCGATCCAATTGGAGGATAATTTAATGATTCAAGGAGGAAGAGTGTCTGTTGAGCCTAAATATACTAGCTCGCAAGCATCGGGGCACCAACCAATGACCCTAAAGCCTATTGCTAAGGAGCCAAAGATATCTCAGATGACTTTAGCAGATCTCACCAAAGCAATTGAAGAGAGTCTTAGAGACAATCGTGCTCCACAAAACAATTATATATATCCAAGAAGTGAACAATAATGGTGCTCAGTATGCTATGGCCCGCATAGTACTAGTGAATGCCCTACTTTTAGAGTAAAATTCAATGAGAACTGCAATGCCTATGGGAGGTATGGTCATCAAGCTAAGGATTGCATAGTATTTAAGTGTGTGATGGCCAATAGACCAACCTTAGCATGGAAAGACACACCTCGAGTGCCTGCATTGATGCTAGCCCTACCTCTTGAACAAACGTCACAACACATGGTCCCTAGGGCCCAAAATGTTGTTCAAACAATACCCTTACCACCTCGAGTCCTAGGACCGCAACCACCACATCCGAGAATCACTTCTGTGTATCAAGTGGGTTGTGAGTCATCTATTGCTTTTGTGGAAGGCTGTGAGGAAGATATATACCCTAATATTGCCTATGGGATTGATGCGCTTGAAGAAAGTCCACACTACTACATGGAGGACTATTGGGGACAAATCAAACCTATCTATCAAGTAGCTGCTCTTGCTGCAAGAGGCCAATATATCAATTACACTGCAAGAGACCACCTCTTCAATGATATGAGTGTGGAGGTCCACATCGTGTGGCCGAGTGTCCTATTAGGCTACAAAAGAACGTCACACTAATGCAAACCAATCAAGCGAGCACGTCTACAATGCCGATACTCATGTGTAATCGATGTGGCATAGATCATTTGATTACCCAATCTCTGAATAATCCAAATGCACTGAACACGCCATTAAACTTGATTGTGGTTACCAAGGAGCTATCAAAAAGTACACCTATGGTACCAATAAACGTACTCACATGTTCAATGCTCCAAAAACAAAATTATATTCTTAAAGAAAGAGTCACGGCATCAATTGCCCAATCTCATAAGAAGACAAAAACATGAAGGAAGAGATTGCAAAAAGCAGTGAAGTCAGACCCCAGTTCAAAGATCAACATAGGCATTGGTGACAACCTCGTATATATGAACGGCGTTGAAGAGGATTCTGATTCACGTGAAACCATGGAGATCAAAACGACCACTAAGAAAGAAACCAACAAGGAAGATCATTATGAGCCACAATGACCAGGATCCAAGAAAAAGATAGGAACTTTTCCAAACCCTACAGAGGAGATCGAGTGAGGCAAGCAATTAAGGAGTTTGGTAGAAGATACCCAAAGGGCCCTAGAACCAACACCTTGGTAGATCCAGATTACAGACACAGTGTTCTCTACACAACAACAACCTGACAAAGTCCATAGACCCCTAGCCATACCTAGTGTCATCCAAGAAGAAAGTAACTCAAAGTCATGGAAAAGTGGGCGTACTCACTTCTTGTTGGAAAGAATGTTTACAGAGGGACTACCTGACCCTATCAAAGAAATGAAGATCCCATTTTTCCCACGTCAAGGGAGTGAAGCCCAAAAGGTGCCATTAAATATTGCCAAACTAATGGATTTTATGGCTTGAAAAGTCAAAACCACCTTCATGTCCAAACTATATGGAGAACCTGAGCTATTCTTAGCTCTTTGAGCTTTCCTCAATGGAGAACTGAAGGTCGGGATACCACAATTGCGCAGATGGATGGAGCTAGGGAGATGCCAATAGAGGAGGAACACTTAGATCCACAAACCAACCTAGATGAGAACCTTGTTGTAGAAATACCTGTTAACAAGTTGGGACAATACTTTGAGGGTGATGAATCCAATGCAACCATACCAATCACTACCAAGGGATTAACTGTGAGGGGGATCCTTGATGGTGGCGCTGGGGTTAGCATCATGACTAAAAATTGTTGAAAAACTATGGGTAGACCTTACATTGGGACCACAACCATAGTAGTAAAGTTAAACCTACTGGGATGCTAGAAGATCTCAAGATCAATGTCTTTGGACGTAAAATAAGAAATACCTTGATTGTTATGGATTTCTCCAAGCACACTATGGCATCTGAGATGATCTTAGGACGTCCTTTCATGAGGAAGCAAAAATGGTGCATGACTAGTCTAGAAACCATGTCTACTTGCAGCTCCAAGATTCTGTCATTCGGGTGGATCTTGTAACTGGTCGAGCACATCCTCTAGGAAATAGGTTTATAATTGATCATAGATATGACACCATAGTTCACTCAGCCCCATTGTGTATTATTATACATGTAAAATGGACACTGATGTTGGGGAAGATTCTACTTATAAGGATGTTCTACCTGGGATGATTGAGTCTAACAATGTGGATTGGGTCCACTTAGCAGCAACCATAGACCCTTGGGGAAATAGGGGGAGGACCTAGGTAACACCTAAGGGGGATGAAATGCAACCACTCGTATCCTTAAATATGGTAGAAGCAATGCATATAGCGTCTGATGACCTACAAGATGAAGGTTTGACTGGCATTGAAACCAGTAGTGTTTCACAAGACTATAGCCCACACGATTTGGGGTCAGAATCATCAATTGAAATTGACTCTAATGATGAAAAATTTGAGTTAAATCTTAGTGAAAATGTGGAGACAAACCATTCAGGGCCCAGTGGTACCCTAGATGACAATCTATTCAAGGGAGCAGAAGACACAAATAGCGATTCATCTAGTGATTCTTCAGTAGAGATCGGCCGTAATAAAAAATTAGACAAGAAGAGTAAGAGATATAAGAGGCAACGATATCGAGCAAATGTGCATGCTAGAATAAATGAAAAGAAAGTAGCCAAAGAAAGGGTAGATCTTAAAAAGATCCAAGCAAGAGTTGAGGCTCGAGAAAGACAACAACATCTTAGACACCAACGAGAGGCTAATCTGGGAATCATAGAAGCATTTTTTGAAGACACTGATGATGATTCATTAGAATCTGAGACACCTCTATGATATTCAATTGAACTAAATAGCCTCTATGGGAGAGTACTATATAATGCATTATTGGATACAAGAGCTCAACATAATTTTTTATCCTGTGGAGTTTGGTGTCAGCCAGGAAAACCACCCCTATCCACAAGCACCATCCAAGTCAAGGGTGTCAATAAGAAGAAGACCACTATTTTTGGAATCCTGCACACTCCTGCTCTTTATGAAAATGGAACCGTGGTTCAAAGCTTTTTGGTTATGCTTGTTGGTACTATGGAAGGTAATATAAACGTAGGGCACAAATGGATGTCTGCAGTCAAATGTAATATTGATTGGGAAACTGACAGTATCACGATGCAAAAACCAATTCATGGCCCTACGCCTCAAGGAATAACACCTTAAATTTCACCTCTTCATAACACAAAAGACGACAAAATATTGCCAATCCAAAAAGTCACAACATCCTTGCCAGTAGCACAACCCTCTAAAGCTTTAACTTCCATGGCTACGACAGACAGTGCTACATCAAAGGCTCCACGTGATCTGACCAAGGGTACATATCAATGGGTCCCCAAGGTATTGTTATTAGACCCCCCTATGGTGCAAGTTAATTCACAAATAAAACCTCGAAGGAAGGCGTCCACTCAGGTTAAGAAGGTAAAAACCAAATTATGTTGGATTCCCAAACAACTATTAGAAGCCCAAGGCTACTATGATGGAAATGATCAAATTGGGTACCTAAACGTAAATCGTGTCCTTCCCTATCCACTGCAAAACCATGTGAGTCAAAACTTGTGATTCCAAAGACGATGGAAGACCGCGGGAAGGGAAATATCACAGAATGCAACACACCTATTCCAGAGCTAGTTTGGGTTCCAAGGCAAAACCAATCTATTTGGCTTAGCTCAGGAAAGGGGGAGTTCCATGAAGCTTCTAGCTCCTCATGTAATGCATCCATAGAGGTAAAAGCTACTGCACAACCTCCACCTACCATAGGCAGCCTCCGTAAAGCTACAAAAGATTCAACACCTCCCATTGTTCAATTATTACCTGATGCACTACTTCAAGTTCGTTCATGGGAGAGTACCTTACCACCTTTGCAACTTGATGAGGCACCCAAGGCAATAGAGAACTATTGTCTAAAATCTTCACCTATTACCAATTGGAATAACTCGTTTCAAAAGGTGATGACATCCTTTTAAAGTATGATCTACCCAAGGAAGGGGGAGTCTTCATTCACGTCAGCCTATTGAATTATTTCCCTCTTACCCTTCTTTCCGTGACTCTTGAGCTTTTCGATTTTAGGGATTGTATATATATAGATATATAGTAACTAACCACCCTAAATATATAAAAAATATATATATATAATTAGTAAAGAGCAAGAGCAATTAGCAAACGAGTGTGCACAATACTATTCAAAATCATGGACCCAGACCTACACGTCAGATCAGAGTACACTGAAACAAAACCTATGTCATATGTGGTTGATTCTTATGAATATTCTTTTTACTTGTCCCAAGTAATGCATTTATGTTATCCTCATATTTCCTCTGAATGGGATTCGATTGAAACACTCTCTTGTGAGAGAAATGTTGAGGAGTTAGAGTGGCTGGTCCACCTCTTGACTACAACGGATCCCTATTCTATCTACGAAGTTTGCCTATATGCCCAAGTTTACCCTTTTGCCCAGCCTGAGTATGCACGCCTCGTGACATTCCTAATACTATTCTGCATGGAAGAGGATGAGAACGATAATGGTGATTGCACAGACGAGACACACGGCCTTATCGAAAAGGATTACACCTACCTTGATGATGAGGATGTCGGTTTAGCCTTAGAGCTACCGACCCAGCTCTCCAACCTCCACTTACTTTGATCCTCATCACTCAAGTGATGGAGGGTAGGTGGGATTCGTATGACATGAGTGTTTCTGTTTCAGAGTTTAGTGATTAGCAAATATCTTTTTTCCCACTGATGTGCCTATGCAAGGTGGATGTTTGGTGGTGACTATTGTGCAGTTTGTAACTACATAAGGATGCTTTTGAAGGACAATGACAATGGATGTTTACATGTTACAACGGATGTTCTCCATTATTTCAGGTGTACTACTTCCATTTATCAATTCTTTCCACAGTTACATGTTTGCATCTTGTCATTTGAGTTTCTAACAATGCATAAAATTTATGAAGTTGTGACATTGCCAATTTAGATGCTATAAGTTTTCCAAAATTCTAGTACCTTGTTCTTCTCTTTGAGTTTGGTCTATTAGTTGGCCTTAAGTAGGTATCAAGACCTTAAGCTAAACTAGGACACTTAACTGCTGACTTTAATTTCTAAATAGTCTATTAATTGTAGTAGATTTAGTAATATTTTAGGCTATGGGGATATAGTTCTCTCTAAGCTTATTCCACCTAAGTGTGACTTGTGTTGTGGAAGTCCATGTGTTAAGATGGTATTTGAGACCTCGAGTCTCCCGGCTAGTTTATGCTCAATCTGGTATTTGAGACCTCGAGTCTCCTAGCTGCTGGTATTTAAACCTGGAGTCCCCCAGCTAGTTGTAGCAACTATGAAAACAACAACAACAACACCAAAAAAAAAGAAAAAAAAGAAAAGAGAAAGAAAATAGCACAAACTTCCTTGTATTTTATGTTGATCACACTTAAGTGGTATAAGTGACAAGATCACTAGTCTTTGGACCCCAACGAGCATTCCTAGGGTTAACTACTCTTTAGTTGACATTTTTTAATTAATGTTGGTCAATCTAGTACTTACTTTCACCCTAGATCTTGTGTACTTCTCTTAGAGTCAATCTAATAGACCTTAACTCAATTGTAGTTTATTCCGATACTAATACGCTTCTTCTAGTTGGCAATGTTACAATTCATGATTTTTCTTTTTTGCATTTCCTAGAATATCATGTATGCATCTCACTTATTGCACACCTGCACATGCATCTCACTTATTGCACGCCTGCACATGCAGCCTTTGAGCTTTCACAATGTTTTTTTTCTTCTGATTTACAGGTACTCCTATCGTGGATCTTGATGCTGCACTATTATATTCCGAGGGTGGAATCTACATCAGGAAGGGGAGACATGTTAACCACCGGCGTCCACTTCTAGTAGTCGTGGGTTGGGCTTGTCGGACCAATAGAAAAGGGTAAGAGTGATCGCCGATGAGAGGCGCGCTCTAACTGGAACATTCAAGGGTTAGTTGGCTAAGCATGGGTGCCCAAGTGTGAATGGGTGAGCTCATATAAAAGTCATGTAAACCTAAAAATCACTCATTCTCTCATTTGTGCAATGGGAGAGTGCTCTTGCTCCATCTCCATCTTCTTCTTCATCTCCTTGTGTGTGTGTGTGTGTGTGTGTGTGTGTGTATGCGAGAGAGCGAGAGCGAGAGCGAGAGCGAGAGAGAGCGAGAGAGAGAGAGAGAGAGAGAGAGAGAGAGAGAGAGAGAGAGAGAGAGAGAGAGAGAGAGAGAGAGCGATTGAGCATTGTGACGGCATAGCGGTGGCGAGGCGGTTGAGCGCGGCACGGCGGTAGCTCCCTCTTCTTCGTGACGAGGAATCCTCCATGAAGGCGAGCATAGGGCGGTGAGTGAATTACCCTTGCTCTCTCTAGCTTGTTAGATTAATTTGGTTGTGTGCTTGCAGCCACAAAGCAGCGGCGAGGCAGTTAAGTGTGGCACGGTAGTAGCTCCCTCTTCTTCGCGGCAAGGAATCCTCCACGAAGACGAGTGTAGGGCAGTGAGTGACACACCCTTGCTCTCTTGAGATTGCTAGATTAATCTAGTTGTGTGTTGCAGCCATTTGTGGCTCGCATACAATGTACAGCAAGTCCCTTGCTTTGACACGTGCAAGAGACGTGCACCGTTTGAATCAGCCACCCCTAGATCCATTGGATTAGGGTCTCCTCCTACTTCTACGGTTGTAATCACTATAGCTTTGATTGTGTGGTTTCCAATCACCTCTTCCATTGTTATTTCCATGATTACAGTTTCCTCTTCCACCTCCATTGTTTCCATGACCTATAGAGTAAAACACAATCTCTAGAATTGCTACGCAATATAGACAAGCCTAGCTTGCCTAGCTTAACTTCATCTTGTAAATGTAAGCTAACCAAATCCATAAAATTTGGCATTTATCCTCTAAGTGAAATTGACGTATCCAAAGACTTGTATTCTAGCCCTAAATGATTTAATGTTAGTGAGATCAAGTCATCATCTAGAACTTTAACAATTATCTTGGCAAGATCTTAGTTATTTGATTTTTTTCTATCACATACCTTGATATAAATCTATTTCCACACCAAACACAATGTAACCTTTTCTTCAAGGATTTTTCATGGCTCTATGATAATGTCTCATGCTTCCTTAGGTGGCTAAGCCTTCTTCAAATGTCATGTGAAAAGATAGTTTTACACATAATTAATTCCTATGTAACACATTTTTGGAATTCTCCATGCATATCTCTACTTGAGCATCCCGTGTTGGAGTGCCCAAACATTCTCTGTATTTGGTTCACTTCAAAGTCTTGTATATACTTGATCAAATGTAGCATAATCCCATATATCTTTGCACACAAACAAATTCTCCATCTTGTAAGACAATACATGGAAATTTTTCCTTGTTAGCTTACCTCCAACAATTTGTGCGATTTGAGATAAAAATTTAGCCGTCTTAGACTTTTTCAAACCACTGGCAGGATTCTAAAAAATCTTGGTAGATTTTTGACTATATTTTTTTTAAAAAGTGCAACTGAAAAATGGCCAAAATTCAATCAACATATCCAAGAAAAAAGCTAACAAAATGTACTATCATTGACATGGGGAAATCATTGAATCGAATCTAACATAAACTGACACAAAGGTGGACATAAAGAAACCAATGTATCAAAGTTCAACATGGGCCTACCTACAATACATATGCTATCTTGTACAAGGTAAACATTCATTAGCAATCCTATAGTCATAAACGACATATGAGGTCTTTGGTAAGGCTAGTCAAGTGTACACTTCAATACCAAACCCATGTTAACAAGGTAGCAAAGCTCCCAAAGAAAGGTTTAAAAAAAATCTCTAATTTTTTCAAATATATTATCCACATAACCATGCAAAAGCATAAAAAACCAAATTTGACATTGTGATTGCCCCAATTTCTATCCACAGGTTTCCTTACATAGACAATTCTCTAGATGAACCCAAAATCATCCATACATATCACAAATGGAGCAAGCAAACATCATATTAAAGTGCTACTCTCAAGAACACTAATGTTTTCCACAGTGGCACCTCTTAGAGGTCCAACTATCTACTGTGACAAGTACACAGTTCACTAGGAGGTTCAATGAAACCAAGAGAAACATTTTGATTTTCCACATTGTTGTCCTTGTGCAATTGTTGGTGTAACCAGCTTAAATCCAACATAGTGTGTTGACTCTATTTATAATTCACTTGAATATTGTAAACGAGTTACCACAACTAAGAGGTGTTTAAGTGAATGACCAGGAGACATACTTTCTGGAAATACTGCAACATTCGAGAATATCTCTTCTCAACTTTCTATACAAGTTACCCGCTGATATAACTCATCAGCATGTATTAAGTCCTTAACTTGCTGTCATCTCTATCAGTAGACAACCCCACTAGAACTGATGATCAAGGTTGAAAACCTGACATAAACGTGCAGGGACTAAAACTAGTCGCAACATGCTTTGCATAATTATAAACAAACTCCAAACCAGAAGATAATCTTTCCATTTGGTTTGCTTCTTGCTAACATGTTTTCATAGCGTATCCTTTAGCACTAGATTAACACCTACCAATTGCCCATTTGTCTCTGGAAGAGAAATGGGTTGCTTCTTGCTAACATGTTTTCATAGCGTATCCTTTGGCACTAGATTAACACCTACCAATTGCCCATTTGTCTCTAGAAGAGTGGCAGTATTGTAGTGAGTTGTATCTCCCCAACCATTTACAAACAGTCTTCCAAAAATGACTAGTAAATGAGGTCACAATGACTCACAACCAACTTGGTTAGCTTTATAGATTGCATAAGGAACTGAAAAAGCTTCACAAAATCCAATCCATTTATCTACAAGCACCCATATTGAGCCATCAACTTGTATGGTGGTTGGTAGATCCACAACAAATCTCATAGAGATATTGCACCTGTGGTGCAAAGTGCTTTGTAAGCTATCAACTTCATGAATTTGCATGCCACTCCAAGTAAGCCTTTGCTAAACACTATGGCCCATAACACCTAGCGTGCATGCCTTTAGAAAAAACATATTTGAACCTGCATTTTTATGATTTTAATGCGTATGGTGAATGTTATTCTTATAGCACTCTGATAACTAGAGGAAAAACAATGGGTAAATAGCTCGTTGTAATGACTGGAGAAAAAGCCTTGCTAAACCGTTGGACCATAATAGACTATGAATAATAATCACATCTAAGTACCAATCATGAAACATTTTCATTAACAGAGAATAGACTTGCTATAAGTGTAAACAACCATCTGTCGCTAGTGCTGTTACGATACTTTTAACCTCAACAAGTCTGTACTTAGTACTCATGGCCACTAAAATTGTTCAAACTATTGTGTGCTCAAAATGGTCAAACAAATGGATGTGACCAGCACCTAGGGATGTTGTCACAACACATCATTAGGAAACAAGTGCTAGTGTCATTTCCAAAGACTCATATTCTCAACATGTGGAAAATGTCTTAAAAAATGATGTAAAAAAAAGTGACACCTAGCAAGTACAAGATATACTTGTGTGTGGAGGTAAGTGTAAACACTCTGCAACATGAGTGAGAGGGACCCTCATTATCCTTGCTCCACACTGGCTAAACCAAACTCCATGAGTTCCTAGACCATGTTTCTCCTCTTCTGACAACATGTGCCAAACAAAACTCTACCATATAGGTCCTTAAATGCGTAATGTAGAAATGTATCTAGGACACTACATCCAAAAATTATTTGCTCCTACATGACCTTGGTATGCCTCTGAAGAGAAAATTGTATGAAAGCATTGAAGCTTATACATCATACTTGGAAAAATCAATCAAAACATATTCAAAAATGAAAATAAACCAAATAAGATGCATACCTAGACGTTGAACATAATGTTCACTTACCCGTAATCAAATGCACATGACCAAATCTCCCACCTAAAAAGGCCTAGTAACACTAATTGAAAGATGAGTGAAAATTGAGTAGTATTGTACCAGTGACCTTGGGTGTTGCCTTTGCAATACAAACCCCTTGGTTAAAATCTAGAATTTCAAATTCCTTGGTTAGACTGTATATGGGAATTGCTCAAACTAGCAGCCATTGGCGACCAACACAATCTACTGCATCTAATAGTGATTGAAATCAACTTAGGAAGTTGAACTTGTCCACTACCCCTTGGTAGATTGTAGACTTTTTTCCTTGAAAGTACAACTGTGATGAGATCAACATGTGACCCTCTACACCTATGGAGTGATTTGGTATTGGATGGGTCATACCCTTGGAAATACCATTCCTATAGTCACAATTAATGCTATATATATTCAACAACAAATCTTTGTAAGTTGGAATCGTATTCACAACTAGAGCCTGAAATAATCATATCTCTTCAGGAAGAGAAGAGAAAGACTCTCAATACCCCGAATAAGAGAACATCTTCTTTGAAGCTCCTGAATCTATTCATGTCGTCCCATGAATTATTTTCTTGATAGTGATGCCATGCTACTTGCTATCCACAGAAAGCGTCATCTATATTGCTAGCATCTTGTGCACAAAAATTGCACGCCGATGTAGTCATATACAACGATCACAACAAAATATACCAACCTCAACTCTTTCTGAACAGAGTAGTTGATGTTATAGCCGAAGCATAAACCATGCTGTAGTGGAATGAGTCGACAATAATGGCATGCCATGCATGCAAAGCAGAAACTTAAATTGGTAAGCCCTTGGCTACAATGACGGCCTCAATAAATGGAGCCGATACCATTTATTCCATGCACAATCTATACTAGCATGGATACATCAAAATTTGATGTTGTCCTACGTAAAAATGTGATCTTATATCCCTAAATTGCCAAATTCCCAAAATTGTGATGCTCTTGATTCCAAGTCATCTTGACATGAGTTAGAAGCCTTGCTTCTCGTGAAAACTGTCAAAGAACTTTGCGTTGCACAACAAGCAATATTTTCCAAATTAAAGTTTTAAGATAGAAAAACAAGAAAAACTTGAAGTCTAACCTTGTCGCCCTGTTGGGACCAATTGTCCTGAAAGTCAGAAGTTAATTTTCACTAGTGAGTTAATTGCAATATGAGTTTGTTGTCCTTTCTTGAAGTTGGCTCATAGCCATAAATTCTATTAGAGTGAGAGCATCATATAGACCATATCCCTCTTGGCTTGGTCCATGCCGACGCCCAATGAAATAACCTGCAAACACATTACAATGTTCTCCAAGTTCGCATGCTACCAGCATATTCGAAATTTTGGAAACTTCTAGGCAGTATGTCCTAAAGTGAAGCTTTGCTTCGCAAAAGTGCATCTAGGAGATGAGAAGAACGGAGCCTGAGTGCTCATAGCTAACAAGTGCTCATGTCAAAGCAGAAGAGAATCAACCATGTCGAGCTTTTATAGAGAAATGGCCTTGCCGAATCATGTAGTTTATTGAGGAGCATGATATTGCCCAATATTGAAAGAGATACTCAAGAGATAGAAAGTGAAACTTAGTTATAAAATTGCATTGAACTGCCAAACACTGCTTGATTGAAGCAACAGTTGCTTGTCAAGTTGGCATTATGAAAGATTTTGCAAGAGTAAGGAAGTTTAAAAATTGAAATTGAAATTTAACATACTTATGGATTTTTTGAAATTACCGCTCTTGGCATCAAAAGTCATAACACCCTAGAGTATGGTTGTCGACGTTGGATTCAACTCATAGCTACGGATTTAACCTGCCCCCTGCAAGCTGTAGATTATTTGGAGTGACCATGCCTCAATGCATAGATATAGATAGGGAGTTGTGCTCCTAGAAGCCTTGTTTTTCCCCTCCACTCGATAACACAAAGAGGACACATTAAAGAGATACTGACCCACTTAACACACAACCCAAATTCTTGAGTATCCTTATGCGGAGCCTTGCTCCCGTGGTGCATCTTATGGAATTGTCATACTCGAGACATGTAAAAGAAAATTAATCCTACTGATTTTTGACCTTGTCGTGAGTAGTATCCCATACTCGAAGCATAAAAACACATAAAATAATTGCAGAAACAAAGCGTACCCGAGTTGCTTAGCTACTGCTTGCCATCACCTCTCGTATCTGGCTTGGCAAAAATGGGTTGGTCATGATCGTTGCCAATTGTTTTGAGTTTAGAAAACTTGCCTAGGAGCCATGTCCTAGCAAATCCAAAATTCTGAAATAGAGAGAAAAAGACCGGTTGGCTTAGTCTTATAAGCCACAGACCGTGCCTGAACTTGTTTTACTACTAAAGCAACCCTTATTCCCCTTATCTAGAAGCCCTTATGGCCTCTTTCGAGGGAAAAATTATCTAGTAGCAATGGGATACAAAGACTTGCCTTCATAGTTACATCTAGACACTTCATCCTCTACTTTTGACACCTTGCCACTGCTAGATTTTGCTTTGTGTGGCGTCTTGATTTTCAATTGCTTTATGATAAAAGCTTGTGCATGTCAAAATTTTGAAGTGTCAAGAGGCTTACCAATCCTATCATATGGAGCCTTGCTCCTCTTTGCATGACACCTTGAACTTTTCTATCCTTCCTTGCAAGTTACAGAAATATCACAAAGCACTAACTTTGCTAATAGTCAAAACGTCCGTTGGAAGAGACCTTGTCCAATCTCACGTCAAAAATTCATAATTGTTTTTGAGATTTTTTGTCTTTGTGCTTCAACTCAAGGTTGCTGTCAGTTGGTGAGATACCATCGCTTGATTTTCTTAACCGCTCGAAGTTGTTCGTAATTTGCCGAGAAGTGGAATCCCAATCTCGTAAGAAGTTTTACTATACTTTCATTTTTGTGATTTTTTGAAAATATAGAAAATAAATTCAGCTTTGTTTGATCTAGATGCTTTGACAACACCACAAGCTCAATGTCCTTCCTTGAGAACTTTGCCAAACCCACAAGGAGGATTGCAAGGGGGGGGGGGGGGGGGGGGGGGGGGGACTGTGGGCACCCTCCCTTTAACATTAATTGGCTAAAAGGTGGCTTGCCTTGGGCAGCCACCGAAGAAAAAAAGATCTTTGAGAATAACTTAGTGATGGCAACGACGACGAGAGAGGCAGGTGAAGACACTGCGCTTGCTACATACCTCCAGGGCCCGAACGCATTAGAAGCAAAAAACGGTCCTCTCCTCCGCACGAATTTACTGCTCGATTCGATGCTAGTCGATGGCGTCCTTCCCCTTGCTAAGCAAATGTTCACACACAATTTCTCTTCCTCAATGCCTTCCTTTCTTGCTAATCGGACATACCGACGACCTTCGTCTTCATGGCCTTTGCACGAGCATGCAAAATCATGCAAGCCTAGAGAGACCACACCTCTTCTTTCCCGAAAAATCTCTAAGCTGTGATATCAACGTGAGACAGAGAGGAGCCCCTCTAGCAATCTTTCTCCTCTGATAAGAGTGTTTGATACCACACTTTGGCTCCGAGGATCCTACCTTGAGGGGTCTACTAGTAAGAAGTCTCCCCTGTATAACGTGTGTTCATAGGAAACTTAAAAGCCCCGTATGTCAAAATGTTAAAATGAATCAATTGACTCCGCTTTTTTGATGAATTAATGGATTTTTTCCAAAATTAAATTAGAATAACTCTCTTTGTAATGTATCTCTATTGAATTGGTTAATTCTTCCAAAATATAAAACCCCTCTTGTCAAATCTACGTGGTATATAACACACACACACAAAACACACTCTTTTTTAGTGCTTAAGGGAGCTGTAAGGGCAACCAAGGTGAATAGCTTAGTGGTTAAGCTTGTCTTTTAGTGTCTACGTGTTGAGGTCAAATCCTAGACATTAGGCGTGCTTTTGAAGCTAATTTGAGATGGAAAATCACCAAAATATCCCTGTAATTTTTCAAGATTTTCAAATCTTTATTCCTTTTCGATAGTCAAAATTACAAGATTTTCAAATCTTTATTCCTTTTCGATAGTCGAGATCTATTTTTGATCGCTTAGCATGTAATATGTCACAAATCACAAGAGATCCATTTTTGAGTGCTTAGCACGGATTACATCGCAAAACAAGGCGATTATGTCTAAAAACAATAAAGCTCGAAAGCTTACATAGCGAATTCAAATTCTAGGTTTAGCTACAAACTTGTTTAATCTCATTTTGAAGTGCCTTAGAGAAATTGGCTTGGTTGGAAAGGCCAAAGGGGAAGAGAGAGAGAGAGAGAGAGAGAGAGAGAGAGAGAGTTTTATGGATTTAGAGCCAGCGCCCCTAAAATTTCAAAGCTACAAATTTTCCTATCTTTGAAGATTTAATCTTGCAACCTGGGTATTTTGGGAATTGCCGGAGATTTGAACCGAATTTTTGGGATTTTTGAAGGCGAACATCTGTTAGCGGATGAGTTTTGGGTCGGCCATGGATGGCGACAGGCGGTGACGTTGGGAAGAAAAGGAGAGAGAGAGAGAGAGAGAGAGAGAGAGAGAGAGAGAGAGAGATATGGATGCCATCTCTCAGCACAGAGGCAGAGCGGGAGGAGAGTTTTTTTTTGGACGCCTTTGAAGGCATGAGTATTCTGAGCGTGTGGTCACCGCGATGAAGTTGCAATGGTGCTGTGAAGCGTAGCCTTGCCCAATGCCTTAGCGCATGATAGAAACCTCGAAAAGGGAAGGGTGGAGGGCAGGAATGCGTGCGCGTCGCAACATCATGTTCAAAGCATTGGGGATAAAGGCAACAAAGGAAGCAAGGATGGAGATTCTGCGAGAGGCGCAGGTACTCACACATTCAGATGCGACGCGAAGAAGAGGGAAAGGGGAGGGGGGTCTTTGGCTCCACAGTGGCAGTGGCGAGGGCGGACACAACGTGGGAATCAGCAAGGAACAAACTTTCGCTTTTGCAAAGAGGAGTCAGAGGGACAATGAAAATAGACCCACTAGGTAGGAGTAGGCCGTGCCAATCTTTGAAAAGGTATTTATTAAAGGGAATCTAAGGTAGATCCTCCCATGTCTTGAAGGGGAAGAATGGAGAAATGGCATGTGGTTGAAAGAGAGAGAGACATGTGAAAGTGCGCGCGCGGAGAGAGAGAGAGAGAGAGAGAGAGAGAGAGAGAGAGAGAGAGAGAGAGAGAGAGAGAGAGAGAGAGAGATTTTATTTTTCTCTTCGCTGCTACCTGCGTGAAACCTTGCAGTTGTTCCATGGGAGGGGAGTGAGGACACCAAACGAGAATGTCGTTGTGTTGTGTGGCAGAGGCATGTGAAAGGAAGTAGGGGATGTGGTCCTGCGATCGAGCAACTCAGAGGACGTCGTGAGCTTTGCGGAGGGGCCTCATGGCGCAGAGCAATGATCGTTTTCGAGAGGAACGGTGGGGGACCTGGATCGTTCTGTAGACCAGTGGCAGAGTAGGGGGCCATTGCGAGGTCACTCTCCTGCTATGCAGATCGGAGCTTAGTGGGTAGTGTGTGCACAGTTGAGAGTGAGAGAGAGAGAGACAAAGAGATGGTCCGAGGAGGAGATGGCGCATGTAGAACTGAGAGTTTGTTGTGTCTCAGGGCGAAGTCAGTAGTGAGAGAGAAAGCCTTGCACGTAGAGACGATCGAGAGCCAAGGGAGGATGACGAAAGAAGTCTCTTTTATTTTTTTTGCTTTTATAGAAATAAAGAATCTGTGGAGATTCTTGTTAATAAAGTGTGTATAGACCCACCTAGGTGCTGCCAATCTTTCTAATGTTGTAGGAACCTTCTTTGTGTTTTAAATCCTATTTTTTCAATAATTTAGTACTAGATTTATACTTAAGGGGTATAGTATATTGTGTGTTCACAAGGAAACCCCTTATTAAAGTGTTGACACGAGTAGGTCCAAAAGGAGTTTTTTACAAACCATTAATTAATTAGTTTTGGGGTGGGGATGGGGGTAAAATTTGTTTTTTTAGTGCTTAAGGGAGCCCTAAGGGCAGCCAAGGCGAATAGCCTAGTGGTTAAGCTTGTCTTTTTAGTGTCTACGTGCTGAGGTCAAATACTAGGCATTAGGGGTGCTTTTGAAGCTAATTCGAGATGCTGAAGCATCTGGGGAAGATACTATGTATTGAAAAGTGAAAGTAGACCCAGTAGGGAGCCAAAACGTTGTAGGTGGTCAAAACGATCTTAACCCTCTTTTTTTAACGAATTAATAAATTTTTTTTCAAAAGTTTTCTTAACCATTTTGAAACTTCTCTTGTTAATATATCTCTGTTAAACTTAAAAATTTAAAAATAGAAAACCTGTCTTGTTGAGCTCATGTGGTGTATTAATAGATTTATACATTAGAACCCCCTTTCCCCCCCCCCCCCCCCCCCCCCCCCCCCCCCCCGCCCTCTCTTCTTTTCGAGACTTATACAAGGATTTGAAAGCTAGTCGATGAAAGGAAAATGAGGGGCTTAGAATCATCAAGAAGAGAATAGAGCCTAGAAGGCTTCTACATTTGGTAGTTCAAGGGAGTCAAACCTTTCATAACAAGAAATTAATCAAAGGAAAACTCTCTAATTCAAAGAAGCTATATCATGTAACGTATTTATGAAAATAACTCGGCGTTTAGATTCTAAATCTATAATCATCACTCAAATAAAAAAAACATTTGTAGGAGTTGTGGAAGGTGTAAAATAGTAAAATTATTGGCCTTTCTTTTTGTAGAGAAAAGTGTATCCTTTGAATACTCTTATACATCCACCATTCTTGCACACATGGCATATATCTGATTTTCAAAAGTTTAATCACCTCTATAATCTGAAGGAAATTTTAGAAGCATTGTTAGACCCCATTCTCTTCCTAATGTAGGATAAAGACATGCACATCAAATATATGGTGATAGTGAATGATAAGAATAACAATAAGCCCCTGGCATCGAAGAATTTCACTGAGCCTCTTTGCTCCAAATGCAATAATGATTCTCTGCTGATAGATAATCTTCTCATTTATGTATATTTAAGCAAATATGATGCAGAGAATAAAAGGGGAAAACCTTAGGCCCATTATGGTAATCCATACTATATACAAGTTAGGGTTTCACCTACTACATCGACATTCTCTTTACATTGATGAGGCTCGCCACTCAATGCACATGTAGTAATGATAACATGCTTAACAACTCCCAACATTTTGGCTAGTGGTACTTGTGCATGATCTCCATAGTCAGCTTGCCTTATGAAATTTACACCATTTAGATGCAACTCATCATTAACCCACTCGATTGCTTTGGCATTGGACAAATTTTGTAGAATGATTTGGTGGAGAGGGAGAGCAAGGAGGCTCTTGAAATGATTTATCAAAACACCATTGTAGTGGCCAAACTATCTTTCCTTTTGACACTAGAACTTTGTTATTCTTGCTTTGGGGTTGGTTGCACTTGCATACACATGTTGTGAGATGATAGGTGGCTTGGTGCTCTTTGCTTCTATGGATGACCATTGTGGCATCTTGGGGAGTATCTCTGCTATTGTGGTTGGGATGGGCTTAGAGATTGAAGAACCCTGGCTACCAAGAACCTCTTTTCCTTTGTGTCTCACGTAATCCTAGACTCTAGTAGTAATGACATCCTCCTCTTGAATCTTTATGCTTGTTTAAGCCACTCAAGGATGGTCGTGAATTTTCTCTTCTTTGATGGTTCTTCAAGAAAGAGGGGTTTTACCACCCTCTTTACTCTTTTGATGTTGTTTGGTATGGATGTCAATGATGAACATTTTTTATTTGGAGACACTCACCAATGCTATCTTGCTCATTGAAGGAATGGTTGAAGATCCTTGAAGTTCTCCTCAATGGGGGCACCATTCAATGAGGGATGAAAAATGACCCGGTGGCCTCTATAGCAAGCTATTGCACAAGCACTCATCACGGACCAAATAACATGGGGAGGCCACCTAGCTATATTGCAGCAATGAAACAACTGAGAGACAATTACACACTAGACAATGAAACACATACTCTTCATGAGGGAAAATATGAAAGGAGCAATCTATCAATGACTATGCTACTAAATCAAATCCAGCCATACTCCTCGAGATGTCACAACTAGAGAGAGAGAGAGAGAGAGAGAGAGAGAGAGAGAGAGAGAGAGAGAGAGAGAGTGTTACAAGGGCATGCCCATCCTAAGCAAGAGTAGGGAAATGAGAGGGTGTAAAAGATAGGTAATCAACTAACACACCACTATGAAAGAAGAAACATAGCATGCACTATGAGAAAATAAAGAGTACCATGATGAGAGAAATTTATATAGAGAACCCTTGGGTGTAGCCATTTGTTGATGAAAACCATACAAGAGATAGCTCTCCCCGTGTGTTGAGAATGGACACCATATTGTGCATTGTGTGATCATGATAGTGACATGGTCAACAAGTGTAGAGCCTTCTAGTGTGTAGAACGTGAAGATCACATCAAGAGAAACATTGTCTGGATGCTAGAATGTACAAAGCATGCACAATGAGAGAGACATGGGAGAGGTGAAAAGTGAGAAAAGAGAGGTGGATGATCTAGAGAGATCCCCCTTTGTGTGTAGAGACCCAAAGACTCCCCTATTGATAGGTGTGGATGAGGCTTTGTTAGATGTAGATAAGGGCCATGTGGCCAGATATATAATGGTTCTTTTAGTTTTACAATTTGAGAGTGAGAGAGAGTGAGTGAGTGAGTGAGTTGGGGTTGGGGTTTGATTTCTATGTCAAGGTCAAGGTTGTCTTGGGATATTTACAAGAATTTTAGTGTCTGAAAATTTACTAGAAAAAACCCACCTAAGGTTGATGATAAATAGTTTGAGATATTCTAGTTAGTCCATTGATTTGTTCAAGGGCACCACCCAAGTGTGTTTTTGCTATTGCCTTTGTTGTCAAGGATTGTTGTCAAAGGTTTTTCTTTTGTGCTTCATACCTTGAAGGCATAAAGGTTGGACTATAGCAAACGGGAACATCTTTAGGTAAAGATAGAAATCTTGTCTATATCCATATGAACGAGAGAACAAAGTTTTTTTTAAAAAAAAGAGTGGATACATTTTACAAGTGTGAAAGAGCCTATCATTTGTTATCCATGTCAAAACTTAAAAATGAATAACATAGCTTAGTAGATAGCTCAAAAGTTTTGTTGTCTAGCTAAAAAAACGTGTCAAAAACATATGTTTTTCAACAAAAAAAAAAGAGAAAAACAAAGAGGTGATGACATCCTCAAAGATTCCATAGACAATATTTTCATAATTTGAGTTCAGTTTTCTTCTTTCTTAAAGGTAAAAAGGTACTAGGTTTTAGGTTCAATATTAGTTCTCATCAAAGGCCATCACCCCTTTTAATGGGCTTGGTTATGAATAGTAGGGCTCAGCAGAAGATTTGCTTTCTAGTTACATAGTTACAAATTGTTTGTAGTTACAAGATTTGCTTTCTAGTAACAAATAGTTAGAAACTATTTGTAATATTCAAACTTTATGAATAGAATTTAAAAATCTTTTTGTTATGAGGATCAAAACAAAGAATAGTATCACGGCTTTTTTAGATTTTAGAAGAAATTTTATTTTGAAACCAACCAATGAAAAAAAACATTCCATTCTTCTTCTTTTTCAAAGTCCATAGTTTTTGGTCCAAAGATTTTACCGGTCAAATAATAATAGAGGTGTTATGCTTTGTGAATTCAAGACTTTAAATCTCAACTTTTAGTTAAAGACAACCATAAAAGAGAATTAGTTTCTTCAATCTCTGAAATTTTGAACCCCAATATTGTCGATTTTTGTAAGTGTGAGTAAAACAAGAGCGAGAACTTTTAACACATTTTTTAGAAGTCATACCAAAATGATTGTATGTAAATTTTCCCTATCTATCGTCATCGTGCTACCTCTCAAATTCTCGAGTTCTCTTTCTCTTTTTCCCTTCTCTTTTGCGATACGATGGCCCCAGAACGAGTGACTTGAAACTCGAAGGATGCTCATCTCGCTCCACCTCCAAGAAAGGTGCAAAGGAAGGCATCAACTACTCCAAACGCTGTTCAAGTGGAGGTAACGGTGGCGGAAGAAGTCGAAGCCGTCCAATCTTAACCACGAGAGGTAGTCGAACGTGTTGCTAATCCGATAAGATGAATTTATAATTATGCATCGTTATACTTGATGACCGGTAAGTCAAACCTAAGATTTTCCTTAAACTATCCAAGAAACATGATTATATCACAAGAAACAAGCATATGATTTCATAGAGTAGAGAAATAATTATTTGATTTATGGTTTCTGTTTGATGAATTGTCTCTGTTTGATATTAGAAGTTAGTTAATCATGTTTGAAAAATCACTTAAAGAAACAATCGATGAAAGAATTTCCTGTTTTCATATGGAACTTGCGGTTAGCGAGGTGATCTCCTGGTTAGAGGAGAATAAGTTGAGGTTATCAACTCTCTTTTTGTCTCTTGCGGTTTGCAAGATACCTTGTAGTTAGTAGGATGCCTTGTGATTAGCAAGATGTTCCCTTGTGATTAGCGACTGGGAAAGTATGCGCATTTTGCGGTTAGCGAATAAGTAAATCCTTTGCAAAGGCTCTGTTGGTTAGACAGTGAAAGTCCGCGGGTAGCGGCAAACTCTTATGAATAATTGAAAGATTCATTTTTGTTCAATGATAGGGTTTTCTTCATTAGACCATGTTTGAGAAAGAATTATTTTGGTGATGTTTGAAGTGCTGGATGAAAGAAACTGTGCCTGAAATTAATAAAAGAACACTGTTTCTATATGTAAAGCAACGTGGTAGTAATTAGAAAACAAGTTGAAAAGTGTGAGTGTGGGGTGGAAAGTGGGGGCTGGCTCAGGTTGCCAGTCAAGGATGGGTGGTCTCGATTAGTCGAGAAACTCTCCACTCCCTCTTATTAAGAGAAGTGAAATTAGAGACTCATTGCACCAAGAGTCGAGAAGTCCCAAATATATGTCCTTGAAAGCTATGGATCCGATTAGGCGGTTACTTTTCACAAGATTTTTAGTTGGTTTAGACTAAGTCTCATATCATATTTACGGTTTATGGATGGCGGCCGTGCCTCTTAAACGTGGGAAAAAAGGCATTTATGATTATGAATATGTCAATGGGATTACATCTTTATGTTAGGGAATAGATTTCATTAGAAACCTTGCTTTATCGACCTGGCTTGTGGTGTATGACCCTTATAACCACGAATATGATGGACCGGGGACTTTCTCTCTTCTGTTGCTTGTATCTCTACTTTGTCGAAATGGAGTAGAGTGTCGTAAACGAAAAAGGAGAATAAAGGAAGGCTATCTATCAAGTCGCCCCAATCTTCTTTAGTCGAGAAACTCTCCACTCCCTCTTATTAAGAGAAGTGAAATTAGAGACTCATTGTGCTAAGTGTCGAGATGTTTCAAATATACGAGCCCCTGAAAACTATGGACCTGATTAGTCGGATACTTTTCATGAGATCATTAGTTGTTTAGACTATGTCTCATATCATATTTACGGTTTATGAATGGCGGCCATGCCTCTTAAATGTGGGGAAAAAGGCATTGCTTATGGATTTTAAATATGTCAATGGGATTTCATCTTTATGTTAGGAGAAAGCTTTCGTTAGAAACCTTGATTTATTGACCTAGCTTGTGGTGTATCACCCTTATAACCACGAACATGATGGATAGAGGACTTACTCTCTTCTGCTGCTCATATCTCTACTATGTGGAAATGGAGTAGGGTGTCGTCAATGGAAAAGGAGAATAAAGGAAGGCCATCTATCAAGTCTCCCCAATCTTCTCAGGGTTGGGGACCTCAAAAGTTTATTCATGTCATCTTATGAATTAGCTACTTTTGATAGTTAGGACATGCCTACTTTTTACCATAGAAAATTTGATTTGTATTGGATATACCATGTGCATAGAATTAATGATGTAAAGTACCCGCAACTGTAGACATATACAACGATCACAAGCAAATAGACCAGTCTCAATTCTTCCTTAATAAAGTAGTTGATGTTAGAACTCGCATGCGATGCATGTATATCTAGAAAATAGTGTGATAAGCCCTTGCCTTCAATTACAGTCACCACAATGTGAGTAGTGTTGGGGTATAAAGCCCAATGTGGTCGCCCAGGTAAGTGGGCGGGCCGCCAGGTATGTACACATATTCATTTGTAAAAACCTAATAAGAACTCACTATGCTCTACACATTACAATAGAGCGAGTTCACCATATCATCGTGCTCTTCTTCTCGCACTCTCTCTCGCGTCGCACTTCCGCTCGTACTCCTTCAACTGGTATCAGAGCTCAGATTGAGGCTCGAGGCAGCATTTGCAGGTAGGTAGAGTCACCTGCTCTGATTGGAGTGAGATTCGACAGGCAAAGACACGGCCCCAATTCCTGTGGGAGAGCCCAAAGGCCTTGGTGTTCTCAGAATTTCATTTTGAGGTCATCTCGGCCACCGTTTGGCTTCGGCAGAGTTTTGCGGGCCATTTTCGACTACGTGGTCTCGGCGGGTGCAGATCGGACTCTGCAAATTTGGGGTTTCGGCCTACGATTGCAGGTGCTGAGGATATCGACACTCCCAGAGTGTTGATTTGTGGCTGTCTACACATCGAAGGACGGCTCACAGTTCTTAGAGGCGTGTCAGATACGACACGGGCGCACCTACACACAGACTGTAGGCGACATCCACTAGTTCATCAGGTAGCTTGTGTTTGCTGCTTGATATTCTAGATTTCATCCTAACATTGCAGGTACTTCCACATGGGATGTATTGTCAGAGATGATGTATGCCTGTTGAGGGTTTGTTGGCTGTGAGTCACGCAGCAAACAACCGCCGCATCGGTTACAACATACAGTGGGAAATTTGTGGATGTATGAATTTGTGGGAAGTCTATGTATTGTCACATTTACCGCAGCCTTTGTTGAGGGTCGAGTGAGGTTTTATTGAGATGGGGGATTCTCGAATGTTGAGATCCTTTCGGTGATACAGGTCTTGGAGCGATCCGTCGAGCACCCTTAGATAGGCAGCTAGGATGTATTGACTGTGAGTTAGACAGTTGGGATTGCATCTTTGCTTTATTGCCGTTGAGGCATTGTCGCAGTCTATGCTTACAGGACAGTGAGAGACAGGACAGTGCAGGACAGTGAGAGACAGTACAGGTGCAGGACAGGTTTACCCACAGCTTACAGTGTTAGAGAGACAGTGGTTTTTTGAGCTGTTTTTTGGTCTGTTTTTTGAGTACACCAGAGCCATTTTACAAAGAAGACTCTGTCAAAATTTATGCAGAATTTGAAGCTTTCTTGGTTCATTTGACAGGTTGATATTGGTTCAGAGGTCAATTTACAGGGGAAACTCTGTCGAATTTTCCCCAGGAAAGTAAACTACTGTGAAGCGTAGCTATGGATGGATCACAAGACACTGCTCTTTACAATATCAAGAAGCTGGATGGAACCAATTTCCCATTGTGGAAGAAGCAGATTTGGCACATGTTGGTACAAAAGAAGCAGATAAAACCTATAAAGCTCAAGGGGATAAAACCACAAGATATGGACGAAGATGAATGGAGCGAAATGGATGAATTGACACTTTCTACCATTATGCTGACTTTGGCAGAAAGCGTTTACTTCAATGTAGCAGACGAGATGTCGGCTTATCAAGCATGGTTAAGCTGAGTGATCTTTATGAGAAGCAGAGTGCAGCTTCACAGGTATACTGGCTTAAGAAGCTTGTTGACTTGAAGATGAAAGAAGGGACACCAATGTCCAATCATCTGAATGAATTCAACACAATCTATAGTCAGTTGTCAGCTCAAGGTGTCAAGTTTGATGAACCTGTTAGAGCTATGTTCCTGTTGATCACATTGCCGGAAAGTTGGGACACTTTTCGCACAGCTTTGAGTAATTCTGCACCTCCAGATGGTTTGAACATAGCAGGTGTAGAAGGAAGTCTACTTACTGAAGAAACCAATAGAAAGACAATGGACAAAGGCAAAGGAACAGCCTTAGTTGTCAGGGGAAGGACCAAAGAAAAGTACAAAGGTGGAAAGAGGAATCAGTCTCGTAGCAAGTCCCGCAGTGCTAAAGGCAAGAGTGACATAGAATGCTACCATTGTGGCAAGAAGGGTCACATGAAAAGAGACTGCAGAGAATGGAAAGCAGAAAAAGGCAAAGAGAAAGCCGAAGACCATGGTGAGAAGAACAAGTCCTCAGTGAAGATTCAAGAAATAAATGTGACAAACACTGTTGCAGAGGATGACAGTCTAGTGTCAGGAGACATCTACTTCTTGAAGAATACAATGGACTCAGCTCTTTTTACAGCATCTGATGGAAATGCACTGAGTGACTGGATTATAGACTTAGGGGCATCACTTCATGTGTCTCCAAACAAGGAGTGGTTTACCTCTTATGTGACCACTAAAGATCATGTTCGGCTAGGCAATGGGCAGACATGTGAGATCTTAGGTGTTGGAGATGTTCAATTGAAGTTTTAGAATGGCTCTTCTTTCACGCTGAAGAATGTGAGACATGTTCCCGCAATTACAAAGAGCTTGATCAACACAGGTTTACTTGATGATGCTGGCAACGTCACCACTTTTGGACAGAACATGTGGAAGATATCCAAGGGTTCTATGACAGTAGCACATGGAGTAAAGTCTGGAGGACTTTACATGATTTATGTATCAAATGTCTCTAAAAATGTAATCAATGTAACCGAGCAGCCGAACGTTTCTTTGTGGCATAGACGGTTAGGACATATGTCCAAGAAGGGAATGGAAATCTTGTCTCGTTCTGGTTATTTGCCTGGCTTTTCATTTAATGATTTTGAATTCTGTGAACATTGTCTGTATGGTAAGAAAACACATCAGCCACATCAGCATAGAAGCAGTAGAAGAGATACACAGTTGGCACTTGTTCATAGTGATTTGTGTGGACCTATGCCTAACCTATCTCTAGGGGGAGCTTCTTACTTTATGACATTTATAGATGATTACTCGAGGAAAGTATGGGTTTACTTTCTCAAGCACAAGGATGAAGCGTTTAGTGTTTTCAAAACGTTTGTGACACTTGTGGAGAATAAGAGTGGCAAGAAGCTTAAATGATTACGCACTGACAATGGTGGAGAGTATGTTTCAAAGGCCTTTCAGGAATTTTGTGAGTCAAAAGGTATAAAACATGAACTTACTGCTCCTTACAATCCTCCTCAAAATGGTGTTGCTGAGAGGATGAATAGGACCATACAAGAGAAGGTCAGAAGTATGTTGTCTAATGCACAGCTGCCAAATGGGTTTTGGGCTGAAGCTGTATCAACAAATGTTCATCTTATAAATAGATCTCCTAGCAAGGTTTTGCAGAAGGATTCAGTGCCAGAGATGGTATGGTCAGACAAAATTCCCTCATACAAGCATCTCAGAGTCTTTGGCTGTGAGGCATATACTCACGTTCCAAAGGAATTTAAGAACAAACTTGCGCCAAAGAGTAGAAAGTGCATCTTTCTAGGCTATGGCAATTCTGGTGAGATGGGGTACAGACTTTGGGATCCCGAATCCAAAAAGGTTGTCCACAGCAATGATGTTCACTTTAATGAAGCCAAATATCATTCTAAACCAGAGAGGGTTGAGGAGATTAGAAGAGTTGTCTTCGAAGAAGATGGACCTGCACGTGCAAGACAAAATGTCAGGGCTCAAGAGGAGCAAGGACAGGATAGAGTGGAACCACAGGTTGTGGCTGAGCCTGAGCCACCTATTGTGCGTAGATCTGGACGTATCATGCGACCTCCTGATAGGTTTGTTCCATCTATGAACTATGTCATGTTGACTGATTGCAATGAGCCTTCATGTTACAAGGAAGCAGTGCAAATGAAGGACTCCGGGAATTGGCAATTGGCCATGCAGTCAGAGATGACAGATCTGCATAAAAACCAAACATGGAAGCTACTTAAATTACCACAGGGCAAAAAGGCTCTACCTTATAAATGTGTTTACAGGTATAAGATCACCGCTCATGATAGTCAGTCAAAGTACAAAGCAAGGCTTGTTGCCAAGGGCTTTAAGAAAGAACAAGGCATTGACTTTGATGAAGTCTTCTCTCTGGTGGTCAAGATGACTACATCGAGATGCTTTCTTGCATTGGTTGCCATATTAGATTTGGTGTTGCACCAAATGGATGTCAAGACAGTGTTCTTGCATGGTGATTTAGATGTGGAAATTTAAATGTAGCAGCTAGAAGGTTTTGTTGAGAAAGGCAAGGAAGATTGGGTATTCCAGTTGTTAAAGAGTCTTTATGGCTTAAAACAATCACCGAGGACATGGTACCATAAACTCCACAAGTTTATGCTTTCTCAAGGCTACAAACGTAGTGAGTTCGATTACTGTCTATATACAAAGAAGGCTAAGGATGGTAGTTGGCTGATCCTTATTTTGTATGTGGATGACATGTTGATTGTTGGCAAGCACTTGGAAGAAATTTCAGCTTTGAAGTCAAAGATGGCAAAATCGTTTGACATGAAAAACATGGGTGAGGCAATTCATATACTTGGTATGCGCATTGAGAGAGACAGATCAAAGAATTTGATTTGGTTATCTCAAACAGAGTATACTGACAAGGTTTTGCAACGTTTCAATATGGAGAAGGGAAAGGCATTGAGTGTTCCATTGCCACCATATGTGACACTTAGCAAACAAGATTGTCCTGTGTCTGAGGAAGAACAGGCTGAAATGGATAAGATTCCATATGCGTCTGCAGTGGGTAGTTTGATGTATGCAATGATTGCTACTCGCCCAGACATTGCATTTGCAGTGGGAGTAGTAAGTCGGTACATGTCAAACCCAGACAAGAAACATTGGGAGGCAATGAAAGGAATATTGAGATACCTGAAAGCTACAAAGAGTATGCGTATATGCTATGGGAGTCAGGAGCTAAGTGTAAAGGGTTTTACAGACTCAGATTATGTAGGTGACTTAGACAACCGAAGGTCTACGTCAGGGTATGTCTTTACATTGGCTGGTGGAGCAGTATCATGGCGTTCTAGATTACAAGATTGTGTTACTCAATCTACTACAGAGGCTCAATATGTTGCAGCATCAGAGGCATGCAAAGAATCAATTTGGCTTAATCGACTAGTAACAGATTTGGGAATCAAAGAAGAGATGCCTGTGTTATATTGTGATAGTCAAAGTGCTATACAATTGGCTCGCAATCCAGTTTATCACTCAAAGACAAACCATGTGGATGTGAAGTATCATTTCATCAGGGAAATGCTCGAGGATAAGCAACTTCAGCTTGTCAAAGTTCACACCACAGAAAATCCTGTTGATCTACTTACAAAAGGACTTCCCTCAGAGAGCTTTGCGCATTTTCGCAAGTAGTTCGGTGTAGGGTAGTACATCACTTCTCTACATCTCTTGTATATTAGCTTGTATAGTAGCTTCTCTCACTCTTAAAGTACCACATTGGACTTTAAGTGGGAGGTTGTTGGGGTATAAAGCCCAAACGGTGGTCGCCCAGGTAAGTGGGCGGGCTGCCAGGTATGTACACATATTCTTTTGTAAAAACCTAATAAGAACTCACTATGCTCTACACATTACAGTAGAGCGAGTTCACCATATCATCGTGCTCTTCTTCTCGCACTCTCTCTCGCGTCGCACTTCCACTCGTACTCCTTCAAGTAGGTTCCATATGTGCCTTGCACGATGTATACTAGCATGGATACATCATAGCTGATAATTGAAAACCATAATTGTGAGATTATATCCACTTATTGCCTAGCCTATGTGCCATTATCCTTGATCCTAAGTGAATGGATAGTACTTTGGCATGGAATAGAAGCCTTGCTTTGTAGTAAATCTATCAAAGAACATTGTTCTTCCCAATAGAGAAATTTTATTCAAATGAAAATTGAAAGAGAGAAAAACTTGAATATTTCTAACCTTGTCGCCCCTCTGAGAGCAGTTGACTTTGCTTGCATATGGCTCGTAGCCATGGATGTTGAGATATTTAGAGATGTTAGATGTATTTTGTATGCCCTCATGGCTTGGATCATGCCGACCTCTTTTAAAGAGAAACAAGTTGACATGTTACCAAGTTTTCCCAAGTTCATATGCTACCAGCATATTCTAAACTTTGGAAGCTTCTAGGAAAAATACCCCAAAGTGAAGCCTTGCTTCACATAATTTCATCAAGGAGATGAGATAGAACGGATCTTGAGTGCTCATAGCTAACATGTTCTCCTTTTGACACACAAATGTCAAAGCAAAAGAAAATCAACCTTGTCAAGCTTTCACATAGAATGCAGCCTTCCCAAAGCATACATCATATCGAGAATCCTTAGATTTCCCCATACTAAAAGAGATATCTCAAGAAGGGTAGCTATCAAAGTTCATCTAGCTGCCAAACTCTGTTTGATGGAAGCAACCTTTTCTTGTCAAGTTGGCATGATAAAAACTTCTGCAAGATTAGTTCAAAATTTTAAATTGTAACTTGCTCACCAACTGACTTGAATTGCTGCCCTTGGTAATGGAATTCGTAACACCATGTAGTATGGTTGTCTACATTAGATGTAGCTCATACATGTGAATGTCCATGTGCTTCCCAAGGTGCTTCACGTATTTATTTTGCATGCACTATCGGAAGGTGTATTTTCTATGGAGTGATCTTGCATCATGTGTATATATAGATATGGACTCGTGCTCTTGAAGCCTTGCTTTACCAAAAATAATTCAAGATATTGTTGTGCTCATAGCTATGTACTGCATCCACAAATGTTCACTTATCATACAAGTGATAGGAGAAATTGTACGTGGTTCAATGGGTTGTGCCTGCAAAAGAACAAGTATACCATATCCTAGTTATATAGCTAAATGCTTCAAGATATTATTGTTCTCATAGCTATGTACCACATCCACAAATGTTCACCTATCATACAATTGATAGGAGAAATTGTACGTGGTTCAATGAGCTATGCTTGCAAACGAACAAGTATACCATATCCTATTGGTATAGCTAAATATAAATGACATAAGAATATTCACCATATGGATGTAGCAATCAACCCTTCTGAGAGTCAAAGTAGAAAAGAAATATTTGAAGTTTCTATCTGTCCATTGTATTTTATACAAAGAATTGAGCAAATAGATACCTACTAAATGGCATGTTAAAGATGGTTGACAACTTTGTAACAGCATTCGTTAAAGTCCTATGAGTCCTGTGCATGGGGGCAATGTTTTCTCTAATGTTTTTCCATCCAATTAAAGCATAAATTTTTCAAATTTTCTCTCTTAAACTCAATAATTGAAAGTCTCCTCTTGGCCATGTTGACCAAGACTTTTTTGACCTTTTCCCCATGAGTAGTGACTACATCTTACGAGATGTATGAGGTGATCAACAACTTCGTAAGTTGCTCTACCTGAGTAGCGAGTAATTGAACTCGAACAACCAATTTTCAAAATCAATCATCAAACTTTTGGAGGTCATGTCGTGTGACATACTCCTTTGCTTTGGGTAAATTTCTGGTATCTTGCAAAATTTCCGGCACACTCTAGGGAGGAGGAGGAGAAAATCCCCTTGAGGAAAGTTCAAATTTGAAAATACGATTCTTAGGCAGCTCCTTGTCTAGAGAGTCAAACATGGGGTTTGTGAAGGATAATTTGCTAAATCAAAATAAATACATTGAAGAAGCCGCATTGCAAAAAAAAAAAAGCGTTGCTAAGCAACCCTGGTTGTGAAAGTTTGTAAAGTACTATCCAATCTGGAACTATGCCAATCCTTGATCAGTCATTGGAGAAGACCATGTCTAATGCACAACCCTCTATAAAGATGACAAGAAGGGTTGTCCGAGACAGTTCTATCTTGTTGTGATGATCTCTTGAATACTCTCAAACACTCACATCTCTGTTTGAAACTACAAAGGCTTGATTGTTGCCCTTGGATCCTTTGCCTCAGTTATCTTGAGAGTGTTGCCTTGTTTGCCTTGAGAGCCTTGCTTCATTTGGCTTGAAAACTTGCCTTGATTTCCTTGGAAGCTTTGCCGCCTTTTTGACTTGTACCCAACACCGTTGACAAAACAAGGATCAACGAATTTTTTCTATACATTTTTTGTTGTTGCTATTATCAGTGTTGAAACTTGGCTTGCCTTGCTCATCTTGACTCATTTGCAAGCTTCACAACTTGCTATCTTTGCTCCAAAAGCTATGGGGAAAGGGTGTTTGAGGTGGGCACCCTCCCTTAGAAGATAAAAAGGGTGGCTCCCCTTTGGGTAGTGGGCACCAAATGTGATTACCCTCCAAGAAATGGTGGATCTGCTAAGCAACACAAAGAGAGAAAGAGAAGGCCGCAACACGCATAGTTCAAGGAAAGATGATGATGAAACAAAAATTGCCTCAAATTATAGCTCGATCACGCCTCGGCAAGCCAATCATAATTTGATGCAGGTCGGTCTGCTGTAAGGAGAGTTTGCTAGGGAGCTTTGTCGTGCTCAAAATTGTTGTGCCCAAGCTCTCCTTCACCTTTTTCTCCATGGCCCTCTTTTGCATGCATGCAAGATTGACCTAAAGATAGCTTTGCTACACGACATGAGGGTGTCTGAACTTCTAACTCACCTCCCATCCACTACCTCTATATAGGCACCCCTGAGTCTTTCAGACTGGCCCTCTTAGCGTCCAACCCTTAGCCTGACAAGCAATACCCCCCATTCACACTGATCAAATATGAAATATTCACGGTAAAAGAGAGACTAGTCAATGATCAAGCTCCGGATAACGTCGATCCACATCCAACTTGGAGGATGCACTGGCTCAAATAACATCCAAGATACCTCATCCTCTACACCGAGGCTCCACCTAAAATACAAAAGGACCCCACCTTTTGTCTCATGCTAATCGTGCAGAGTTGGGGCCACCATAAATTTCTCTTAAAGAAACATCCAACATGGCTGAGCTACCCACGATAGAGTCCCCCAAAAGCCAAAGCTACGGAGGATTACATGGTGAAAACTCTCTCAGAAGAAATCAACATCTTTAAGAGGATTCTATATCTGGCATGTATAATGTTTATAAACATTTCCAAGATGCTCTTGACATGTATCCATACATTTCATCAAGAAGAGCATACGAACGTGCCATGGATGGCCTTCCACGAAGGAAATCAAGGGCTTTACTATGATCTCTCAGATCAGCCATCATATGACGTATTTTATGCTAGGGTGATGCTCTTACCATCCTACTACATGCAGACATTTGGGGAATCTATTTACACACGATTCTTCATCTTCAAATCAAAGAATTCCTATGGTGGAAAACCTTTGATCCAGTTTTGTGGGCTACACGAAAATGGAGCTCAACACTCCAATTGACTTGCATTTCTTGGCCGAAGCAAACAAAAAACTCTGAATCAAGTAATACGATGCTATCAAAGTCCCGAAGAAGCAAAGACAAGAATGGGGCTACGCACTTGCGGATTGTATCAAGTAAATTCTAGGCTACTGTGAGTTAGAATCTTTTTGCATTTTTTGAACCTTGAACCTTTGGCTAAGGTATAAAAGCCATTTTTTGTAAATCTAGAGGAGTTTTGGACAATAAGCATTACAACCGACTTATAGGGCACTACGTACTCTCCTTCTTCTTTCTCAAGCTCGTAGCTCCCTTGGGAAGTATCCATTTGACGTGCCGTCTGCTTCATTGCATTCACATGTGAAATCTCTTTGTGACATTGTGATTTTCTTGCAATAAAATTTTGTTTTTTTTATTGCTCACCTACTCCTTAATCTGCTCAGAACTCTAGGTTTACTTAACAAAACTGCATTTTATGCATTGGACATATGTAGTGGCATCATTGCTAAGCTCCAAGGTGTATTCAGGGTAGAAAATGGTTAGATCAATTTTCTGTGTAGGTAATAAGTGCGATTTTGGAAAGTGGTCAAAAGCGGGATTTGAAGATTTAGGCACGTGCCTTTAGATCTTGATCTGTCCTATAAGTTTTGTCTTGATTGGACTCCATTTTCTTGGTGAATTGAAGAGATTTTTTTGTGGTGTCGTCGGTAGCTTTTGATGCCAAATATGTAGTTGAGTGTAGTTTTGAGCTAGACTGGGATTGAGTGTGTTTTTTGAGAGATTGAAAACCTCTCATAGCCTCCATGCACTAGTTGAGTCGACTCCGTCCCACGGTATGACATTTATGTTTGTGGTTCTCGCTCTCAGTACAATAAGATAGCGAGGCTTGGTATATGGAGAGCCCCACAATTTGACTTGGAAGATCACCTAGAGATGATGTAGCTCCAATTTTGATGCCAAAGAGAACTATCAAACCTACAAGAATTGGATGCTAGAGATACCAAAGAGGAGGCCAATGTATCAATTAGATAAATTGAGAGGAGGCTACACCAAGAAATTGAGTGCCTACAAGAGAATACAAAAATCTAAAGGCTACCCTAGAATAGGAAAATAAATATATAGCCAACATCTTCCATAATTTGGAGAAGCAAATTAAAGAAAAAGGGAGCTTTGAGTGGAGCAACAAGCCCTAGAGGAAACTTGGTAGGAGCAGAATTTGGCTATGTATAGGGTGTTGCCTTGGAGGGCTTGTGGTTGTCAGTTGTCTATTGTTTCTGTTCTTGTTCATTGTTGAGTTCTTGGTGTAGTTCCATTTTCATGTTTTTACACTATCTGTCAGTTCGAGGTAGCATGTGAGTCCGCATGCATTCTGCATCCAAAGTACCCCACCACTAGAGAGAAGTGTGTGCACCATTTCCATCTAGAACTGCTCTCATTTTTGGCATGCCTGATGGGACAACTCTATCGGGTCTTGCAAGCTAGCCCAGCCACCTGGGAGTTAGATTGAGGCAAGCCAATAGTGCGGCCACATTCTAGGGTGCCTTAGGCTTCTGTAGTCGCTCCAACCACCTACCCTAAATTTTATCCTGAAATTTAGGAAACCCTGATTTTGCATCTATGCATGTCTGTTACTTGCTCTAAGTCAAGTGGAGCATGTCTAAGAAGTCCTATGAAGATTCATCACCATCGTCACTTGTAATCACCTTCTGCCACCTTGCCTGCACCATTGCCTCTACCTTCTCCTAAGCCTTGCCCTCAATCACAAAGGTAACATTCACCATCCCCACCATCCTCTCCCTCTCCAATCTCACCTTCAAAATCACCTTTCTCTTCATCACGCCTATCATGGCAGAGGAATTGACAACCCTGGTCTTGAAGGTTAGCATCAAGTTTCCTACTTTTAAGGAACTACCGTTAGGGAAAATTTGGACTCTCAAAGGGGCCCTATAAGGACTTTGAATTTCTCTCTGTTGTATAAAACGGGCGTATGGGAAAAGTTTTACAAATGAAATCAAAACTTGTCGAACTTTTTGGATTTAGAATGTACTCATCGACATCTATTTATTGATATATAGCATGCCATTAGATTCTTTATATTCTAGAAGATTCCATTTTTTGATGTGATAGCTCCGTCTTATAAATGGAATCTCTCCCCACATTTCAGCTTTAATGGGGAGGCTAACTTCTACAAATCAACTCCAAATTTGTCGGAGTTTGGGGATTTAGAACCTGCTTTCTAAGATCTTTCCAATGATATCTTGGTTAATAGGGTTTTGACAAAGCATTTATGTACTCCACTGGGTTGCACAAGAGAGGCAAAGTCAAACCTCCTTATAGGGCCCCTTTGAGAGTCCAAGTCTTCCCTAATGCTCTTGAGGATGCTGTCGACCATGTGAAGTGGTTCTTGTCACTCTCCCAAAGCCATGGGCTAAACTGAAAAGATACCTATATGTGTGATTTTCCCCTCCACCCTGGAGGAATTGGCTGGCAAGTGGTATAGCCAGTTTGCAGAGGGATCGAGGGGTTCATTATATGTAAAACTACCGTATCACATGCGTTCAAGACATGTTTGTAAAACCCCTTATTTGTGAATTTTTTAAGGAATATAATATCTCCTTTTCTTTTAAAATCTGTAAGTCTTTTTCAAATTTGAAAAAATAATTCCCTTATGTATATATATTCCTGTAAGTTTCAAGAAATTTAAATACCCTTCTGTTGAACTCATGTGATTGGTTACATTTTTATTAGGTGACCTCGCTGGGGCAGAGGGCCACTTCGCAAACTGGAATGCGCTCAAAGCGTCTTGCATTGTAGAGTTTCAACCGAGGGACTAAGGGAGAAGGCCTTGGGTCAGTTGGAAAGCTTGAAGTTGGGTCCTGGGTAGACCTCCGCTAGATTAATGACATAGGTAGATATATTGTAGCCAGGTTACCCCAACAATTGGGAGATTTCATGATCAAGAAGTGGGTGGAGAAGGCCTTGCCTGCTTTGACTCAATAGAAGCTTTGATATCATGGATGATTTTGTTGCAGCCACCACCAAAAAAAAATGCCGGACTACAATTTGCTAGCTCACCAGGTAACTCTTTGCCCACTGTTCTTATGAATGACCCTACAACTGACACCCTGCTTGCTCTCAAAAGACAGTTAGAAACCATTAAGCTACATAGGGCACTACAACATGAAAGTATGTCATTAGAAACCCAAGATCTACCCAAGTTGGCTACACATGTTAACATCATTGCCAATTGAGGAGATTCTAAAGACCACCTACAAAAGCGTCTCATTGTACAAACTTCTCTAAATTGACCCTACCTTTAGGGGTGACCTTCTCAGGGAAATCTAGGCTCTCTACCCCTCGTGCCCAAAAATAGTGGCGGGCACCTGTCCACACTTTCCTCTGAAGATTCATACATGATTTCCTACCATCGGCACCCCTCACCGACTATAAAAGTCCTTGCCTCACATTTTCCATTTATGGCCAACATTTTTAGAGGTGTCATAGTGGTGGATGATGGCTCATGTATTAAACTCATGCCAGAGTTCACCATGCGACAGCTTGGCTTGGTGTCCACCAAGAGCCCCACTTTTACTGTCACCTTAGCCGGCCAACACAAAGCCCACCTAGTCGGAGTGGTGGAACAAGTCCCAATGGTAGTAGAAGACTTTGCTTTTTGGTGCAACTTTGTGGTGGTCCAACTACCAAAAGTGGATGGGGGTTTTCCTCTGCTCATTGGTAGGCCTTGGCTATGACATACTCAGGCACTTCATGACTGGGGTAATGATACAATGTGGATCACCACACCAAACAGATGGCATAGAAAAATCCAACTGGAAAGTGGAGCTGACCCATCCAATTGAAGGTCTTTTGTCAATATTGCACAACAAGATGACCAAAAGGCCAAGGATACCCCACAAGAGGAAGAGGTCTTACCCATAGTCTGCAATGAAGACATTGAGCTCCTGAAGTAGCACCCGACAAGTGTGTTTTATTTGCGAGCTTTCAATTTCGAGCTTTTGCCATCAAACCCAATTTTGCGAGCTTTTTGATTTTAGATTTAAAGCCTTTTCTAACGACACAAAAAATTAATCCAAAACAAAGACATCAGAATATTATACATGACAAAAAAGATCTATAATCTCACAAAAAATTGGCTTAAGATTTTGAGTCTCTTTTAACGATGCACACCAAAACCATGTACAAGATTCCAAAAGCCCTAATTTTGAGCTTGTACAATTGTCTAGATAGATACCACAAAGCATGCTTCTCTTACTAAAAGGAATTAAAATAAAGTCTCATATGTCTAGGAAAGCTACTCCACGTCTAATACGAAAGAGAAATCTACTTCAATGCATACCTCTACGGGTGTTGACCGTTGGGTCAACAACACAACATAACTCAAGTTTCGTACCAAAGTCTTATCTTTTGCAAGTTATGAAATGCTGTGGATTATGGCTATAAACGTCATTTGTAATGAGTAGTTATTCTAGTTTCAGAAGCCGGGGTGCAATGACACTTCCAGATTGTAAATACAAAGCCATTTGATCCTTTCAACCCCATTTTTGGTTAAACCTAAGGTAGCCTTAGTATATAAGGTACCTAGGTCATTTTGTAACAGGACTTTCAATCATAATCAAAACTTAGCGCTGCCGTCTACTGTGTGTGAGAGAGAAAGAGAGTGAGCGTGAGCTTCATCCTCTCGCTACGCCCGGCTCGCTCAACACATTGGAGATCCGACTGCACCATTGCTGTAGGATCAAGGAGAGCTACGCGACAACGCCAAGCATTCCACGCGAGACGAAGCGCACACACCGACGCATCTACGAGCTATTTGTGGCCGTAAGTGTATCAAACGATGTCTGTTTTCTGCGTGCGAGTAGTCTATAGAATCGTGGTGACATAAGCTACACATAGGTACTCATAAATTTCAGTTTCGGGCACTTTCAAAATTCTGTTCTGTCATCCTACGCGTTTTCCACAGATGGGTTTAGAGTGAGGGTTTTGGGTGTAGAAGCTTAGGGACAGGTGTATCCTATTGAGGGGATGGTGTTCCTTAAGTTTCGTACGAATCTGGCATGATTAGGTGAGTTACCTTCCGTATGTGTGTATGTGGCTAGTTGGTGTAGTTGAGAGCAGTGAGGTTCTTGATTGTGGTTTTGTTGGCCTTCTAGAGTGTTGTATGTGTAGGATGGTCTCAACCTGACAAGCTAAAGAGATTTCCTCCGTGTGCCTATCGTGTCATTTGTGTCCTCGATTGACATAATGTTGATCTAGGTAGTGTTTGCATGCACTTCATGGGTGTGTGAGTCGCTCCCGTCCAACATTGGCACCGCTGCCGGGGACACAAGGACCTAAGTAGGTTTCCTACTAACACTCGTGTGATGGTTGCTTGATTTAGTTTCGGCTAAAGAAAGCGTTTTTCTTAAGTGGATCCGGAAGAGGATATTCCGTGATCAAGTGGATAGCCAGGAAGTGTGTGTCTTGCCGAGGGTCTGCGACTAGATAGGTTTAGTTAGGATCTGTGGATTAGAGTAGTTGTTGGTGGTCGAGTGATTTGTGAGGTGATAAAAGCGTTTACTAGTCCGTGTGTGGCAGTGAAGCGTTTTTCTACTCATAGATGCAAAACCCCATATGATTTGTAGGAGTAGCTTTCGGTAAGTGATCCAATTTTGATCTAGAGCTATTCAGCATTGAATTATTTGCTAAAGTGCTTGATTGCATTTGAAATCACGGAAAAGTGTGCTTTTGAGGGTAAAAATGCATTAAACAAGCTTTTGTGGATATTTTTGTATGACTGGCTGATGCTGTGCATATAAAAGAGCATTTGCAAGGATTCTGTGAAGAAAACCTGCAATTCTGTAAACATAGACATCCTACACGTAGGATGTCTCAAGGGGGTTCTGGAGACCAAATTTGAAAATTCTGACTGCACTAGTGTGTTCAGAGGGTAGGTTTTACCCTAGCAACATATTGACTTGGGTGTTTTTCCCTATTTTTGTTGACCAAAGGCCAAAAGGCGGAGTCAAAAAACGTAAAATTTCAGATAAAGCTTAAATTGAGTGATTTTTGCATGTTTTTGCAATTGTAAAGCATACTTGCACTTGCTAAGAGCATAAGGAAGCATTAGGGACACTTCACTCTCAAAAAATCAGTAGTAGACATCGTACGCGTAGGATGTCTACATGGTGATCTGGGCATGTTTTTGAAAATCTGAGGTTACCAGTGTGTTTAGAAGGTAGGTTTTACCCTATTTTCACTTGGAAAGTGGAAATTTGACCAAATTTTGACAAATCAAAGCCAAAAGACGAGAACTGCCAGACATCCTACCCAAATTTTGCCCAAAGCATTATTTTGAGACCAAAACCATAATATGGCTGCATGAACATGTCTTGAATGATATATTGAGTGACTGAAAGGGGTTTCACTTCATTTGGGTGAGAAAATTGGGTTCAAAGTGGACTTTAGCACTTCTGATTGACAAAAGGCAAGAATAGCTAGTTTTGGGGTCTTTTGACATCCAAATTAAAATCTAAGCATAGCATTGGGTTGCTGACATCAAGGGGAAGCTTTGGGTCAAGTCTGGGGTCAAACAGGCCAAAACACATCCTATGCGTAGGATGTCTTCTGTGTGATTTTGGACTCTAAACAAAATTCTGAGCATACCACAGTGATCAGCACCTTAAGGAGAGTCAGTGGTTCAAATTTGGGGCAATTCTGAGCAGTTAGACATCCTACGCGTAGGATGTCTAAGGCATAATTCTGAAACCAAAATTCTACTGTGACCATACCATGCTGTCATATAGCCTTAGATAAGATTCCTAGGCAAATTTGGTCCAATTTGGAGTTGATTTGACTTAGGAATTCATCAGAACAGACATCAGGCTTTTGGAACAGATTCATGATCATTTGACCAACCTATAGGTGTCAGAATCAAAAAGTAAAAGTAGCTGTGAGTTTAGCATATCAAGGGGAAACTACAGTGCAAGTTTGAGTTGAAACAAAGCAAAAAGCCATCCTACGCGTAGGATGTCTCCAGCTTGATTTAGGACTCCAAACCAACCTATGAGCACACCACTGTGATCAGTAGATCAAGGAGAAGCTGGGGTGAAAATTTCAAGTCATTCTAAGCAAAAAGACATCCTACGTGTAGGATGTCTCAAGGCCACTTTTGACATCCAAACTCAAATCTGACCATACCATAGTGTTGCTGGACTTAAGAGGAGTCTCTGGACCAAATTTTGTTAAATTATGAGCATATAGACATCCTACAGGTAGGATGTCTCTAGGCCAATTTTAGGGTCCAGATGTACTTTTGACCATACAGGAGAGTTCACAGTGTCACAGAGATCCCAAATCTTCTTTTAAAATTGAATTTGGACTCATTTTGACCACTGTTTTGGCCATAACTTTCACAAACGGTATCGGATCGGAAAAGTTTTTATATCAAAACATAGCCTGAGAGCGGCTCTACAAATCTTAGTGCAAAACTTGAACTAAACATATGTCCATGACAACCATTTAGTTCAAATTTGAAAAAAAACGTCGTTTGAGGCCTCAAAATTCATCCGGAAGTTAGGGGTGTCTGAAAGCGACAATTTGCGAGAATTGTGACGAAATGGATGCGGTTTTGGACATAGTTTTGACTTTTCCCTAACCAAAGCACCTGAACACAGTGAACTAAGTCTACTTGAACCAAGCCAAAGCTCTGAAGCCCAGAAATCATGTCTACCCTAGATTCAAATGCAGCTTACACAAGCTTGGAGATCCCGACGATAGAGGAATATCCTCCCACAATGGATCTTCCAAACTTGCAATTGATAAAGACCCATCTTGTTGAGAGAGTTTCCAGGATGATTGGTCATGATAGTGAAGGACTATATAGATACATAGAGAACAATGAGGTCAGTCTTTATAGGTGCTCAGATCCATACCTAGAAGAGATAACGGATTACAAGCTCTTATATGTCTACACATACGGAGCCGAGTGTCAATGGAGATCTATAGTTGTCGACAAGTATGGACGAGAATACAGAGTTGTAGAAAGCACAAATCCACAGACTGTATTAGAAAGAGGTGGATATTTGGTCAATGAAGGACCACAAATGCCTCCACCAAACATGAGAATTCCTATAGGAATTCCAAGAAGAGATCCACCAGGATTCCCTTCAAGAGCGATAATGAGAGAAGGATTGGGAGAGTCTCTGGTTAGACTTGTAGACAATCAACGAGTTAGACCATCCCAAGTCCAGAAATGGGTAAACAAAAAATACTATGGAGATAAAGATCCGAGAGATCACGTAACGGATTTTAGAAGAGTGATTAGAGCAGAGGAAGTTTCAGATTTTGCGACACAATTTGCGGGATTTGGATTGACTCTAGAAGATGATACAGCTACATGGTTCGACTCGGTGGAAAAATGGGATTTTGAGACCCTAGATGAGCTGTTTGAGGAGTTTATTGAAGAATTCTCGCCAAAAGGCATTGCTCACAACACGGTCTCGCAAATCCATAGATTCAAACAGAAAGAGGATGAATCAGTACGCAAAGCATCATTACGGCTCAAGAGATATGTTAAGCTCTGTCCGAGAGAGAAATTACCTACGCAAGCACGACTGATGCTAATCTTTATCCAGGGAATGAGAGATGAGGGCCTTCAGAGGGATCTGCATATGATAAGGAGGATGACGCTAAACGAGTTGATCGAAGAAGCTCTTTATCTAGTGGATAACTGTGAGGCATACAAAGAAACGTACTTAAAGAGCCAAGCCAACGGTACCTATTGATCAAGAAAAGCTTATCGACGACTTGGTCAAGAGGTTGATTCCTCTTGTAAGGTCTGATTCGGGAGAGTCGAAGTGGTGTGAAATTGAGAGAAAATGGACGAACCATACGGGGGAAGAGTGCTATTATAGCATGGAAAATGCTAGGGAGGGGTATGTACAACCTGTTCCAGAAGCACCTACTCCACCTAGATACATTACGGGGAATGCGCCAGGACCAGTAGGAGTTTTAAGGCCACAGCTTGTCTTAGGACAACAACCTCTGCTGCTGCCAGGTGCTAGGATGCAGGTAGACATGAGATACATGCCAATGATGGAAGCATCAAATAAACCAACGCCAGTACCAGCTACAATGTGGTATAGTGACCAAAGTGAGTACTACCCTTCGAAGAAACAAAATGTGAGAGAAACACATGGAGTGGTGAGTCCGGTACAACCTCCACCTCCTGGGTTTCAGTCGAAAGAAAGAAGGTATAAAATGGACGAAAGGACATTGAGATTCATTGCATATAGCAGCTTATCTAGGTCAAATCTTGCTTATAGCCAAGAGGAAATGCTAAAAGAATCTCCTCAACCAGAGACAGTTTGTCACAAAAGTCGTGACAACAACTTGGTCAAACAATGTCCTCATACGGAGATCATTGAAGTAAATGCCTATTGTCTTGAGTGCGGCATCACTCACTTAATCCCCGATTGCTCGAAAAAACCAAACCAAATCAGGAAAATCACGACAAATGTATCAGGGATTGTTTAGCTCCCTAGTAGCTCAAAAAATGAAAATGTTGTACCAGTTCAAGTAGTTACGAGAGCACAAGCTCAAAAGAAAGCTGATGAGAATCCAGAAACAAAGAACACGGAAAGTGACATGAGTCCAAAGACAGACGCACCTAGTCAGAAAACCAAGAGCAAACGAAATAGTTGGAAAGCTAGAAAGACTAGGATGAAAGCAGGGAACGAGAGCAAAAATCCCTAGCTGAGAAGCTTACCGAAGCTGAAGAGAAGATAAAACAATGTGAGGAAAAGGAGGCACCTTCTCTTACACAGATGGCTAAACCTGTAGAAGAACCATCCACGGATGAGAAACTGAGAAGTGCTAGTTCAGGAGGATTTGTGTTGGCAGAGAAGGTTAATGAGACATAAGATGCCCTCTTGAAAGCCTATGATGTGAGGCTCAAAAACAACCAAACCCAACAACATAAGTGGATGACATATCCCTATGCGGAACTAGAAAATCAAAGGTTTGAAATGTGCCAGAAAATGATTCAAACAGCCCAAGCTTTACTAGAACCACCAGTTGCAAAACCTGAGGATGTGATCCATGTCATGCCTACACAAGTAATCCCACCAAACCAGGAACTAAAAGAGACAGATTCTAGTCATGAGCACAGACCAAACCTCAAAGACCCAGCATTAGAACCAAGGATAGTATTGAATACCACGGATAACTCTTCCGAGGGATTTCACCAAGCTATACCTGAGGACTGTAAAGAGATAGATGGTTTTGACGAATTGTGGAAACAAGTCAGAGAGGCCAATGAAGCCGATGACCTAAGAAGACAAGTAGACAAGACTGGTGATGAACGAGGAGTGTTTCTACCACCAATAGAGGAATTTGAGACTAGATCTCAAATGAATCTAGACGTGCAATCATATTGGGGAGACAAAGGATCACTAAGAACACTATCGTCCTACATGGGAAAGTACGAGACCAAGTCAGATGTGGTTGCAGTCCCATCTCAGAGACTGTCTCCCAACACGGCCGTCGATTCAAAGGGGCTAGTAGATATTCTATCTACCCCAGTCACCTGTACAATAATGTTAGCCGAGTTGCTCAGAATAAGACCAAACATGTGGGCTAATGTGGGTAAATGTCTAGAGAAATTTGGTGTAAAAACCCCAATGACTCAAATCGAGGAAGGCATCAAAGAACTTGAAATGCCTCAACTAAATACTAGGCCAGTGCCATTAAACAAGGTAGGCGAGTATTACGAGGGAGAAGATGGAAACACCACCCTTCCTGTGGAATTCAATGGTGTAAAATCCATGGCAATCCTTGACAGTGGAGCTGGTGTGGCCATTGCAACCAAAGAGGTTTGGAAAAAATGGGGAAAACCTGCCTTGAGATCCACACGAATGACCCTGCAGCTTGCAGACGGACACAAGGAAAAGCCCCTAGGACTGCTAGAAAAAGTACTTGTTACTTCTTGTGGCATTGAATATGAACACACTTTTGCTGTTGTTGACTTTGGCAAGAAGAACAACTATGACATCATTCTGGGAAGACCATTCATGCGACAATTGAAAATGGTCCAAGATTGGGGTTATGACCATATATACCTGAGACATATGGAAACCATAACAAAGGTAAACTTGAGGGACCATAGCTATAGGGATGTGACGAGAACACCGGTCGAGGAGTTTGATTCCGCCACAGTAGCAGGATCAGAACTTCCAGCTTGGTTAGGTAAGCCTAAAGAACTGTGGATGTGTGGAGCTTCATAATGTGGCAGCTTGAAACGTGAGGAATGTATCCTAGAGCGAGTTATAGAGGATAGAGACTATATCCCAGAACCATTTCCTGAAGAATAGTTAGAGCCTTTTGGTTGGGAACACATCTTGGCTACTCTGGACGTGTGCGCCGTGGAGGATGCTCCCACAACAGATTTTTGTGATGAAAATGGCTATGATGTCGTTCCTTATTTTGCAGTGAGTGTAATCCAGGAAAACAAAGAGATCCAGACATCAATAAGCTCTCCACATAAGGAGCAAACAAAGAAATGTGGAGAATCAAAAGATGAAGAAGACAACGATTTCTATGACTCTGTAGAACACTTCGAGCTTCAAGAGGATCAACGACCCGGGAATCAATGTCATCGCTACACGAATAAAGTGCATCAAAAGTGGATTCCAAAGTCCTCGGTGAAGGCACAGCCACCACAAGCATCCTCATACATGGCTCCTAATAAAGATGCAAATACTCAGCTAGGAGGAATACGACCAGAGCAACGAGCTAACAATGCTCTAATCAATGGGCAAGAAAGTCCTCCAAGAAAATACCAACCACTAGCAAACAGACAGTAACTTTCCTCTACCAGCTAAAAAATAAAGGGAAAGTACAAGAAGTCAACCTTGCTAAGGATAGTAGGGATAGTGATGAATCTTACGACATCCCCTATCATCAACTCAGGCCATCACTATCACCAACCTCTTCAGCAACAACCATGACAGGTCAAAAGAACAGGACAACAAGTCAAAGCCAAAAAGCTCGAAAAATCTGGATACCAAAAAGCCAAATCAGCCAAAAACAAATATGGATCAAGAAGACAAAGATCTCTAATGACAAATCACAAGATCCAACACCAAAACAAAAACAAGGAAAGCGTGCATGAATGGGTAAGAATATCACAAAATTGCAAGCTTTCACAACTCAGGTTTGGGCTCCAAAGAAGTTGATTCAAGCAGGAAAAATTCAGGAATTCATTTGGATTCCAAAACAACCACAGTATCAACTTTCAAAGCCTAAATCCCGTCCCCAACCAAGCGTACAAGGGCTCAAGCAAAGACCACTGTTGACTCACACAACAAGAAGGTGGATCCCAAAGAATTCTCTTGAAACACAAACGAAGCACGGGCAAGTATGGGTTCCCAAACGAGAGCCAGCAACAAAACAGCCAGTAACCGCAAATAAATAGGTCCCAAAGAAGAACAACAAAACTGCTGTCAGTGCATCGCCGCTTGAATTCTTACAATTCTTCCTACGATTATAGTACAGTTAGAAGAGAGCAAGTCGCTTCAATCAAGCAACGATACAGGAGCTTAAAAGACCATTACATTGCTTAGAATAGGAAGCCTCGCCAACAAATGCCAATAAGCAAATTGCTTATACCCACATCTTGCACAACATAAATCTTTTCCATGCATTGACTGTGTATGCATAATAGGGCTACATTACAAGGCCTACATAGGCACAAATTTTAATTGCCCAAGCACAACACATACCCTTTGCGATACCCTGTCGTAAAGGATGACTCCAAATAGGAAGGGGGGAGGCATTTTGAATGCGGACCTAACATTATGACTATTAGAGGGAAATGTTTTGTGAGATGCATTGAATTTTTGCATTTTATTGTGATAATTTTTTGATGAAATTTAGAGTATATGCCCTCATAGTAGTGTTACAGAGAAGTACGGGGACAAAATCCATATATGAGCCCCTAGGGACATGTGTATAGTGTACATAGCATTTAGATTTCTATTTGAATGATTTTCTTTTGTTGAGTTGTTTTAAGATTTTCTTTGTTTATTGTTAAGAAAAAAATAAAAAAATCCACAATCCACATGAAGAAAAGACTGACGAGAGGCCTGAGCACTACAAAGAGAAGAAGGTACAGGAAAGCGATGAAACTTCACGAAGTATGTCTCAGCAGCCACTACAACAGCCAAAGAACTTGTCACAAATCAGTGTCAACATGCAACCGACAAGTCATACAAGTCAGATTCGAGTAGCTAAGCCACAAAATGAGTGAGGTGTTAGTCCCAAAGCTTCAAGTAATATTCTTTGTGGTCTAAGCGTCTTACCTATTCTAGGTACTGCTGAAGCTGGAAGAGTTGAGCATATTTAAGTTGTGTCGCTCATGCTGGTATAGGTGAGCAAAAGAGTCGAAGTCTAAGTACTTAAGTCTGGTGAAGTGAAGGAGAAGGTCCAAAAGACACTCACGTACTGAGCACAGTGAGATACGAGTGGAGAAAATTCTACATCGAAAACTCTTCTTGGAAAGGTGGAAGCTATTGAGACATCTTTTGATGTCACATGTGCTACATTTATTCCTCGAAACACCCATCATCTCCTTTGCATGCTTTTGTTGACAAATTTCTCATATGCATATAGAGTGTCCCATAATTGGCACTTGCATCAGGCACTCTTTCTGTGTTTCACCCAAGCACTCACCTTTCATGAACATGTACTCCACGTTCAACTGCTCAACTCCACTAAGAGCGTATACCAAAGGCATTTTTTTCCCACCGGGTTTTTTCCCTTTGGTCATCTAGGTTTTAGACCCTAATTAAAGACACCTATCACCATCCTCTTGTACATATTCCTTCTACATCAACAATAAGGAAATGCTACTCAAATCAATTGACAAATGAATTGGAGCACCAATTTCTGATCATAGCATACTTCTCCTCAATGGCGAGTCGAAGAATGGCCTACAATGACAAAGCTGCAGACAACACTAACAACATGATTGCACATGAAAAAAGAAGTCCTCAATGACAAAGAGCAGACATAAGGGTAATCAGAGGATCTCAAAAGCTTGTCCTTGATAATACGCATCGAATGCTCGGCAGGGTTTTGAACCTCAAATTAGCATAATTAAGTCCTGGATTCGGCCTGACAGACAGACTTTGCATTGGAGTGCAACTTGGCCTAAAGAAGTTACGGGTTTAGCCATACAATTTCTACAAAATCCTTACAAAGTTGTCATTGGCTCACAAGATCAGAAAGCTAGTCACTCAATTCTACAGATTGTAGAAGTTGTTTCTGAGAATCACAAATACTTCGAATTGATAGATTTGCTGGAGCAAGTGATGGATGGAGCTTTCTCTATCCATGATGATAAGAGTCAAGTTAAACGACATTGGGTTCTTTTTTGAATTTAGATCTGGTAGTAGATCTATAATGATAGAAACAAATGCTGCAGCTCGGAGTGTGGATGTGAACGACATAAAGTTCGTCATCAATTATGATTTTCCTGAATCATGTGAAGACTATGTACATCGGATTGGACGAACAAGACAAGCTACTGCAAAGGCTATGGTCTATACTTTCTTTCCAACAACAAAACGACAGCAAAGACCACATCGCCATCGACAATCAGGTCATGTCGGGGATGACATGAAAGCGGAAGGGGGGAATGTTGACCGTTGGGTCAACAACACAACATAACTCAAGTTTCGTACCAAAGTCTTATCTTTTGCGAGTTATGAAATGCTACGAATTATGGCTATAAACATCATTTGTAATGAGTAGTTATTCTAGTTTCAGAAGCCGGGGTGCAATGACACTTCCAGATTGTAAATACAAAGCCATTTGATCCTTTCAACCCCATTTTTGGTTAAACCTAAGGTAGCCTTAGTATATAAGGTACCTAGGTCATTTTGTAAAAGTACTTTTAATCATAATCAAAACTTAGCACTGCCGTCTACTGTGTGTGAGAGAGAAAGAGAGTGAGCGTGAGCTTCATCCTCTCGCTACGCTCGGCTCGCTCAACACATTGGAGATCCAACTGCACCATTGCTGTAGGCTCGAGGAGAGCTACACGACAACACCAAGCATTCCACGCGAGACGAAGCGCACACGCCGACTCATCTACGAGCTATTTGTGGCCGTAAGTGTATCAATCGATGTCTGTTTTTTGTATGCTAGTAGTCTATAGAATCGTGGCGACATAAGCTATGCATAGGTACTCATAAATTTCAGTTTCGGGCACTTTCAAAATTCTGTTCTATCATCCTACGTGTTTTTCGCAGATGGGTTTAGAGTGAGGGTTTTGGGTGTAGAAGCTTAGGGACAGGTGTATCCTAGCGAGGGGATGGTGTTCCTTAAGTTTCGTACGAATCTGGCATGATTAGGTGAGTTACCTTCCGTATGTGTGTATGTGGCTACGTGGTGTAGTTGAGAGCAGTGAGGTTCTTGATTGTGGTTTAGTTGGCCTTCCAGAGTGTTGTATGTGTAGGATGGTCTCAACGTGACAAGCTAAAGAGATTTCCTCCGTGTGCCTATCGTGTCATCTGTGTCCTCGATTGACATTATGTTGATCTAGGTAGTGTTTGCATGCACTTCATGGGTGTGTGAGTCGCTCCCGTCCAACAACGGGACAATCTCTAAGATTTAGGCTCACTACACCACAGGCTTTATCTTGCGGGTTTGTCCTAATACAAATGCAAGGTCTGTGGGAGTTAGTGCAGGCTGATGAATGACCATGTGCTCTTTTGGTTGAAGCCCTAGAATATGCACATACACATAGTACATGTGCTTACATGCCAAAAATGCTTTATGTGTAGATTCTCTCTTCTGAAAATCGGGACGAGTGCAACTAGGTTCTACCTTAATGTGTACATCATAACAACTCTCTGTCAATATTCAAAAAACTATGTGTTGTTAACTTTTTAATTTCTTGTCCAAGAACATTGCAACCATGCTTGCAGCTGACTCCAATATCTTTTGAGCTTCTTTGGAAATACCATGTCTCCACTTATGCTTCCTGCTACTACTGAAGCCTCCTTGTGTAAGAGTAGCATTTGTATTGTTCATGCGTCATAGTGGTGTTGCAAAATCTGCAAATTGAAATACACTTTGTACCAAGTTGTCACTCTCTTCCTTTGATAAATTGGTTCCAATATCCACTTGCCAAAAAGTAGGAACGACAGGAGAGAATTTAACTTGCTTCTGTACTTTTTGTGTGTGGCCTACTTCATAATTGCAAAACCATATCCACTGTGCAATTGTCTTGTCTTTAAAAGTTCTCTCAGACCAAAAAAAAAGGAGCAAACCATTCCCACATTATGGCTTTGTAATTTGTTACCGCAACTTTTCTTCCCTACCATTCCAAAACATTTCCTCATGCAATTGGCTGGCATCCTTCGTAAAGCCCACTCTTCACGGGCAACTTGGACCTCTTGAATACACCTTGCTAAATTCTCCCCAGGCTGCACTGGAATGCAATCTCCTACTTCATTGTCAGTGACAATATATACTTCTTCATTATCCTCTCTATTAAAATGTATACTGCATGGTCTCCCTCTGGTTTTTCGCTATCTTGCTTCCATTACATATCCAGGTCTATGTGATCTTGTACCGACTGCACATGTTTTCTTCTTCCGTTGTACTGTCTCTTTGTCACCTTCCATCACAGGCTCCTCATACAAAGGACTACCAACAACCAAGCCTTTTAATGTACTCGTAAAATGATCTGGATTTGGAGATTCTCTGCGTTTGGAACTGGCCGTCATTGCTTCTATGGAACTGGCCATCATTGTTTGGAACTGGCCGATGTATATGCCTGTGGTGTATCCCAATCTTTTTGCACATTGAATATATGCATTCAAAACATCACTGACACATGCATCATAAAGTGAGATTTTACGTTTACCACCTTCACCTGCCAGCCAACTAGCATGGATGCTCTCTGACAAGTTTATACTTGGAATTTGGGCTCTCTCCCATGGACTCTTACTGACCTATAAATACAAAACAATTAAAACCATATAAATGTAAATCTCTATTTTCAAGTATTTAATAAGAACCAAAAAAATGATTGATATACCGTTGTCTCAGCGCTTCCCCAATGAGCAATCTGTTTCTCCCACCAATTAAACCATCTCTCTAAACCCTTTTTATTATCCCCTATCACATATTTCACCCACCATTCTCGTATCGTGGAAGCTATATGAGAGGCCTCATTTGTAGTCTTTGCTAAGCGCCATGCTTCACACATTTCAATGTGATGCATTTGTCTATCTGTAGCGACATGTTTTTTTGTATGTTTGTGTAGACTCTGCTCCCAATGGAAAAGACACGAGCGCTCCCTTCCCTCCATTACATTATGCCATCCACCATTGTATACAACTCGTATTGCCAGCCAATTAGTCTCAGCTTCATCAGACATAAATCCAACAAAGTCTGTTGGTTCATGCCCACACCTCTCCATAACTGTGTTTAAATTTCTCCAAAACAAGATTTGTGTTTCTTCGTCTTCTTCTTTACATTCACATATTGCAATCACCTGCAATTCTCGCATGCTGTACACATATAACAAATAAGTAATAACAGGCGTCTTATATCAAACATGCTATCTAACATATTTTTATAAATTCACTTACCCAGGATCATAAACCGAGCAGGACATAGTTGCCCATCCTTCAATTTGATGAGTATGATCAAAGTGCACCCAAGCACTACTCAAATCTCCTGTCCATCCTCGCCTCATTCTATTGATTAGTTCAACTCCAAAAGCAGGTCCTTTTGTGGACATTTTGAATACGTAACATTTGTCGTTAGGTCCACCTTGGCCTGGAAAACGACTTCCATGAAAGAATGGAAAAACACACCATTTCTGTAGCAATAGTATATTGTCGTATCCATCACCAATAACCTGACCCTGTTTAGCTTTCTCATTTGACAAAATACTTTTGAATCCCCTATTTTGAACAAGGGGCATCATTTTCTTCCTCAAGAAAATGGTTAAGCTGTACATCAATGGCTTCTAAATCATCTTCTTTAGTCAATGATTGAAATAGCATTTGACGAGCAACTAACATCTGTACTTTTTTAGGACCCCCCTTCTCAATCTTTAAAACTGTCTTAACAAGATTGCGCACTTTTACAAGAGCTGCCCTTCTAGTACCTGGTTGTACATTATGGTCATGCACTCCCAGATGGATCACCAAACTTGTTATTGTTGTTTCCTTTGGCATCACATAATAGATCATACACTTGCAAACATTTGAACAAGTGACTGTTCTGTCACAATAGTGGCAGGCTATTTTAGATTTACCTTCGCTAGCAGGATAGCCCATGCTGATTTGTCTGTCTAGATGTCCATGAAAGAAGGTGTCATTGTATTTGCTTTCACCAAGGTAAAAAGGGCATGTCACTCTGCAACATTGAAGGCTTCTAGTACCTGGTTGTACATTGTGGTCATGCACTCCCATATGGATCACCAAACGTGTTATTGTTGTTTCCTTTGGCATCACATAATAGATCATACGCTTGAAAACATTTAAACAAGTGACCGTTCTGTCACAATAGTGGCAGGCTATTTTAGATTTACCTTCGCTAGCAGGATAGCCCATGCTGATTTGTCTATCTAGATGTCCATGAAAGAAGGTGTCATTGTATTTCCTTTCACCAAGGTAAAAAGGGCATGTCACTCTGCAACATTGAAGGCTTCCAAGACAATAACTCAAACGCACAGTGCAATCTATGGCCATGTTGGTCGATGCTGGGCGAGACCAAAGGTGACCGTCGTACTTCTGCTCCATACCGAGCATCCTTTTATTGTTGTGAATTGGAGGAATCTCAAAACAAACATTGCCATTATAAAAATTTGGGAGCTCGTCAACCTTTTTGGGAGTTCCACAAATCTGTAAAAGTTTAGACAACCTGCACGATTTACCTTTGTCTTTCATCCATGAAATGATGGATATATCCTTTGAATACTCCTGCCTTCTATGCTCCACCCCATCTTGTGTGTCTTGAAAGGGTCCTGGTGACCTGGTTAGTTCCACTGTCTCCAAAACAACTGTGTCTGTACCTTCATCAATATCAACATTTAAATGTGATGGAGTCGAGCTTTTGTTACATGGTGTAGCGAACATAGAAGAATCACTGACTTCTTCATTTGTTTCTAAACTGTTAGCCACATAAACATAGCCATCTGAATGAAGAATGTGGTAAGCTGAGGACAGAGGATGGTCAAGAAGGTAATGCTTTTGATCTTCATGATCCCATCTAGGAAACACATTGACCTTAAACTCATAGCTCCTTGTCTGAACGACTGCTTGCAAGCCTTCAAACTGAATAGAAGGAGCCAATAGGCTTTGAAGAAAATATTCACTAAGTAGAAGCTCTCCATTTTGTAATGAGACTCTATAATCCATATGAGCACATTAATCGTCCATGAAAGCATTGCTGGTTGTAGCTGTCATGTTTGAGACAGATAGGGAAGAATAATACTTGAGGTAAATAAAATGACGAAAAGAGAAGGAAGAGAATGTGCATAAGGTACAAAGAAAGTGTAAAAGCATGGAGCTGCAAAAAGTTATATACTGTTGCGTTCATTGAAAACTGTTCTAAATTTAATGCATTCATTAAAAACTGTTCTAAATGGATTTGGAATATTCACTCTTTAAGATATGCACAGTCATAGCCATTAAGATATATTTGAATCAGCATGTTGTCAAATCCATCTGTTTACCTATCGAGCTTTCAAAATCTCCCCAAATACGCGCATATAAAAAAAATGAACATAGGAGTTATAAAATATACGATGTTTTAAAAATTATTCATAATATATGTGTGTGTGTATATATATATATATATATATATATATATATATATATATATATATATATAGTATAGAGTATAGTTTTTTATATTCCCAATCAAGCGCTTTAAAATTAAAATGGACATAGTATAGTATATATAGAATATATGGTATTTAAGTATATAGTATATATAGTTACATTACATTATACCAGTACCAGTCAAGTATAGTACTAGTCCAGTCCAATACCAGTACCGGGCTAGTCCAGGCCAGTAGCAGTACAGTACCAGTCTAGTCCAGTACCAATCAAGTCCAGTCTAGTAGCAGTCTGGTCTAGTCTAGTCCAGTACTAGTCCAGTCCAGTACAATACCAATCCAATCCAGTACCAATCAAGTCTAGTCTAGTCTAGTCCAGTACCAGTCATTCCAATATCAGTCTAGTCCAGTACCAGTGAAGTCCAATCTAGTAGTAGTCCGGTCCAATCTAGTCCAGTACTAGTCCACCCAGTACCAGTCCAGCCCCAGTCCAATCAAGTACGAATCCAGTCCAGTCCAATAGCTATACTGTACCAGTCAAGTTCAGTTCAGTACCAGTATCAGTCCAATCTAGTACTAGTCCAGTCCAGTACCAGTTCCAATCCAGTACTAGTACCAGTTCCAGTCCAGTACTAGTACCAGTTCTAGTCCAGTACTAGTCTAGTCTAGTACTAGTACAATCCAGTACTAGTACCAGTACGGAATAAGTCCAGTCCAAGATAAGTACCAGTCCAGGATAAGTCCAGTCCAATACTAGTACCAGTCCAGGATAAGTTCAGTCTAGTACTAGTTCAGACTAGTCGAGGATAAGTTCAGTCCAGTACCAGTCCAGTCCAGTAGCACTGAAGTACGTTATATAGTATATAACGTTATACTTACAGTAAAAAGTATATAGTAAATAGACTACATAGTATATAGAGTATATTATATATATATATATATATATATATATATATATATATTGTGATTATACATATATTGTACATAATACAAAGTATAGTAATGTTATATAATATTTATCGATCATTGCACCATTTTCCACAGTCTAAGACTTTATTCTAATCATTTCCGTGAAGTTTCAAATTTTTACCCGGGACACCTTTTGGGAGCCAGTTTTGAGGATGCTAAGGTCAAAATTTGGAAAAGTTTTGTAAGTAGGAATTTTAGTCCTCAATACGAGGAAAAATATTGCTTCTTCAAGTTTTTTCAGATTCCTTCATTTTGATGCTCGTTTCAGCTCGTAGATTAGGGAAAAAGTGAGAAAATGTTGTTTTGCGCTGTTTTTGTAGAAATTGTCAACTTGCAGGTGAATTTTCAGCCAAACTGAGCTAGATATGAATTTTTTGTATCACACAACTGTCGAAGAGCTCGACAAGGCAAACAAGTTCATGTGAGTTGGCCCCGGGCAAATTCTAAACCGTTTGGGAGTTACGGCTCGTTGAAAATGGCTGAGAATTGTGGACTACAAAAAAAAACAAAAAAAAAACTCAGTTGTGGCCGCTTTGCTTAAGACTAGAAAGAGGTCAAAAATAGCTTGTACAAATCTAGTACTAGTATAACATTATACCAATACTGGTGGGTGAAAGCATGAACAGGTGGAAAGCTATATATGTGATATAATTAAATAGCATAGCATGACATTGGGGGTGTGGTCACTGGTGCCATATTTCAGACGTCCAAATTTATATTCTAAAAAATGTTTTACTAAAAAATTCAGCCTTCACACACCCACTTTGTTTCATGAGTAGTTGGCGGTTTCAAACACCGTGTCCCCCGACCCCCCGCCTCTCTCTCTCTCTCTCGCGCGCGTGCTCAAGGTCTACTGTGCTTAGAGCTTCTACTGTGCAAGCTTGGCTGCTTTAAGGATGATTGCAGTAACCGCCCTCTTCTCTTCGAGGTATGTCTCTCCCATTGAACATGTACACTCTCTACTGCTTGAGCACGCGCGCCCCACCTGGGATCATTTAGCTACATTAAGCTGCATTTGGAGCTGTATGAGTGCCACACCTTGCTCATTTGCAACAAGAGGCGAGCTCCCGAGGTAATTTTCTAGTCCACAAGCTGCATGCAATCTTGGGGCAAATCCCATAGCACATCACCTTGAATGCCCTGCTTACAAGAGCAGGCCCATGAAGTTCTTGTTTCTTTTTAGCAGGGATGATAAGCGAGGGCACACCACGTCTCATGAGTTCATTGGATGATGCACAGGTATATCACTTGAGACTGCATCATGGCACCTTCCTCAAAGCATCCGATTCAAGAAAGCAACAGTCTAGTTAGGAACATCGAACCACCTCTGCGTATGAAGTTTTGTCGTCTTGCCGAGGAATTTCATATGGAGCGTGGATTGCCATTGGAGGGAGTTGATCCGCATAGCTTGACAGGAAACAATGACATCTCTGAGGAGGACTGGGAAGCTGTCTTTATATGCCCAAAGACTGTTCCGGGTAGCCAGAAGAAAGTGAAGGCATACCATGCTCGGTCGGAGTTCTTACAAAAGCTTGTGTGGAGACACTGGGATGTCTACCAGGAGGGTCCCTTCATGTATGAAGTAGGGACTCAATTTGCAAAGGCCTTTTCATTGGAAAACTGCAGTGAATCTGGCAAACATCAAATTTCTTGGGCTATCTATGCAGAGAGGGCAATGAGAGCCTCAGAAGAAAGACACAACTTGCAAAACAAGATCAAGAGGTGGGAAGAGCAGATGAGTGGTAGAGGGAGAGGTTCCAAAACCACTGCTGCCTCTACCAGATCATCATTGAAAACAGAAGGTACGTCTGTACCATTGTCAAGCGTGCCTACATGAGGATGCCTGGTACAATTGGCAGAGGAGGATAGCAGGGCACTTGTAGAAATGAAGAATATTGCAGAGGGCAGATTGCAAGACTATAAGTCAAGACTTGAGGGTGAAAAGAAGCAGGTAGAGGATCAAGTCAGAGAATTGCATAGGGCTGAGGGTACTCAAAGCTCAAACACTTTGGCCATAAAGTTGCAAACGGAGATTGATTGCGTGCAAGACCCTGTAGCTCGACAACGCCTGATTGATTTGATTGGATAGTTCTCGAGTACTACTAGAGAGAACGTTGCTGAATTAGAAGCCAATGTGGCTAAAGCAAAGGTGCATACCCTCTTACATGTGCTTCACTTTGTTTTGGAGTATGTGGCTCACTTCCATGTGGTTATGTGGTTAGAGTGTTTTGGATTGTATGGTTATGTACTGTATGAGCATATTCTATTTCTGCTATGTGCTATATAACACAAAATATGTGCTATATGGCCACAACATAGCCATCATCTTCATGGAGTGGGTGGTTATATGCTATGTGCTATGTGCTATGTGCTATATGGTCACAACATAGCCATCATCTTCATGGAGTGGGTGGTTATATGCTATGTGTGGTTATGTGCTATGTGCTTTATAGTTCAATCTAGGTGCATCATGTTCACAATAGTACCCTCATCTATTTGGAATGTGTGTGATTCTATGCTATGTGCTTTGTGTGGTTATGTGCTATGTGATACATAGCACAATGGACATGTGTAATATGTGCTATATAGTATACCTGTATGCTATATGCTCATAGTATAGCCCTAAAGTGTGTGTTAAATATTGATATGTGCTACATAGCACAATATTTTTATGTGCTATGTGCTAAATAGCACATTTTGTGTGTTATATGTTCACAATATAGCTTTGGAGTGTGTGGAATAGTGAATTGTGCTATATAGCACAATCTCTATTTTTGCTATGTGCTACATAGCACATCACTAATTGTGATATGTGCTACATAACACAATATTTGTGCTATGTGCTATGTGCTATGTCTCATATAGCCCACTGCATATCATATACCCAACAAGCTTGTGCTATATAGCATATATAGAGAAAATGTTTGGGCTATATCTGGTATTTTAAAAAGTCTCTCTGCTATGATCTACAGTGCATACTCTATGTAGCACTTATAGCACATTATACTTGGACTGTGCTATGTGCTATATAGTACAGTGCATATCATATACCACATCAAACTTGTGTTTATACCATATAGAGTAAGTGCTTGTCTTATATGTGGTATTGCAAATAAGGGATAAGATTCACGCTGCATATTCTTTTCAGCAATCTGCTTTTGTTGGGTTATTGAGACTTAAATTAGATGTGTTGTCTTCTTTGTTTCACAGGCACTACTTGCGGAAGTAGAGACCAACATAGCAAAGGAATCAGAGCACTTTAAATTTTGTGTTACCATGGAGAGGACTTCACATAACGTGGGAGCCAGTTTGATGAAGCCTTTTCCTCCTGCGGATTTTAAGCAGAGCATTAGTGAGGTGGCACTTAATGGGTTCTACCATTGTGTAGGATGTGGATTCCCATTCGATGCCAGAAGCTTGGATGTATTCTCCCTGCCTTGCACCCATGTGTACCATATGCTCTGCTTCGCGCATGTATGTAGGGACTATGGCTATTGTGTTGCACTAGATTGCAACATGTCTGTTCCCCCTAGAGCTAAGCATATGATTGGTCTGAAGGTGAAGAGTGAGATGAAAGAATCAAGTGCAGGTAGTCACTGTGTCACTACTATTGCAGGCCCACTTTCCATTGGTAGTTTAAACTCTTGCATTTAATGAAATCATTTGCAGGTACAGACATTGCAACAGAGACCTGTATACAAGAATCATTGAGGACAAAAACATAGAGAGTCTCTATGCAGGCCACTGGTTGGTACCAAAATCAGTATTTATGTGTGTATTTTGGGATACTTCAAGTGAGACTTTGTAAATAGCTTGCTTTGTAGAACAATCATCGCATGCTTGCTCCAACAAGACGATGCGTTCCACAAGGAAGAATGGCCTGATTACCCCAGGGATGCAGCCAGGCCTTGAAGCGGAGTCTACCCACGGGATGCAGCCAGCCCTTGAAGCGGAGTCTTCCGTAGGGGATGCAGTATGTGGAGTAGTTGAAGACATCTTGATGGCAAAGTCTTCTGCAGTCAAATCACCTAGGCAACAACTAACTCCAAGAAGGCTGTTGCGTTCTCCGTTGAGTGCCAAAGCATCACCAAGTGTGGACACTAGAGATGATGCATCAGATGAGGCAGTTGCAAATGCGGTGAAAGAAACACCCCCTCCAGCGGGGAAGAAGCCAACACCAAAGCGCAAGAATTCGACTCCCAAGAACTTAGGTGGAAGTCCCACAATGGATATACCTCTTGATTCATTTAGGAAGAGAAAGAAACCAAATGCAAAGCAATGAGTGTGTTTTTTTTGTAACTTCATGCAATTAGAAGATGTCTTTAGAAGGCATGTGCAATCCATTGCACCCCTATTGTATCCATGCTCATTGATGAATCAAGTGTTGGAATTTGTTAGTGACATGTCTCTTAATTATTTGCATCGAGTAGTTGCAAACTATTTGATTTATTTTCTGTACATGTTTAGTAATATGTTTCTACTTTCTCTTGTCGTAGATAATCAAGAAGCTGAAAAAAGAGGAACTTGCATGAGATGCACTCGCTCTTCAGGGTTTCTAGATGAGGGGTCTGTAGGTTCACTGACTCAATCTTATCCTGTGAAGAATCCAAGAAGGGGTGCTATAGCTTCCAGGGGGGTTACAGGCAAAAAAAAAGTGTCTTTTGATACAGTTGAGGGGTCTGTAGGTTCATTGGCTCAGTCTTATCCTGTGAAGAATCCAAGAGGGGATGCTACAGCTTCCAGGGGGGTTACAGGGAAAAAAAAGAGAGTCTTTTGATACAGTTGATCCCTGCACACCTACTAGTACTGCTGAATTTGTTCCAAATGTGCTTAATGCAGTTGATGTGCAGGTTGTGCATGATGATGTGCATACAGATGTTGACCGTGCGGCACATATGCCATTGATGATGCTATGGTAGTTGATGCCTGCACAGATGCCATTGCTGATGCTATGCTAGTTGCGGCCTGCACAAATGACATTGTGGATGCTATGGAAGTTGATGCTCGCACAGATTCTGCTGCTGATGGCAATGTTAATGATGGTGGAACAGAAAGTATTGTTCATGCTGTCATAGATGCCCTTCTTGATGCAGTTGTGGCTATGGGTACAGATGCCACTGTTGAATCTGGCACAGATGCCATTGATGATGCTACCACAGTTGATGCCTGCACATATGCCATTTTTGATGCTACGGTAGTTGATGCCTACACAAATGACATTGTGGATGCAATGGAAGTTGATGCTCGCACAGATGCTACTGCTGATGGAAATGTTAATGATGGTGGAACAGAAAGTATTGTTCATGCTGTCATAGATGCCCTTCTTGATGCAGTTGTGGCTATGGGTACAGATGCCACTGTTGAATCTGGCACAGATGCCATTGATGAAGCTACCACAATTGATGCCTGCACAGATGCCATTGCTGATGCTACGGTAGTTGATGCTTGCACAAATGACATTGTGGATGCTATGGAAGTTGATGCTAGCACAGATGCTGCTGCTAATGGCAATGTTAATGATGGTTGAACAGAAAGTATTGTTCATGTTGTCATGGATTCCCTTCTTGATGCAGTTGTGCCTACGGGTACAGATGCCACTGTTGAGGATACCAGAGGCATGGGTGAGGAGGTCCTCATTGAGAGAGAAGCTGGAACACGTGAGGCAGTGGGTGCAAGTGATGTCACAGCTCAAGCCCAGGTGGTGTGTCCAAGTGATGCAGCTGATGACATTGTTGATGCAGAGGAGAAAAAGGGTACAGATGCCGCTGTTGAAGATATGGGAGGCTTGGGTGAGGAGGACCTCACTAAGAGAGTACTTGGAATAGGCTCAGCAATGGGTAACGGTGATGTCGCGGCTTCTGTCGACACAGTTGAGGCATACGACAGAGCAGTTCAATCGGGAGAGGCAATGGGAGAAGTTCTCGTGGTTGCTATGGACATGAAAGAGGCAAATACACATAATACAACTGAGGCATGTATAGAGCAAAACAATGAGGTAGGGAAATGCGTAGAGGTGCCCACTGATAGAGCAACTCAATCGGGAGAGGCAATGGGAGAACATTTCATGGCTGTTGTGGACACGAAAGAGGCAGTTGCACATGATACAACCGAGTCTTGTACATATCCCACTGTTGGGAATACCAAAGGTAAAAGTCCAGAGGTCCCTATGGGTCGAGTGGTTGCTACAGATACAGATGAGGCAGGTACAAAGAATGCTGATAAAGAGGCCAAAAATGGACATGAATATGAGAGGCAAGAGAGGCCGTGTCTTGTGGTAATGCCAGTACAAATTGTTGCACTGCCTCCTGCGTCTTTTGAGGACAAGAAGAGAAGGGACTATTTATGCATCATACTGGATGTGAATGGGCTTCTCATAAGGAGGTATAAGGTCTCCTTCTACAAAGGAATAGCGAGAAGCAGTATTCCTGATTGGGCAAGATCAAGGTATCAGGTAGTCACTGCGCCAAATGCTACAGGAAAGATGCAATTTGAATATATGGTCAGGCCCAATGCATCAATCTTTTTGCATGCACTGCTGCAAAGAGCACAAGTTGCACTATGAAGCTGCATGACCCAGGACAATCTAGCACTTGCTTTGAGTGCATGCTTTCCTAGGCTGAACAATCAACATTTCCTTGATATTATCGGTCAAGAGGGGTGTAGAGAGGTGAGCTTCAATCTAAATGAAGTTCCTGGGATCCCTCCATGTAGAGATAACGCAAAGCCCATATTTTTCAAGTGTTTGAAAGACTTTTGGAAGCACCATCCTAAGTTCAACTCTGATAATACACTGGTGGTGGATGACACACTCACCAAGTGTCTGCTCAACCCTCCCGGGACTTGTGTCTGTCCTACTTCATTTGAACCATCAGATATTTGTCAGTCCCCAATTTACCTGGTTAGCACATTGTTCCCTTGGTTAGTCAAGTGGAGAGTCTCACCCAGCCCTAATGCTTATGCAAAGATGAACCAGTTTGAAAATCCTTTAGACAGTGTGTCTGCTCGTGTCATCTGCCACTATAGAAGTCAACGAGAAGTATGTAAGGAAGGTTGATTGTGGTTATGGAATCATGTATACAACATTTTGTGCACTGAATGTACTTGCGATTACTATACAAAAAATTGACCAGTTCAAAGTTCTCTAAACTTAATGATTGAATGATGTAATTTTATTTTGGTGATATGATGTAATTTTATTTTGTTGATATGATGTTGTCATACTCTGATAGAGTCCTGCTACATGGCACACATAATAGCATAGACAGGACCATCGGGCTATTATTACACATAGTTATGCTATATAGCACTCATACTGCAAGAAATACTATGACATAATAGCATAGATAGGGAGATTGGCCTCTTATTACACACACTTACGCTATATGGCACACATAGTGCTCTCAATATGTAATATATCTCTTTCACATACCACACATCATATCATAGACAGGAACATTGTGCTATGTGATACACACACTTTTATTGTATAGCACACATGTTGCTATCTTACTACAATAGAGTCCTTTTATAGCATAGACAGGGACATTGGGCTATTATTACACACACTTGTACAATATAGCACACATAATAGCGTAGGTAGAGACAATGGACTATCTTGACACATTACTTGGCTACATATCACATATAGTAGCATGTACACAACTCCATAACACCCAATGGGTAGCTATTCATAAGAGTGAGATGATTGTAAGAATGAGACATGATTACCTGAAATTAATCAAGAAAGTGAGTGGGATGCTCTTGATAATGTTTTCTTCCCAATCGTTTCCGACAAAAATCTTGGCTAAATTTTTTCAAGGTGCAACATGTTCACAATAGTAACCTCATTATCTGAAATGTGTGTGATTCTATGCTATGTGCTCTGTGTGGTTGTGTGCTATGTGATACATAGCACAATGGACATGTGTAAGGAGGTACTGAATGGTGAAGGGTATATAGAACATAATATAAGCATGTTAAATAGGTATCATGCTGCTTCATAGGGCATGGCATTGTAAATGGTTTCATGTAGTTCCGGAGATAAATAATATGTCTTTGAGGTAGCATCTACCAAAGGCATGTCAAACTTGATTGCCCGAACAAGGTGAGAGTACAGGTTAGTAACTCCCCTATCATCAAGTAGAGTGTAGTGATTTGGGTCCCCCTCTTGCTGTTGATAATAACACCCTGTGACAACATAAGTGTTTTTATCACATTTTTTTTTCCACTTATCTCTTAAGATGCAATCTGTCATCCACTTTCTCTTTGTACATCTCAAAAGAAAGAACTCTACACCTTCTGCATTGCCAGCGTCTGCATTGACTGAAAAGTTATCACCTTCAATGAGATACTCACTTAGCATATCCTGGGATCCCTCAAACATTGCAGCTTCATCTTCTGGTACCTCAGTCTCTTCTGCTAGCTCAGAGAGTGGTTTCAATGCCTTATGTGTCCACTTGCCTGCATATGATTTGCTGGAACAAGTCCTCCAATGGCCCTTCATGCAAGCATCACAAAAACAAGAAAGCTGCCTGGTCCTTAATTGAGTAGGATCATGATAACAAAAGCCTGAAATGCAATGGAGTGATCGAGATCCTGGTACTCTCTCACAACCCCATAGATTAGACCTGTCCACTTCTGTATCTTTTACTAGCCAAAATTTCCTGTTTATAGCAGGACCTGCTTTAGTGGATTGTGCATAAGAGCTACATGCAGCATTGGACATTGTTCTCGTAAAAAATGCAACCACGTCTGCAGATTGCCTAAGAACAACTCCATTACTCTTGAGTTGTTCATGTGTAAGGGCTCTCTTTATCACAGCGCCAGCGCCATCATGCTCCCCCTTGCCATGGCCAGAGCCAAAAAAATTCCATGTCATCTCTGTACCTGTTAGTTGGTAATATCTAGCAACAAAGTAAAATGGACTTGCAGCCTTGAATTGCGAGGCTGCACCATCTGACCACACCCAGTGCTTCTTGAAATTCAGCCTCTGGTCTTTAAGCCACTGATCACAAAGAAGAAAACAATGCTCGACAAATAGTGTATCATGTTGCCTATCATCGGAGATGTAGAAATGCATATGCTTGATAATACTGTCATCTTCGTTGTCACGCATGTACGTTATGTGAACAAGAATGGTGCATTGATCGGTATGCCAATGGATGGATTGTACTTCATTTTTCTCTTTGAACGAGTAATTTTCAGCAAAGTCTACTACATATATAATGGTATCTGAAGGAAACACCTTCAAACATTCTCTGTATTGATGTGCCTGCCATCTGTAAGTGAAATTGTGCTCGATGAAGATTCTGATGTTGTCTTTTATCCTCCCTGTCAGCTCACTTAAAGCCACTTGTTTGAGTGACAACATCTTTCTCTTACTTAGACCATGCTTAGTTTGAACTTTAATGTCCTCGAAGACTTGCAGTGGAACTATCTTTGTCATCTCTGCAAGTTCTCGTGGACAAAGGCTGAGCTTTTCCACACCATAGTTTTTGCATTGGCCCATCAAGCAGGTGTGTTTATGGAACATATCCCCCTCAACCTTTGTACATACGCATGATTCCCACAACTTCGTGATCCCTGAAAACGAGTGCTCAACGACAAGACATTTTGCATTCACCCCATCTGATTTGCAAACATTGAATTTACATGTACATGACCTCCCATGAAAACCAAAAGCAGATGAGCGCATAACATTAAATGCATCTTTGAGATACATCAGTTTGATATGATGAACACAACAGCAAGTATTTCGATCTTTCAACTTTCGCACGAACCAAGGCTTCAGCTTCTGAAAGGACCTTTGCCCAATTGTCGCATGTGGGTGGCTATCTTTAAACTTCAAGAAATACTCTTTCTGCTTGAAAAAAAAATGCATTAGAATTACATTTTGCTATATATCACACATAATAGCATAGCTACAGATGCATTGGTATAAATACACATAGCTATGCTACATAGCATAGATAGATAACTCAGCTTTCATTACATGCTCAATTTTTTTATATAACACATAATAGCATAGATAGGGATTTTTAGCTATTATTACACACACATCACACACGTCTGCTATATAGCACACATAGTGCTCTCATATTATAACACAGTTCTTCTACATAACACACAAAAGAGCATAGACAGGGATATTGTGCTATTATTACACATATCACACTCTGCATAACACACATAATAGCATAGACATGGATACCGTGCTACTATTACACTAACATCTGCTATGTAGCACACATAGTGCTCTCATAATATTATAAAATCTGATAGCACACATAATACCATAGATAGGTATATTGTTCTATTGCTATACAGCAAACATGATGTTGTCATACTCTGATAGAGTCCTGCTACATGGCACACATAATAGCATAGACAGGACCATCGGGCTATTATTACACATAGCTATGCTATATAGCACTCATACTGTAAGAAATACTATGACATAATAGCATAGATAGGGACATTGGCCTCTTATTACACACACTAACGCTATATGGCACACATAGTGCTCTCAATATGTAATATAGCTCTTTCACATACCACACATCATATCATAGACAAGAACATTGTGCTATTCTTACACACACTTTTATTGTACAGCACACATGTTGCTATCTTACTACAATAGAGTCCTTTTACATGGCACACTTATAGCATAGACAGGGACATTGGGCTACACTTGTGCAATATAGCACACATAATAGCGTAGGTAGAGACAATGGACTATCTTGACACATTACTTGGCTACATATCACATATAGTAGGATGTACACAACTCCATAACATGCAATGGGTAGCTATTCATAAGAGTGAGATGTTTCACTTGAGAGTTATTCATTGTAAGAATGAGACATGTTTACCTGAGATTCATCAAGTAAGTGTATGGGATGCTCTTGATAATGTTTTCTGCCCAATCGTTTCCGACAAATATCTTTCTTATTTGGAGACACCCTACTGTGCTCTATCCAAAATGTAATAATTGTCTTCTTCAATTCCGCTGATAAGGACCCAGCATTTCCAGACTTCCTTTTGCATAAGTCGAGCCTCAGTGTACTTGACATAGGATCACTGTCAAGTCTACCCAAAGCTGAATATAAATTCCTTGGATGAACATTTAATAGCTTTGCCACTTTATGTAGAGTAACACCTCTACCTTGGATCCCATTATCATGCAGTAATCCATTCACCAGCATGCTGAACGTGCTTCGTTTTAAAAACATCTCGTCAGTTGATTTTGGAATCTTTAATTCCTGTAAGGAGACCTTGAGTGCAGAAATAAGGCCATTTGCACAAAGATACAAATCTTCACAGAATGGCAAGATTCTATCATCATTGAAAACACCTTGAAGAATTGTATTCTTATCTTCTTTCCTGTAACTATGCAACTGTCTCACAATGTGCTAAACAATATTCTGAATAGTATGTTGATTCCTGTCTTCCTTTGTGTGTACATCGACGTCCTCCCTATGACAATCTTCCCTATGACAATCTTCCACTCCAATGTTGACGCTTGGCTGTACTTGCTTTCTTGCACGACATCGCTTTCTGTACTCACGTTTAGCCTGTGCTTCATACTTCCTCACTGCAATAATTTCATCCTCATTTACACAAGCCTTTCTCTTGGAGTGCACCTGTGTATGAATGGTGTCTATTCCATGTGCCTCATCATAAAATCCGTCGTCCACCATCCTGGAACAGTCTGCAGTAGTTTGAAATGAATGAAGTCGTACAAAACTTCCTGATCGTAATAGTGAACTGGAATCCAGTTGTGCTGCATTGTTGAGTTCAAGAAGCTCCATTGCTGCTTGTGAGGAGGTATGAGCTGGAACCAAAGCAAGAGGAAGGGAGTCTACATCATCCATATTCTGAACAGGAGAGTAGGAGAGAGAGAGAGAGAGAGAGAGATGGAGATGGGCATTGGAGGCCATCTGAGAGAGAGAGAGAAAGGGAGAGGTCCACGTGTGCTAACCGCTCCATGTCTTTCAATCCGAGTAGTGGAGTCGTGAATTTAGTTATCTTACCTATATTCTTTTAAAAATTATTGACTTAAAAGCCCAGCTATGGTGCCATCCATAGCATCATACTTGGTGTCCATGGACACCAAGTATTTAGACACAATTCTATGCTTTCACCCTGGTACTCTATACTGATACTGGTATTGTATTGTACTATTAGTACTGGTACTGGTTTAATATTGGTACTGGTATTGGTATTGATATTTGTACTAGTATTGGTATTGGTACTAGTACTGGTACTCGTATAAATTATATATTAAATAGTCAGGTCGAGTTTGGTCACGCAGATGATGGGGGAGCTCTGCCCTCCCCGCCTTTTTTGGCACAAAATTAATGAAAATAGCACAAAGCTCACCAAATCTACAAAACAAGAGGCAGGCAGAGCTCCCCCATCATCCGCACACCCGCGGATGATGGGGGAGCTCTGCCTCCCCCTTGTTTTGTCGATTTGATGAACTTTGTCAACGGTATTGTAGAAAAAATGCTTTTGATTGAGGTTATTGAAATAAAACCTACATTATTTGATATGTATTTGTTCAAAAAACACATCAAAAACGCAAAAAAAGGGGAGACAGAGCAACCCCATCATCTGCGCATGCGCGGATGATTGGGGAGCTCTACCTCCCCCTTTTTTTTGTAGATTTGGTGAGCTTTGTCAATGGTGTTGCTAGAAATAGGCTTCTAATTAAGGTTTTTGAAATTCCTTTCCCCCATCATCTGTGTCGAAAAAAAAAGGGGAGACAGAGCTCCCCCATCATCTGAGCGCACACGGATGATGGGGAAGCTCTGCCTCCCCCTTTTTTTGCATTTTTGATGTGGTCTTATATGAACTAAAGACTATATTATATGTGTTGTGTAGATAATGGCACCAAAGAGGGATAGCAAGAAAAGAAAACCTCCAGTCTCTCCTTTTAGCAACCATCAAGTGAGCATGAAGCTTAGGTCCGGTTGTATACCAAAGGGAGCTATCGATCAGGAGGCATCATCACGAGTCCGAAATTTGGACACTCCACCAAATAAAAAGAACATGATTCTCAAAAGGTGTGCTTTGATGAGGCTCAAGTAGATGAAGACTCCAACAACATCGAAGATGACGTAGAGATCACAGGTAAATTATGAGTGTATGCTATAATTTTATGTCAATACGTAGTTTATATTATAAATTTTGCAATGGTAGATTGTTAAATTTGATGGACGTTGTTTTTTGTTTGGAAAGTTTGGTAATTAATAACCATGTGGGAGAGTAAGAAAGGGTGAACCATTTTTTATATACATACCATTGATCCACTTTGTCGAATCATGGTGCATGAGGCTCTTAGGTTTGCTAGAGATGATGTAGAATGGCTCATTTCCTCATTTGATTCTGCTGGGTATTTAGAAACTATGGGGCATTTTCTTGTGTCTGTTGGGGATTCTAGAGGAGATATCATTCCCGTGACCGCAATGGATTTGGAGGAATGGGGACTACTTTGGCGGGAAAGAAATGTTGAGTTCGAGAGATCACTTGGTAGAGAATGGCAGGAGCTCAAAGGAAAAAACTTTCTGGTATGGGATGGCAACCATAGGCTAAAAAAATGGTGGAAGAGAATCAAAGATAGGAAGATCTTTCACCTTTTTCACTCTTTTGTTGTAAAGCTTTGTTTTTACAAATGATGATTTTTTTGTGTGTGATAGAGTACTCGGACAATGGTCAATACCATGTTAGTGTTCATTGCCAATTCCTTGAGTTGTCCAGAGCAAAAGAAGCAGAGTTGCTTCTTGCACTCGACACTTCCAATGCGTAAGTTTGTTAATCGCATGTTGACTCTCGTTGTTTTGCAAGCAATGCTTGTGTTCAACTCTTTGTTTTCAATTTTTTTGCAGCATTTCGAGGGCACATGTCATGCCAAACATCACTCATGAAGTTTATATGTTTCAAAGATTTGGCATGGCAAATAAAGATTCAATCCTTCAAAAATTGACACCTGATATGAGAGAATGGGCTAGGGTGGAGATGACTGTGGAGGCAAGGTATTACCATGGTGCTGCACCATGTTACAACTCTCCATGTGAATTGATATCTCAACTTGTGTGGAAGGTGATACCTAATATACATGTTGGGTAATTAATGTAAAATTTTATTATGGTTTCAATACGATGTTTTGTATTAAGATGAGTTCACTGCATTTATGTCCAAAGAGAGCAAAGCTAGATGCACTTGGACTAAATGATGTTGAGAAGAAGAAGCGACTGGAAAAGGCCACAAAGGTAGAAGAGGAATGGTTGAAAGATAGGGGCTACAAGTACTTGTCAATCCTCTTAATGGTGATGAGTTCTTCAAGTTGCTTTTTAGCATTAAATGGGATGAACCTGGAATGCTAAAGATCACTAGAGATAAGCTCTATTGTTTGACAAGCTCTAAAATCACTCCTGAGAGGTATTGAAGCTATTCGTTTCTCATTTTTAATTGTATTCATTCCATTTTGTTTTTCTATATGATTAAGTGATATGTTGTTCTTATTGCTTGTAGAAAGAATATAATTTTGCACCTCATGAGCCTCACTAAGTCTAAGGATCCACAATATCTTCATTTTGGTGATTACAAGCTTTTTAGAAGATACATGTAAAAGGAGACTTATTGGGCTCACTTGCATGGGGAGGCTACACTTATGATTGAAAGGATGTAAGTAGAAGGTCCACAACTTCCTAATTCTTTTGACCTATTCTACAAGATGAGCATGAAGAATCATATTTTGCAGGTAGACGTTTGACCATTGTTTTTAAAAGAATATAGACATGTTTTAATTTACACAAGATCAAGTTGAGTGTGCTTTTTGATTGTTACTATGTATGTAGGCTTTTATTTATATAATGGATGCAGTGAAGTCTTCCAACTCTAGTGAGAAGATGCTGGAGCTTGTGTTGTTGGCTAAGAGAGTGATTTACAGGTTTGCATCTTCCACTTGCACTCTTTGCAAAAAAAGAGCATTTCATTTTTTTGCCATGGTTTGGTGACAGTGGGTCATTTTGAGAATGATGAAATATCATTTTGTGTTTACAAAAATCCTCAAATTCCCTGTGGAAGCTTGATATGGGGTGGATGGTTCTTTTGACAATACGCATGTGTATAATGTCTATGTTGAAAACACTTAATCCCTTAAGGGAGCCCATGATAGGGTTTATGGTTTATTTTGAAAAAGCATTCTCCATACAAAGGAGACTCTGACAATTTTTTTTTGGATACATGACATTTATTATACCATTGCGTTTATGTGCTTTTCAAAGTGGATGATGCTCTAAAAATTGTGTAGATGGGTTATGCAATGCGTTGAGGCGCAAGAATTGAATGAAGCCCCATTATTCACTAGAGAGTGGATTGATGTACGTGATGAGAATACAATGTTCTCTCCCTCTTTGATTGAAAGGAATCTGACAACATGGGAAGCCAATGTTTGTCCTTGGTGGTTGGATTATCCACTAGGAGTTATTCCAAAGCAAGTTTGAATTACGTAACAGTAAGTATCTTAACACTAGTGGCTCTTTTATTTCGAGAATGTATATGTCTTACTTTAGTACTAATTTATGTGATATTGTGCTATATGGTTGGTGAGCGAAGGGTTTAAAAATGAGAGTGATGAGTACTTAGAGGAGAGACAAGAAGAGTCTCTCCCTCCCGTTTCTCAAGGAGTTACTCAAAACACCATTGAGAGTGGCTCTCAAGGTACTCCACTAGCAAGCAATGTACTCAAGAAGGGTAAAGGGAAAATGGAGCTTCCAAGTACATCAAGGAAATCCACTCTTTCTTCAATGCCTCCCATTGTGCCATCTACAGAGCCCGGCATGTCCTCTTTGGCAACCACTATACCCCATATGGCACCCTCTTCTAATGTGCCCACTACATCCTCATTGGTGCACACTACTTTGTTTGTTTCAGAGTCTTCACTTGGGCGAGAGGCTTGGGAGAGAAGGCCGATCACATGATCTGTTGGCAAGTTTAAGAAAATTGTTAGCAAATCTATCTTCCATATTTCCTAATTCAAAGCTAATTTGGATAATTCTTGCAGGGTTCCATTACCAGACCATTGTAGATGTTTTTCTTGTGGATATATCACAAATTGATAAGTTTTCCCTTGATAGGTAGATTTTCATAGTGCTTACTTATTTGCATTTTCTTCTTGCATTGTTCTATGATTTTGAACATAATTCATGTTTGGTTTTCTTATAGCATCAGCAAAATTTTTGCGACACAGAATACAAATCTATATAGCAAAGATGGCGTGCCATGTCGTGAGGTTGCTAGGCTTATCTTTGCAAATTTTCCTACAAGTTTGCTTGTGGATGGTCTAGGACCAATCCCATTGGGTAAGTAAATTTTCTTTGGACTAGTACCTACAACTAACTATGGTTGTATTCTTACATGTCATCATTCACTTTTGTAGATGGCATGAGTGTTCCCAAGTGGAACACATTTTCCAGGGGTCTAGTGACAGGGTGCATGGATATTTCTCTTGAGTTTTTGGCCGATGAGGGTTTTTTAGTCACCATGTGCATGGACGAGCATATTGGAGATTTTATTGTAGATGCAACTAGGGTAAGACTTGTGCTCTTACGTACATGGAATCTCATGTGTAATAAGAAGGAATATCGGCATCCACTCACTAGAGAGGCGGTGAGATAACAAAATTAGTTTCATAGTTTAATTTCCTAACTAAAAACATTGTAGCTATGCCATTCATTCTTTGAGTTTTTTATTCATGCAGGTAATTGATCTTACTATGTGTCTTTGGTATCGTATTGGCCATCTTGTGCCACACTATGATAGAGAGGCAGGGGAGAAAATTGCCGAGAGATTGTTTACAGCAGATTGTAGCTACATGATAGATGATGTAGTATTCCCCATTGAGATTGATGGTGTTATTCTTAGAGGCGGGGCAAAGCGGTCTTCTTTGTTCTTTCGGTAAGACTAGTCCAAAGTATGATACTAGTGAATGTTATGGTATATATGTGTTTGCATTCGGTTTCTAATTTATTTTTTACATGGTCAGGTGGTTGCTGGCAACATTTACTGAGCCTCATGACTATGTTTTGGACTTGTTTGCTGGGTGTGGTGGTTTGGGCCGAGCTTCTGCGGAAGATATGAGACATTGCATGTGTCTAGAGCTAGATGATGTGCTCTATGAAAGATGTTTGACCGATATTGCATGTGGACCTGTGAAATGTTGATTGTGGATGCACATTTGGTTGAGGAAACTCTATTCTGAGAGTACACATCTTCATGTTTTGATTTATGTTTTTATGTACATGGCAACCATATGACATTGACATGGAATTTTGGTATGCTCCATACATTTCATTTGGATATTTCATTTATGTTTGTTTGGTACATGACGGCCATATGATGTGGAGATGACTTTGATTGGAGCTTTCTTTTGTAGTTAGATTATGTTGACACCATTGGCTTGTGTGTTGATTTTTGTGAGATAACAAAATCGTTAAAGTGATGGAAATAAGAGTTTATGTGAAAGAAATCCCATGTGGGATCCCACGTTTTTAGTACAGCCTTAAAAGTACATACAAATGGTGCTTTTTATAAAGTTTCATTTTTCATAAGCATAGACATGCTTCCATATTTCTTAAAAGTGTTTGGTAGTTGAAGGATTGTAGTGTAAGATTTTGAGTTTTTCCACTACACAATGACATTTAAAGATATCATTGGTGTAAAATTAGAGTTTAAAAGTTCGAAAAAACAGTTCCAATTGTAAAAGCTCGAAACTGAAAGCTCGCAAAAATAAAACCCCCGCACCCGACCCCCCCTGTTTTGCAGTCCTCATAGGGATGGAGGAAGATCCGCAGGCACATGTATCAAAGCAGAAGTGGAGTCTCTTGGTCCCACAAGTACGATAAGAAGTCTCTCCTATTGGTGTAACAAGAAGAGGATTCAGAGCATGAAATTGACACAAATGATTCTTCCCTGTCCAAGGGCAAGGCTAGGACCAATCCAACTCCACCAGAGAGTCAATAGACCAGCTACAAGAAAAGTAGAGATGACTTGCCTATGGAAGAACTTCCTCAAGGATGGTTATAGGAGCAAGCGCAAGACTTTCCCATTGATCAGACTCCTACACATAATGTGGAAGCATTGACCAAAGCTAGTCAGGATGTAGATGAAGAGTGGAATCTAGACAACTATGAAGTACCAGTCAAAGAAGTTGACTTAGGTGTTGCAGAAGAACCCAACCCAGTGTTGCTAGCTGCATGGATTTGGGATCATACATATTTAATGATTTGATGGTTTCATTCATTACCAATTGGAAGAATATTTTTTCCTGGTCATACAGTGACTTCACGAGACTTGACGCGGCTCTGGGAGTTCACTCCATGCCCCTACATGAAATTCCAAGCACGTGTGAGATCAGGCATGCAAGATCAACACTAAGTATGTAGTAGCGGTCAAGAAGGAAATGATGTGGCTGCTAATGCCAATGTCCAAATCGTACCTTAGTTGACTATCATTGATTGTGACATTGATGTTATGCTTCAAAAGTCACAACTTGGAAACTTTAGGGGAGAAGGCAAAGATGTAGGTCAAAAATTAAAATTTAAAAATCCTTATCCTAAAAGGAAGGATTGGGATTGGGATCAAGCCCCAAGCCATGAGCTCGAGCCCGAGCCCAGGCCCAAGCCTCAGTCCTTAGTCTTTTGATATAGTATACACACTACCTTATATATAAAGACTAGGACCTCAAGTGAAGGGAGGGCATGTGGGACAAGTTTTCAAGTCCTCCACCATCCCCTTCACACTCACCCTTTGGACTTACTAATTCTAGCCCTCTCTCTACCTAGGAAAACACTAGTTTTAGGATTCCGAGTGTTGTACGTACCGAATTGCGGGCTATAAAGCACGGCACGTCCCTCTAGCTAAGAGACTTGTTTTGAGCTATCACACGTCAGATTCCATGTCTTGGTTAGGAAAAGGACTCTAAAAACAAAAACTGAGATAAATCTGGGTTGCAAACACCCGGAAACCTAGGTAAGCGGCCTTCACGGGAACTCACCAACACTTTTAGAGTGTTGAGGTCACATGTACCTATGCTATGGTTGTGTGCTAGAGGACGGTCACATAGAGAGTGTCTCTGTTTACGTGGGCACTCATTACTCCTCCACCTTAGGCTCTAGGCCCTCAGTGGGAACCCAAGGTAGTACCACTCAGGACCCACAGATTATGTCGAGTGACTCTTCCTCTGACTACGACATCATGGAAGGTCACTCAATGCCTAATCTCGATAGTTCAAGCCAAGACATGCATGCCATGGGCCCACGGTCTGAGCCAAGTGTGCTTAGCCGCTTGAAGGATGCTTTCAGTAGAGCCACTCGCTCCAAACATGGAGCTAACGGTGTGAATGAAGGGGGTGGGGAAGTAAATTCTCCATTCTTGACCAATGTAAACCCCATGCTCTTGGAGAGTGTGCTAGTGAATACTCCATTCACTGCACCCCCTGACACTTTAGATCTATTCCCCTCTGAGGTTATATTTCCTGATGGTAGAATCCTTGTTGAAGTGCAAGAGGTTGAGTGATATATCCATGCATCAAGGGAAAAGGAAATCAAGAGCTTACGCAAGGTGGAGCAACGAAAAGAACTTAAGGCAAAGGCCCCTATGTCAACATCCATGCTAGTGGAGCAAAACAGTACCGAAAAATGTGCATCAATCATATGCACCTATAGGTACTCATACTCATGTAGCTCCAACCCATCCCAGTGTTTCAAAAAATTATGCTCCACAACCACAACATCCAAGCTGTTAATTCAATGGGACCATACCAGCTAACATTAGCATGTCACATATGACGTCTGCTATGCCTAGGGCTACACATATGAACTTTGGACCACCACATGGCACAACATCATACCAAACTTGGAACCCAAGGGCTTCCTATACACCAAGCCCGATGCCAATACCTACTCCACATATGATTCTAAGAGCGTCTTTACCCACGATGCCTGCTCACTTAGGTGACTTGGCAACATTTTCTCAAGCTATTGGTCAATCCATTGCTAAAAATATGGGTAACACACCTGATAGAGAGCCTGAAGTAAAACAGTACAAATAGCCAAGCTCACAAATTTTCTTTTGTGGAGAACGGGGATGTGAGAAAGCATATTGAAGTGTTTGAACAAATATGTAATTCCCTAGGAGAACACAATGACTTGCATAGGAGTAATTATTTAAGCCTCTGACCTTAAGTAGAAAGGCTGGGGATTGGTATAGAACCCTAAGGGTTGAAGAAAAAATGATTTACCCTACTCTTAAGAGACTGTTCTTAAAAGAGTACATACGAGAGGGAGTACTTTGGGGTGTAGCATCTCAGCTCCAGAAAGCCCAACGAGAGGAAGGAGAGTCAAAATCCCTGAGAGACTTTATTAGTCACTTGAAGCATTTGAATTCTAGTTGTAATCCAAATGAGCGCTTCAATAATAACCAATTGCTTGAGAGATTCATTAAGTGATTACAACATGAGGATATCTACAATGGACTAGTCGTTACAGGTATTACCACTTGGGAATCAATCACCACCAATGCGATCCAGTTGGAGGACAACTTAATGATTCAAGGAGAAAGAGTGTCTGTTGAGTCTAGATCTACTAGCTCACAAGCATCAAGGCATGAGTCAATCACCATAAAGCCTATTGCTAAAGAGCCAAAGATATTTGACTTTAGCAAATCTCACCAACGCCATTCAAGAAAGTCTTAGAGAAAATCTTGATCCACAAAACAATCATATGTATCCAAGAAGGGAGCAACAATGGTGCTCAGTTTTCTATGGTTTGCATAGTACCAGTGAATACCCTACTTTTAGAGTAAAATTTAACGGGAATTGCAATGCTTGCCTGTGGGAGGTATGGTCAACAAGCTAAGGATTGCATAGTATTTAAATGTGCGATAGCCAATAGACCAACCTTAGCATGGACGGACACACTCGAGTGCTTGCATTGATGCCGGCCCCACTCTTGAACAAATGTCACAACACATGGTCCCTAGGGCCCAAAATATTGTTCAAACAACACCCTTACCACCTCCAGTGCTAGGACCGCAACCACCACATCCGAGAATCACTTCTATGAATCAAGTGGGTTGTGAGTCATCTATTGCTTGTTTGGAAGTCTGTGAGGAAGATATAGACACTAATACTGCCTATGGATTGATGCACTTGAAGAAAGTCCATAATATTATATGGAGGACTATTAGGGACAGGTCAAATATGTCTATCAAGTAGCTTCTCTTGCAACAAGAGGCCAAAATATCAATTACACTTCCAAGAGAACACCTCTTCAATGCTATGAGTGTGGAGGACCACATCGTGTAGCCAAATGTCCTATTAGATTACAAAAGAATTCCACACTAATGCAAACCAATCAAGCAAGCACATCTACAATGCCGATACTGCTGTGTAATCGATGTGGCATAGATCATTTGATTGGCCAATGTCCTAATAATCCAAATGCAACAAAGATAATTCCATTGAATTTAATTGAGGTTACTGAGGAGACAACACAAAGTACACCTATGGTACTAGTAAATGTACTGACATGATCGATGCTCCAAAAACAAAATTATATTCTTGGAGAAAGGGACATGACATCAATTTCCCAATCTCAAAGAAGAAGAAAACACGAAGGAAGAGATCGTGAAAAGTAGCCAAGTCAGAACCCAGTTCAAAGATCAACATAGGGACTGTTGACGACCCCGTATATTTGAACGATGCTGAAGAGGATTCTGCTTCAGGAGAAACCATGGAGACCAAAACGACCATTAGAAATGAAACAAACAAGGAAGATCATCAAGAGTCACAATGGCTAGGACCCAAGAAGAAGATAGAAACTTACCCAAACCCTACAGAGGAGATCGAGCGAGTCAAGCAATCAATGGGTTTGGTAGAAGAGACCCAAAGGGATCTAGAGCCAGCACATATGTAGACCCACATTACTGACACAGTGTTCCCTACACAAAAGCAACCTCACAAAGTCCATAGACCACTAGCTATACCAAGTGTATCCAAGAAGAAAGTGACAAAAAGTCATGGCAACGTGGGTGTACTCCCTTCTTGTTGGAGAGAGCCTTTACAGAGGGATTGCCTGACCCTATCGAAGAAATGGAAATCCCATCTTCCTCACGTCAAGGAGCTGAAGCCCAAAAAGTGCCACTAAATATTTCCAATTTGATGGATTTCATGGCTTCAGAAGTTAGAACCACCATCAAGTCAAAACTATATGGAGACCCTGAGCTATTCTTAGCTCTTCAAGCTTTTCTCAATGGAGAACTGAAAGTTGGGCTACCACAATTTGCACAGATGGATGGAGCTAGGGAGGTGCCAATAGAGGAGGAACACTTAGATCCACAACCCAACCTAGATGAGAATTGTGTTGTTGAAATACCTGTTAGCAAGTTGGGACAATACTTTGAAGGCGATGAATCCATTGCGACCATACCAATCACTACCAAGGGATTAACTGTGAAGGGAATCCTTGATGGTGGCATTGGGGTTAGCATTGTGACTAAAAATTGATGGGAAACTATGGGAAGACCTCACTTTGGGACCACAAACATAGTGGTAGAGATGGCCATTGGGACTATTGTTAAGCCTATTGGGATGCTAGAAGATCTCAAGATCAAGGTCTTTGGAAAAAAAATAATGAATACCTTCATTGTTATGGATTTTTCCAAGCATACTATGTTATTTGAGATTATCTTAGGATGCCCTTTCATGAGGGAGGAAAAAATGGTGCATGACTGGTTCAAAAACCATGTCTACTTACAGTTCCAAGACTCTATCATTCGAGTTGATCTTGTAACTAGTCGAGCACATCCTCTAGGAAACAGATTTATAATTGATCATATATCTGACACCACAATTCACTCGGTCCCATTGCAGTATTGTTACACGTGTAAAATGGACATTGATGCTGGGGAAGATTCTCCTTATATGGATGTTCTACCTGGGATGACTGAGTCTGACAATGTGGATTGGGTCCACCTAGCAACAACCATAGACACTTGGGAAAATAGACGACCTGGGTAACACTTGAGGGGGATGAAATTCCACCACTCGTGCCTTTAAATATGATAGAAGAAATGCATATAGCTTGCAATGATGTACCAAATGAAGGCTTGGCTGACATTGAAACCAGTAGCGTCTCAAAAGAGTATAGCCCACACAATTTGGGGTCAGAATCATCAATTGAAATTGATTTTGAGGACAAAGAATCTGAGTTAAATCTTGGTGCAAATGTGGGGACAAACCATTCAAGGCCCAGTGGTACCCTAGATGACAATCTATCCAAGAGAGGAGAAGACACGAGTAGCGATTCATCTAGTGACTCTTCACCGGAGATCAACCGTAATTAAAAATTAGACAAGAAGAGTAAGAGTTATAAGAGGCAACGATATCAAGCAAATGTGCGTGCTAGAATAAATGAAAAGAAATCTACCGCCGAATGGCTTAATTATATAGGGTCATGTGATGCTCATCCGAAGCTGGTAGATAACTGGGGTGAATACCTTCAAAGAGTTATATGGTGTAGTACACAACCCATTGACATCGCATAGCTAGAGGCTACAAAGAAGATAAAAGTTGATCCGTAACATAAGAAGATGACAAAATAAGGAGTTAGCTCAACAACAAAAGGAAGTGGAAGAGAAATCATAGTCCTCCACAAAGCCACAAGATCCCACATACCTTACACCCTGCATCTGATCATCTCAAATATTACACAACGGAGGAGCGTAACATGGTGTATACAAAGACCCAAAGAAAACCCATCGATGGAAGAAATGGAGTTTATGATGGTCCAACAATAGTTAAGGAAATAGAGTTAGCAGACCTAGGTGAGGAGTTATTTTCTAGGACATATCATGATATGAAAGGTGTTCCACCTTCCGCGGTGCAACACACAATCCCCATGAATAGCATGGCTAAACCAGTCCAACAATGAGCCTACCCAATGAATCCTAAGTATGCAAAGATTTTTCAAGAAGAAATTAGAAAGCTTGTCAAATGCGGATTCATATACCCTATTGAGCACTCAGAATGGGTGTCTCCAATAGTTATTGTGCTGAAAAAGAATGGGAAACTCAAAGTGTGCGTGGATCTCAAGAAGGTCAATGCCGCCACTAGGAGGGACCATTACCCCTTTTCATATTCAGAACATGTGCTTGAAAGAGTTTTAGGGAAGGAAGCTTATAGATTTTTAGATGGGTACTTTGGCTACAATCAAATCACAATTGCACTAGAGGACCAAGCTAAAACAACTTTTATAACCAAATGTGGAGTGTTTGTATTTTTTGTTATGGCTTTTGGATTAACAAATGTCCCTGCTACCTTCCAAAGATTAATAAACACTGCTTTTAGAGAATTTTTGGGGGAGTTTTGTGAAGCTTTCTTAGATGACCTTTGTGTTTATTCCTCTTGGAAAGAACATCTATCATGTTTACAAAAAGTGTTTGAGAAGTGCATACTGTATCACATCTCTTTAAACCCTTTCAAATGCCAATTTTGGATTAATCATGGAGTCATTTTAGGATATATAGTGTCCAAAAATGGGATTTCACATATGAGGGCAAAATTAAAGCCATTGCTGATTTTCCACCACCTACAAACTATAAAGAAGTTCAAAGGTTTATGGGCCATGTTGGTTTATTACCGACGGTTTATTTTAAACTTTTGAGATAGCTCGTCCATTGTACAAACTTCTTATTGAGTTTCACTGGATCGTAAAGTGTGACCATGCTTATGAGTCATTGAAAAAGACCTTGACAAGTGCTCCCATTCTATGAGTGCCCGATTGGAATGTAATTTTCCATGTGCATATTGATGCATCAAACTTTGCTATTGGGTGTGTTCTAGCTCAACCAGGAGAACATAAATTGGACTACCCCATTAGCTTTGCAAGTCGTCAATTAAATGATGATGAGAGGAACTACACCACTACAGAGCGGGAAGATTTTTCTATGATTTACGTAGTGAAGAAATTTCACTACTACCTTCTTGCCAACAAGTTTGCTTTCTATGTGGATCATCAAGCATTGTCGTATCTAGTAAATAAACCTTTGTTCCACGGGAAGACTTACACGAAGGTTGTTAATTCTTCTTGAGTTTGATTTTACTATTGTGGTGAGACCCAATAAAAGACATGTCATGGCGGACCATTTGTCTCGCATACCCAATGGTGAAGCCCTTACTGGAATTGATGATGAATTGCCCAATACTTCCCTGTTCCTAGTCGAGACCATGTCTGAATGGAGTGAGAAGTTTGTGAACTTTTTAGTTGATGGTTTTTCACCCAAAAAGATTTGTAAGGATATAGCTCGAAAGTTGGTAAAAGAATGTGAACCTTATTCTCTAACTACAGGAACTCTCTACAAGCTAGGGAAGGAAGATATTCTTAGACGTTGTGCTCGTGAGGACGAGTAACTATACATATTGCAAGAAGCCCACATGGGTATAGCCGGAGGACATTTCTCAGGGGAACTAACTACTAGGAAGGTGTTGCAATCAGGCTATTGGTGGCCTACCTTATTCAAGGATGCATCACTTTTTGCCAAAGGGTGTGATGAATGCCAATGCGGGTGGCCAATGTTACAAGATCACACAACAAAAGGCTAGGATTCCCTTACATCCTATTAAAGTGACTCAACCATTTGAAAAATGGGGTTTAGACTTTGTAGGCCCAATTAGTTCCGCAGCTTGTAATACTCAATCTCGATATATTATTGTTGCCACTCACTATGTGACAAAGTGGGCGGAAGCCAATGTGACACGCAAGGCTGATGCAAGGGCAACTGCCAAGTTTCTCTTTGAGAAAATTATTACACGATTTAGTTGTCCCTTTGAGATTGTGACTGACAATGGTACTCATTTTATAAATGGAGTGATAAAGGAACTCACTACCAACTTATGATAGCTCACCATAAGTCCACACCTTATTATCCACAAGCAAAATGCCGAGCTGAGAGAAGTAACAAGACCTTAATTTCTATTTTGACCAAAGCAGTGGGAACTCATCACACAGATTGGGATTTGAAGTTGACATGGCTCTATGGGCTTATCATAATTCTTACAAAGTGGCTATTAATTGTACACCATTCAAAATGGTATATGGCCAATAAGCTGTTATTCCATGGAAGTTTGTAATTCCTAGTCTACGCGTAGCTTCACAAGAAGGTAGCGACGGTAACCCTTTAGTTGAGCATTTATATATCCTTGAGAGGTTAGATAAAGAAAGGCAATTGGTTGTGCAAAATGCACTTGTGGAGAAAGACATGAGAAAGAAATGGTTTGATCGTCATCTAAAGAACAAAGATATCAATGTTGGGGATAAAGTCCTTATGTATGGAGTGCGTAACAAAAGGAAAAAGTTAAAATATGCGGGAAAAGGATCATATAGAGTATGCAAAAACACCCCACAAGGTACCTTTCATGTAAAAACTCTTGATGGAGATGAAACAATTGGATTCCTCAATGGGAGAAAATTTAAAAGATATTATGATCCTTTAAGCCAAGAGGAACTATGTGCCATCCATAAAAAAAAGGCAGCCAACACACAAGCCGCGTTGAAGAAGTTACAAGCTCAAGCTGAGGCTAAGGAGTGACAACAACGTATAAGATGCCAACAAGACGCCAACCTAGGAGTTACACATTTAATCCACATTGAAACAGAGGGTGATTGGTTGGACTCTTATACACCTCTATGATACCCTATTGATCTAAATAGCACCTATGGGAAAATGCTATATAACACCTTATTCGACACGGGTGCTAAGTATAATCTGCTATCATATGGGGTGTGGTGTCAGTTAGGAAAGCCATCTCTATCTAAGAGTCCTATCCAAGTCAAGGGTGTCAATAAGAAAAAAACTATAGTTTTTGGAATCTTGCACACTTATGTCAGTTATGACAATGGGGTTGTAACTCAAGACTTTTTGGTCATGCCTGCTGGAACTATGCAAGGTAATATAAACCTAGGACGCATGTGGATGATAGCGACCAAATGCACTATTGATTGGTGGACAAGGAGTGTCACAACGTAGAAACCAACTCTTAGCCCTGTCACTCAAGCCATAGTCCCTGAGATATTACCTCATAAGGAAATAAAATATAAAACAGTGCATGTCCAGGAGGTTGAACCATATATCCATATAGCCCCCAACTCTCTAAAGCTTCAACTTCTATAGTTGAAACAAAAAATGAGACACACAAGACCCATCGCAATATAACTAAGAAAACATACAAGTGGGTCCGTAATGCTTCTTTAGTGAACATGGATGATGCTAACAAATAGGAGCCTTGTAAGAAACACCCCACTTACTCCCAGAAATGTAATAAAACATTGCGTTGGATTCCTAAACAACTATTAAAATCCCAAGGCTACTATCAAGGAAATGATCAAATCTGGGTGCCAAAACGTAAATGTGTTCTTACCTATCACCTGAATCATGTGAGTCAAATCTTGTGACGATAAAGCCAATTGAAGATCATGGGATAAGAAAGATCACAGAACACTATACACCTGATCCGGAGCTAGTTTGGGTACCCAAGCAAAAAAGGCTTGTTTTGCTCAGCTCAACCATAGAAAAAACAAATGAAGCTTCTTGCTCTTCATGTAGTTCATATACAAAAACAAAAGCTTCGACATGGCCTCCACCTACCATTGTACATATCCATACAAAAAAGAAAGAATTTTCACCTCCCGTTGTAAGTTCACCACCTACAACAATGTTGCAAATAAAATCATGGGAGAGTACCTTACCACCCTTGCAACTAGATGAAACACCTAGGGAGGTTGAAAACTATTGGTCAAAGCCTTCACCAATAACAACTTGGAACAATTGGTTTCAAAGGGTGACGACATCGTTCCAAAAGTTATGACCTACCCAAGGAAGGGGGGAGTGTTTTCTACCATCCATCATTCACTTGCTTCCCTCTTAACCTTCCTCCCTGACCTATCAACCTCCCAATCTTAGGGAATGTATATAATATTCCTATACTCATAGAAACAAAAATAAAAAAGTAAAAGAGCAAGAGCCATCCAAAAAAAATCTAGACACCTACAAGTTCTAGTACATGACCCAAAATCATAAAAACACATTATGCACAAGGATATGACCCTTATAATATTTACACTCTAACCATCACCTATCTGTGTGTACAGATATGGCTAGTACGCTACAGTCATCCACTCCTATCTTGGGTGAGAGGTACCCTCTTTACTTTTCACAAGTGTTTCACATAGTTTACCCAATGCTTGCATGTACTGAATGGGATTTGGTAGATACACTAGCATGTGAGAGGAATTTCGAGGAGTTAGAATGGCTGATACGTCTCTTAACCATGACTGATCCATACTTAGTAGAGAATGTCTCTCTCATTGCAGAAGCTTACCCTCTTGACCAAGATGACTTATAGACGTCTAGTGATGTTCTTAGTGAACATTTGTGCCTCTAATGATGAGGAAGAGCTACATGATTACATGGATATCACATATGGTCTCACGGATGATGAATGTTTTTTTCTTGATGATGACGAGGATAGGGGTTTATCCTTAGGGTTATTTCTCCATCTCTACAATATCCTGTTCCCTTGACTCTCTAGGGGGGTGCAAAATATTAGGTTAGGGTTCCTTATGTTGTTTGATTGTGTTCAATAAAGGTTGGTGCGTCTTCCCACTAATGTGCCTCCTAGAGGTACCTATTCTTTGTGTTTTCTAGTGTGTATAGGACCATGTTTCCATTGTTAGGATTTTGAACTTCATGGAGTCTTCCTCTCGTTCACTCTTTGAATCAGGTGCGATCATCAACACAAATAGGTGTTTCTTGTCATTAACATTGCCCCTTGTCTTTGTTTTTGCATCCATGTTTGTCTACTTTAAATGTAACTGGTAGCACAATATTCAACACATTTGCTTAGATTAAACATTAGATCCTATATAATCTTTGGTCATAATCCCTTGTCTAGGTTTAAAAATCAAGCAGTCTGACTAATCTAGTTTGATCAAGTTAGGCGTTAGGGATCTTCTCTTAATACCATGGGGAATACCTTCATAATCCCTTGTCTAGGTTTAAAAATCAAGCAGTCTGACTAAGCTAGTTTGATCAAGTTAGGTGTTAGAGATCTTCTCTTAATACCATGGGGAATGCCTTCATAATCCCTTGTATAGGTTTAAAAATCAAGTAGTCTGACTAAGTTAGTTTGATCAAGTTAGGTGTTAGGGATCTTCTCTTAATACCATGTGGAATGCCTTCCTAATAATCAATGGTTGCTTTAGGTTCTTAACCCGATTTAGGCAGCATTGTGTACAATATACTAGGGATTTCTAATGGGCTTAGTCCCTATTAACCTTTAGCTTAAGTATTATACAAGGAGTTTACTAGTGTGATGAGCCTGGGGAGGGTAACAGTGTTATATGACCCCCCAAAGTTACAAAATTGAAATGCTAAAAATGAACAAAAAAAAAAAATCAAAAGTGCCACAATGTGAAATCTTAGTTTGGTACTTCACTCACATGTATTGCCTATGGTACTAGAGTCCTAGAGGTTCCCAGTCTGAGCGCTTTTCCTTAAAAAGCAAAAAGCCCAAGGCATACAAAATAAGCACACACATCAAAATTGAATCAATGTGAAAAAACTTTGGGGGGTCAAAGAAACGAGAATTAGTCAGGTGATGATTTCATGATCAATTCCTTTTATTGTAGCTTAACTACAAGGTCTTCTAGGTATAGCCTCTAGTTAGCCATCGGACATGAAATACTTTGCTCTCGTGATTAAACAACTTAATTGACTAGAGAAAATTGAGAAACTTGTACATGGAATTAATAGTTGACCTCTAGTGCCTCTCGATAGTTAAATTAGCGACCCTAGACTTGTTTAGTTTTTGACCTTTACAATGGTTTATGTGTTTGATTATATTACAATTTAATGTTTTACTGCTAGCAAATTATTTAATATTTTGTTACTAATCCATTTGTGTACCTACAACTGCATATGCTTTTTAATTGTATATGAGCATGCAATTACTGTGCCAATTTTAGTTGATTTTGTAGTGACCGAAGAAGGCTAAGTACATTCATCTTAGATGCTCTTCCACCGCGATGAATGAGCTTCATCTCAATAGCTTCCAAGGATGGAATCTACATTAGGAAGGGGGGCATGTTAACCCTCATGGACACCCTATCACCTATGACGGATGCCTTATTATTTATTTGATAGAGTCATGGACCAGGCTTGTCGGTCCAATAGGTGTGTAGGTGATTGTTGATGAGAGGCGCACCACTTATCTTATTTTTACACTATTTGTGCAATTATTGGGCCACTGTGGCCACCCATGTGTGAATGGGTCAAACTCTTATAAAAGGTCCACTTGACCTAAAAATCCTCATTGTTTGAGGTGTAAGCTAAGAACTGCTCTTGCTCAATCTCTGTCTCCTTGTCCTTCGTGTGCTCACTTGTGTGTGTGTGTGTGTGTGTGCTAGAGAGAGAGAGAGAGAGAGAGAGAGAGAGAGAGAGAGAGAGAGAGAGAGAGAGAGAGAGAGAGAGAGAGAGAGCATTGTAGCGGCATCGACGGTGGCTCCTTCTTCTTTGTAGCATAGGATCCTTGACAACGAAATCATTGAGCGGTGAATGACACACCCCTGCCCCTTTGAGCTCGCTAGAATCTTCTAGTTGTGTGTTTGCATCCTTCCAAGGCTCACACAGAGTGAACAGGCAAGTTCCCAGCCTTCGACACGTATGGCAAAGTGTAAAATAAATATGAATTCTATTGTGTGTAAGTGCATGATAGCTTCTCAAAACTTCATAGCTTCCTTCCACTACATAAGATGTCATCGAGTGAATGGTCATCTAGTTGCTTTGGACCAAGAATTAAGTGATGACCTGAACAATCCTTTGAGAATGCTTGAGGTATGGTGTAGACCTGATCTACTAAATGTTCTTAGCATTCAAGGAAATGTGACCCTACGACAACTGCACAAGGATTTGGAGAACAAGGTTGTCCTCATTTAGCTCCAAAATTTCTTTTCGAGTGCAACATGCAAAAGGTAGTATGTTTGTATGTAAGCATTAATGTTGCGTTAGTTATTTCCCTGCTGGATATCATCACAAAATATTGGTCTAATCTCACTGTTCGATTAACTATCGTACATGTGCCTCAGAGAAAGGAGAAGAAGACATTGTGTGCAGAGATAAAGGATGACCGACTGTTTGTAGTGCATTGGTTGATTGAAGAAGGCGGCTCGCACAGTATATCACATTGCTCTGAACTGCAAATATCAAAGAAAGCTTTTGACAGCAAGCTTGCAATCTATATTCATGCGAAAATGAATTTTTAAGGAATTTCTCACAAATAAATTTTGAGAACAGTTATCTTTTCAAAATTGACTCAAGTTGTCTTTACATTGGGTTTAATAATGTACAATGTAACTCCGATTAAACCCATTGATTAGTAGCTCTCATTTACAATTGAGAGGAGCTCCCTAGGGCTTGATTATCATGACTAGAATGTAAAAGCTCAAGAGACGGTCTGGGGGTTGGGTGAGGGGTTTGGGGTTGAGGAAAATATTGTGTAGTGGCCTTGTCTTCCTCGGTAAAATTGGGTATCACAAAAAGACTAGAGGTTGAGTGGCCAACAACATGAGGGGAGGCGGGTCCAGGTGCTTGGTCTGTCGTTGGCTAAGGTGCTACTTCATACCTCTGAGGTGGAGTCCGAGGTTTTGGTCATGGCAGTGGCACGACAAATGCATCGGCGGCTCTTAGAGGACATGTCTCCACAAGATTGATCAGATACTGGATCATCGTCGTCCTGAATGCCTCCACATGGATGTTCAAATAATCTGCCAGGTTCCTTGCCTGTAAATGAATTCCCTAGCTTTTATGTGCAATTCAAAGAAATCATGTGTGCAAGGATTACAAAAGAGAAACATTGCACTTACACTTCTACGCTCCTCAGCATAAATGCGTTCCAGAAGAGGCTCCGCATTTGAAAGAACTCTCCATCCACAAGAATGCCCGTCGTCTTGTTTTGGGAGATTGCAACTCAAAATCATCATATCTTCCCAAACACTATCTTGGGTCAATGCTTCCCATGCAGCAACAAGTTTCTGAACAGACCTACAAGACATAGCATATGGTGACCACACGTTGCACCGAAATCACAAAATCAAGAAACAAGTAACTACGTACCTTCGGACATTCTCATGAAAACCATGCACAAAATTTGCAAGGTAGCAACACTTGCACTCAATGTGTAGTCCAACAAGGCTTGAATGTGAACTGATTGCACAAAATAAGGAATTAGTTTGTTATTCATAGTATACAAAATATTGAAGAATAACGAGATTAAAAACACTTACTTTTTGTTGTAAGCTAAAAGTAAAACTTTTGTTGTGTCCATGTTGACTCGTTCAAACCAATCAATGACTTCTATCAGGGAAGTGGACTATGAGGTAAGCACAACTGACAGCTGTGAGTCCAAAACGGCTACCTCGGATTGTTGATTCCATGCAAGGTTGGAAACCAATATGTTGCGAATTGAGAAAATTAATTGATGGGGATCTTCAATAAGCCAGAGTCAAATAAATACCTCTGCAAAAATAATATGACATACCAGAGATCGAAATTTATAATTTGGTCCGTAAGCTCCCTCTCACTATTCTGAAAAACAGCTATCTTGTGAGGGCCAAAACAAAAATACAAATTTTAGCCCTAGACCAAAAGTGCTACATCAAAAGTTGGGTCAAGAAAACCTAGGTTCTTAGTGTTAGCTTGGTCAATTGCTGCTAGCATCTCTCAGTCATTTGACTCAGTTGAAGGCTCTTCCACAAGCAGTTGTTGGGTTCGCTCCACATTCAAACGTGGGGCATACGTGTGTTGTGTGGTGCTCACATTGTACACCTTCACTTTGGTGATTGGACGGATTGTCAAAATGTTGTCCATTCTCTTATCAAATAAATGAAATGGCACAAGTGTCTTGTCGTACTTGAAGCATAACAGTCATGTGGCTACCCATCACTAACTGCTACTAATCTTAAGTGTACATATATACACTTATGTGAGCCACTAACACTATGTAGAGTGTGTATTGTGCCTAAGTGCATAATATAGAGAAGAAAGAAAGGGGGCACACAATGTGTGTTGGCACTCCCCCTTCAACTTGTGTGTGTGTCTATGGTAGTGAGTGTGTGTGTGTGTTCCTCTTCCTCTTTCATTGTGCTCCTGGCTCCTCTCCTTCATCTGGTATCAGAGCGGTTTCATTCTCAAAATTGTTTTTGCATGTGCACGCACTTTCAAGAGAGCAAATAGGGTTCCGTTTTTTATATTGACAAATTCAACATTTCGAGAGCGTTCCCAGTAGGTGTCCTGAGGTTTTACACCCCTTTCAAAGCCATTCGTGCCATTAAAGACCTCATTCAAGCTACGATTTAGGAGCTGCATTTTTCAGCTCTCTTTTGGTAGTTTGTGATGTAGAGGTTTCCATAGCCATTACAGGTACCATTGTTGCAATCTCTTCCATCTATGAGAGCCCAGGGCTCATTTGGGAGTGTGTAGTCTCTTTTGGAGTGGCCTCATACACATACATAGAGTGGAAGTTTGGCAGCATTGTCTTCTTTGACTACATGTACAGATACATGTACAGGTACAAGTACATAAAGCGGCTTGGTTAACTTCCTTTGTGCTTCTAGGCCTTGATTTCAGCTTTGGCATCGACTCATAGGCTACAGTTTCAGTGCTTGCGATATTCTGGTTCTAGTGGGAGATTTTTTTAATGCGTACATACATATGTTGGCATTTTGATAGTGTTTAAGCTCTTTTGAGAGTGGTTTGACTCCCCACAGGGATATTTCTTTGCATGAACATGCTTTTAGCATCTGTTTGAGCGTCGTGACAGACTTGTACGTCTTGAGCCATCTTCTAGCTAGTACGATAGTCCTGGCCATTTCTGAGACTTGTTCTAGATGATAGCCATTTTTGAGACTTGGCTATACGTTTTGCTGCATAACCTACATTGTTGAGAGTCAATGGCATGAGGTTTTCATTTAGCTGGGGTATTCTCAAATATGGAGATACCTTTGATGATACAGGTAGTTGGAGCATCCCTTATGAGGCCTCGCCATAGGACATGTATAGAGTGGTATAAGCGCTTTTGACACCGAGTTGGCAGTCTATGGTTAGTTTGACAGTTTATGTGCCTCAATTGGTCTTTATACAATGTGATTTTGAGAGGCATTTCCCTCTTTTATGCTTTATGAGTGACATACTTGGTCATTCTGTCTCGTATTTTAGTTGACATAGTCCCAAATACAAAGGAGACTCTGCAGAAAATTTTCCAAAATCTTTTGGTAGTTTTGTCACCATGTCTACTAGCAAAGACCATGACGTTTATGACATAAAGAAGTTTGATGGCACTAATTTTCAGCTTTGGAAGAATCAAATGCATGATGTAAGATATGCACATGACTCAGTTTCAATGGGAGGAGCAAATAATTTTCAGCTTTGGAAGAACCAAATGCATGATGTGCTTGTCCAAAAGAAGCAAAAGTTTCCTATTGCCTATGTAGCTAGAACTGAAGATATGCACATGACTCAGTCTCAATTAGCTATGTAGGTCTACAATTAGACTGCTGCACCTTGGTGAGTCGGTCTACTTTTCAGTGGTAGAATGCAAGACTGCTCATGCTTTATGGAAACAATTATGCAACACTTACAAAAAGGATACGGCTAGAAATAAGGTTTTCATGATGCAAAAACTTTTCAACCTTCGTATGAAGGAGTCAGCTAGCGTTGCCAGCCATATCAATGATTTTGATTCTCTTTTTGCCTAGATTTGTGCACAGCACATGACCATTGATGATGAGATGAAAGCAATCTTTTTTCTTTTTTCGTTGCCACCCTCTTGGGATATCTTTTGCACAGTTGTTAGTAACTCTCCTCCTAATGGTACGCTAAAGTATGATGATGTTACAAGTGCGCTTTTGTCAATGGAGATGCATTGGAAGACTGTGACTAGCTCGCATTATGGCAAAGCTCATTATGTGCAAAGGGATGATAAGCAACATAAGGGCCATTGTTTGCAACGTGAGTCCAAGAAAGAGGGCAATAGAGATGCATCAAAGGATAGATCAAAGTCTCATGGTCTCTGCAATGTTCAATGCCATTATTGTGATAAGTTTGGTCACATAAAGAAGGATTGTTATTCTTGGAAGCTTGACAAAGAGAAGGGAAAAGGTAAAGGCAAAGATCATGATGATAAAGAGGAGAAACCAAAGAGTTTGATTAAGATTGAAGAATTGAACATAGTTCAGGATGACAGTGATGCGCAAGACATTAATATGTTGACTAAAAATAATGATGTCTTTTATGATACACACGAAACTCTATCTTTGTAGAGTTCTATGCCAACTGAAGTCCTTGTTAGTGGTGAAGTATCCTATACATGGATTCTTGATTCGTGTTCTTCGTTGTATGTCACAAATCATAGGTATTGGTTTACTACATACAAGGAAACCATTGACTTTGTTACACTTGGTGACAGTTACTCTTGTGACATTGTTGGCGTAGGTGATATCGCCATGGCTATGACAAATGGGGTGAATTTTATCATCCATAATGTGCATTATGGTCCAACCTTGACACCCATTCTGATTTTGGTTGGACATCTTGATGACTTGGGTTACAAAGTCACTTTTATCAGCAGTCTTGGCATATTGCGAAGGGTCATCTTATTATAGCCCATGGTTCTAAAGTTGATTCACTTTATCCTCTTTATGTATCTGATAAAAATAATGTTGTTTCTATACTAGTTGCTTTGTGGCATAGCCGGTTAGGACATATGTCAAAGAAGTGAATGGAGACACTCTCTCATTTGGGCTACTTACCATCTATGTCATTTTATGATTTCCCCTTTTGTGAGCACTGTCAATATGGAAAGCAAACACGGACACATCGTACACATTCTTTTGACAAAGAAAGATAACCCTTAGAGCTCATGCACATCGATTTATGTGGGCCTATGCCTTCTAAATCCCATGGTGGTGCATCCTACTATGTTACATTCATTGATGATGCAACTCGACATGATTGGGTTTACGCCATGCAGTCTAAAGATGAGTCCTTTTCTTGCTTCAAGAAGTTCTTATCTAGCGTTGAAACTCAGTCTGAACATAAGTTGAAATCTTTGCACTCAGACAATGGTGGAGAATATGTCTCCAAAGAGTTTATAGACTTCTGTTCAAGTAGGGGAATTAAGCGTGAGTTTACATCTCCTTATACCCTTGCACAAAATGGTATTGTGGAATGAATGAATAGGACCATCCAAGAGTGGATTATGTCTATTCTATCACATGCTAATTTACCGCAAGTGTTTTGGGTTGAAGCATTATACACAACCGTGTACTTGATCAATAGATCACCACATGCCTCTTTACAATTTTGTGTACCTTTGGAGTTATAGTCAGGACATAAATTGTCTTATGAAAAACTCCACACATTTGACTGTGAATCTTATGCACATGTACCCAAGGAGTTGCGTGCTAAGCTAGATCCTAAGTCTAGGAAATGCATCTTCATTGGTTATGGTGTAGATGGTCAATTTGGCTATCGTTATGGGATCCGGAAAGTTCATCAGTGATCCGCAACAATAATGTTGTCTTTAATGAGATTTAGATGCATAGACAGCCAGTGAAAGAGGTTGAATTCTAGAAAATGACATTTTTCGATGTATCACCTCCTATCCAGACAGCTCCCAAGCCAATTACTACATAGGCTAGTATGAGTTTTGATCAGCCACGGAGATCTCAAAGAGTCCCATATTTTCCAGAACATTTGTTCCAAGCGTGGATTTTGTTTTGTTGACAAATAGTGGTGAGCCTTCTTGTTACAAAGAGGCTATGATAGCCAATGATAAGGTTCAGTGGGAACGTGCTGTGAAGAGCGAGTTGTCCAGTATTGCAAAGAACAAAACATGGGAACTTGTTCCATTGCCAAAAGATAGGAAAGCATTGCCTTGTAAATGGGTTTATAAGAAGAAGATTGACAATTGCAAAGCTCGTTTAGTGGCCAAAGGTTTCAAGCAAGAATATGGTGCCGATTTCCACAAAATATTTTCTCCAGTGGTCAAGATGATCACACTGAGAATGTTGCTTGCTTTGGTTGCCACTGAAGATATGGAGCTTGATCAAATGGATGCCATTATAGCTTTCTTACATGGTGATCTCAAGGAAGAGATTTACATGCAGCAACCTGAAGGGTTTATGCTAATGGGAAAGAAACATTTGGTGTATAAGCTTCTGTAAAGTCTCTATGGATTGAAGAAATCATCCAGACAATGGTATCAAAAGTTTGATGCATTTATGTTTCCTCTAGGCTATAAGCGTAGTAATGAGGATCCACATCTTTACATGAAAAGACAACCCAATGGAAAACTTATTATGCTTATCCTTTATGTAGATGACATGCTTATTTTTTGTCATTCCAAGAAGGACATTGCTAAAACCAAGCTAAAAAGTCAATTTGACATGAAATATTTGGGTGAATCCAACCACATTTTGGGTATGCGCATTACTCGTGATCGTAAGAAGAGGTTGTTGTACCTTTCTCAAAAAGAGTATGTGGATAAGGTTCTTGATTGTTTCAACATGCATAAGGGAATGGATTTGAGTACTCCACTGCCTACATATTTGAAACTTAGCGAGAACAACTGTCCCAAATCTACTGAGAAAAAAATTGTGATGGATAAGGTTCCTTATGCTTCAGCTTGTGGTAGTCTCATGTATGCCATGGTGGCTATTAGACCTGACATTGCACATGCAGTGGAAGTTGTTAGCAGATTTATGTCTAACCCTAGTAAAAAGCATTGGTATGTTGTCAGGTCAATTCTCAGATACTTGAGTGCAATGCAAATAGACAGTTATGCTATGGTCATGGAAAGTCATCCATTCAGGGTTTGTAGACATTGATTATGTAAGCTATGTTGACAATTGTAAATCAACAACAGGTGGATTTACAAATTTGTTGGTTCTGTTATTTCTTGGAGATCCGTTCCTCAAGACTGTACATCCATTTGTACCACAAAGGCAGAGTATGTTGCATTGAGTGAGGCATGTAAAGTAGCTATTGCCTAGTGAAAGATCTTGGATTGGGGCAGTGTACACCAGTTCTTCATTGTGACAGTCAGAGTGCTATTGCCTTGGATAACCATCCAATGTTTCATTAGAACGAAACACATTGATGTGCGTTATCACTTTAGTCTTGAATGCCTAGAAAACAAGAGCCTTGATTTGATGAAGATTCCTACGTAAGAGAACACAGTGGATGCACTCACTAAAAGTCTCTCCAGCCATCAGTTTCAGCACTGTTGTGAGTTGATGGGCATTGGTGAAGAGTGGTTCTCTTCCATTATTATGGTTTCCCACATTGTCTGTCAAGTGGGAGAATGCTAGGTTTAATGGCCATGTGGCCACCCATCACTAAGTGCTACTACTCCTAAGTGTACAGATATACACTTGTGTGAGCCACTAACACTATGTAGATTGTGTATTGTGCCTTAAGTGCATAATATAGAGAAGAAATAAAGGGGGCACACAGTGTATGTTGGCTCTCCCCCTTCAACCTGCGTGTGTGTCTATGGTAGTGAGTGTGTGTGTGTGTGTATGTTTCTCTTTTTCTTTTGCTGTGCTCCTAGCTCCTCTCCTTCATCTAAGAGAGTTGATATCCCTGGGCATCATTGTCACTCTGTGAGCATGAGCTGTGAGGACGTAGCTGTCTTGGAACATCTCGATCAGAAAGTCCCCGGTTGCTTTGTGGAAGCAACCCATCGCACTTTTGGTCCACCAAAAATCCAAATTCGCACTCTCACAAATCTGGCGAACTACTCCTTGGAAAGGTAACTTAGGAATAGCGAGAGAGATATGCCTCTAGAGTTTGCGAAGCTCAAGCAGAATGCTTCGGTTTTGCTCATACCTCTGACTATGCACTGTTGCCCAAAGATTAGGCAGGGTTTTGCTTGCAACTTTTGAGGATGAAGATTGGTTCTCTTGTGGGTAAACCTTCCTTGTGGTCTGCTTTCCGCGAGCCATGGAAACACGTGTTTGCCTTGGAAAGTGTTGCTACATAGTGCCCCTCTTCTCCACAATTGAAGCACCTACTTGGGAGCGGCCTTGCCCTACCCCTTTCTCCTCTTGGCTTTCCTCAATCCATCACGCTGAGCCGCAGCTTTTGCATTTTCTCGGACAAATCCTACACTATGTGTCCCCAATTTTGTGGCACAACGGCTACACCTCGATTTTCATGATTTCCTTCATGCATAGCCTCCCTCGGACTCTGTGGTTGAAGGGGGGCCATCGTCTCGTAGCCCGACACACCCTGCACTATCTTCTTCTTAATCTTTCTGCTCTTCGACCGTGCAATTTCTACAACACCACTGTAATTTTTTGGACTTTCAAAGTCGACTTTCACTCTCACCTTAGGATGCAGCCACACCATGAATTTGTCCAGTTTAAAGTAGTCTCCATTAGCCAACTGCATGGTTGTCACTAATTCTGCCTAGCACTCTTCAAAATGACCCAAAAACAGATTGAACTCTTCACTTACATCTTGTTTAAGTGCCTTCAGCTTTGCATCCATATTGATTGGGGACCCCTCCTTGCAAAAGTCGCGAAGAAACCTTGCCTGTAGAGCCAGCCTTGCTTGTCTTGTCTTGCCTTCCAGAGCTTCATACCATACTTTAGCTTTTCCATGCATCACCAAAGGAAATGTCTGCATTTTGCTATCCTCATTTGGCATACACAATGATAGCATATACGGCTCAAAATCCGACATCCACTCGTCGGGGATGTTCACGCCTGTGAAAATTGGTCCATATCTTCTTGACGCCATGAGTTCCTATGCAAAAAACCACTTCTTTTTTATCAACTGGGAGCAATCAGTGGGGTCCTCCATGGGGGCACTAGAAGATGGAGAGGGGGAATGGGGGAACACACCCAGCACAAACACAAGGGACTCTCTATAGCTTAGGGTATCCACAACACCCCTATCCTCTCAAAAAACACCTTCAAAAACACACTACACCCTAGCAGACCACCGTCTGCTCTTTTTCCGCTGCTCACACACTCCACAAACCCACCACACAACACACACCTACTGCCACGGTCTGTCTCCACCCTTACACACACACACACACAGCCGCTCAATCTCACTCTCTCACACAAAATACTGTCGGTCCAGGGGGGCACACGCATCCACACCGCCGACACTGAAGGGGAACACGAGAGCAGGATAAAGAGAAGGGGGGAAGGGGAAACGATAGCCAAATGGGGCAGCAATGGCTTGATTACACTTTAAAAGGGCATGTACAAAGGCTTGCAATGCCATCACCATGGCCATTTTAAAGAAAAAGCACAAAGGGATTAGCCTGTTAGAGAGATCCACTTTGCAGGCTTCAAACGGCAAAAAAAAGCCCCCAATTTGATTAAAAAATGACTTTTATAGTGGGGGGTCTTCAACTTTAGAATTTGCATCTTAATTGGTCCATCTCGCACCTTAATCTAGCATCTTTTGGAAGGATGGAGCTGCCTCATTTTCATTTTCTCTCTTGCACTTGAGAGGGGGGGGGGGGGGGGGGGTATTAGCGACGTCGCTATTGCCCCTAGGCACTTTTATTTTTTTAAATTTTATTTTTGACGAGCCGTCTGGACCGGCTTCTAGAGCACATTAAATACTACATTCCAGATCACTAACTTGGCACTTTCGGCACCTTGATCTCTCATCCCATCTAGACCATCCTTTAGCTCTCTTGGCTTAGAAAACCGCTTTAGACATACATTCTCGCTACCCTCTGGCTGCCCAGAACCTTGGTACCTACTCTAGCCTTCTGCACTGCACCTGCGCGCAGCCTTTGCCTAGCATTGACCACTTTCTAGCTCTACCCAACTTTGGCTGCACCAATGTGTCATGGGGATGGTTGAGCTTTCCTCGGTCTTTGGGTTGCATTCATTGCACCGTTGCTGATGCAATCATAAAAATGGCTGTAATGACCTGGTCAAGTTCATGAGGAGTCTATATATAGAAGGCCAGTCAGCCCCCCCTTCTTACTCCCTAGTGTTAGCCAGTGTCTTCCTACCTTTATCATAACTAACAACCCAAGTTTTCTTATCTCTCTCCATAAATGGATCCCTTTTAGATCAAGATAGGGGAGGAGCTGTCTTGCTCTAACGAGGCACCCAAAGACAAGTTTTACCATTTTCTCTATATAGGGCTTCAGTAGCGAGAGCAAGAATTCAAGCCTGTTTTCAATCCTGCGTTCTCATTGCAAGAGTTTTTGGCTTCTGTGTCACATTTCCTCGCAGAGTTTCATCAGACATACGAGCAACAGATGATCAACAACACATTTGAGTTTGAGGGTTGTCGATATGTTCATATGAAGGATATCAATTCTGATTGTTTAAAGAAAGATATTTTCTATAGGAGCAGCCTCAAATTGCCACTGTAGTCTCATAGGAATGACATCAGATATCCTGTAAATTATCAAAAGTATTGAGTTGCAGAATACTATGGTGGGTTCATACTCTTTTTTAATGTTAATCTGGATGATGACAGGGACATCTGGTGACAAGAGAAGTCACCATTTAGTCACTGGTGATGAGTTGGTGCAACCACCAAGTGGTGCTTTGTGTGTTTTAGAAGGTGTTCAGTTACCAAAGGGAGCTTTGCCAACAAATGTGCTCCCTACCGACCCCATCTATGATCATCATTATGTAATTCTTAATGAAATCATGGAACTGTTTGACTTGAGAGAGGACTACTACCTTGTTATACTTGCTCAAAATCTACAAGAGGATTACAGTATAATCAACCGTACCGGATGAAAGTATTCTATCATGGATGCTCATGTAACATTGGGTGAGTTTATCAAACCAACAGAGGCACTAGAAATGATATACAAGGATGCAGTCACATGTGCCATGACGCTTCCAATGGAGACGGATTTCAAGGCGGTACAAGAAAGGTCTGGAATCATAGAGATGGGGATAATTTCTCCATCAATGACATTGATGCCTTCCTCATCCTCTACAAACAAGAGTACACTTGACTTATGGAATGCTGCATTACTTGAAGAAGATGAAAATTAGAAGGTATACTACTGTGTAAATATTTTTTTGCTTCCCTGTATGAGAGTTTCATGTGTATATACCAACACTTGGATTTTATTTCTTGTAGCTTGTAGTCTATGATGATAAGTTCATTCCTTGTCTCCGTGGAGGAGGTAAAGGAGACTTGGAAAAGAATTCCTCCCTTGGTCAGTACTTGGAGAATTTGAACGCTCCAAACTTCCTCTGCTTCCATTCCCGCTTCTCTGAGGACAAGGATGAATTCCCTCTTTTTGTATTGAAGAAACTCTCAAGATATCTAGGAGGCCCGGCCATCAGATGGAACACAGACAAGGTGATGCTACTAGACAAGCAAGCAGCACTCTCAATTTTTGGTGTAGGACGTGGCATGTATGGCCTGCATAGTCGCTACTTTTTGTCACATGCTACATATGGTCTAGCTTGTGGAATCATAGCCCCACGCCAATTGCAACAATATGGAAAACATGATCTGTTGAAACAAAAGCAGCCAATCATTCACCTTATAGAAGAGGCCCCACAGGCTGATGCATCTGAGGGGATCCAATTGATTGACATCAACATGCTTGCAACGGATGCTAATGATGAAACGCATCATTCAAAGAGACTTAGGCACAAGGAAGAGGGTCCTTCAGATAAGGGCAAGAGGACAGACTATTTTGTATCATTTCCAGATGACTAGAAATAAATAGAATGTATTTGTTTTATGCATCGAAGTTAGATTGATTATATAACATTGTCTTGCAATGTACTTTTTTTGTTGCAACCATCATTCACATTATGAAAAGTTGTAATGATAGAGTATCAATGTCTTGTTGCATTTTTAATTTTGTTGCAACCATCATCAACAACATGAAAAGCTGAAATTACATTGATTCTTCTAGATACATTAAGTTTGGTGTTTGGATCTTGCTATGGCTGAGAGTTATCACATAACTTGCAACGGTGTTGTCCAAACCCTTCCCACGCATTGTTTTGTAGCCGCCAATCCGCATGTTGTCTAGCCGCAGATGATAACTCCCATATCTCCTTTCTTCGTCGTTTTTTTGGCTAATCTCATTGCATGGCCAATTTGACTTTGTTTGATTTTTTCCTTGCGATGTGACATGTGCATTAGTTTTTGATACGTCCATTGGTGTAGCTCGTCTAAGCTATTTTCTTTGTCCGCACCACCTCCATGTCGAGTGTGAGTAAAATAACCAGTACAAGATTGGTAGTGGGTTTTTTCCATGCCCTGTGTAGGCCAAACACTCAAGCTGCCATATTGCCTTGCAAACCAAGGCATGTCATTACTGATAATGTGCTACACACAAAGCATGCAAATATTATAAGGATGAGTATTTGCAATTCAAAAGATTATCATGTCATTAAACCAATTACAGTACCATGTAGTGAGTAATATATTGATTTGTCCACGCACTTATGAATGTCCTGTGGAAGGTCTCCACAGCTTCTTGGAATTTTGTATAGTCGCCATCAGTCCATGAGTTCAATTGGCAAAACTTGAATATTGCATCCAAGGTTTTCCATACCTTTGCTTTGCGAGTCCTTGCTGCACCATTGTCTACATGGTCAACTACAACATTGTGCAAATTTTTCCACATGTTGTATCGTAATGCTTGTCTTTCTTGTGCACTTTGGCTTTTGTGTTGTTGTCTAGTTGTGGGCAGTGAAAGGAAGAGTCAGGATTTCACACCACCAATGGACAGCTTCTTTGGAACATCCCGGCCATTTTTTGATCTCTTCTCATCCTGCTCTATCTTATCATGTCCTCCATGCAAACCCATTTCTGAGAAGGCCGTCTCTAAGGCTGAGATTGCCCTTTGCTTTGCTGTGAGAGGTTGAGTGGTCCACGCAAAATAGGTGTAGAGAAACATTAGTTTTTCTATTATTCTACAAAGTGCATGCATTGTGCATATGTGTACTCTAGATAGTGGGATATCCAAAATGGGTTGAAAGTTAGGGTCGCGTGGATGCCTATCCAAAGCTCTTCTTCAAAATGGTTTGTCAAGGATGTGAACCCCCCCACGCAATACAAGCAAGGGCTTTTGCTTGTTGCTCCTTTGGAGAAGTTGTACATGTATTTTAGGGTTTTTAGGTCTCCAGCCATGTGCCACTCTACATTGTAGGATCCCATGCCCTCCACATCCAATTCCTTTTCATTTCTTTGTTCTCTTATTGTTTATGGTATGTTTATTTGATTAAAAAACCAATTCAATATATCGAACTTCTTAGTGAGTACCTGAAAGGATAATTTTGAAATTTTTATAATGCACATTCGAAAGCATTCAACTGAAACATAATGATAAATTATCTTAAATATAACCTCTACATACCTTGACGGTTGCAAGAAGGAAAATGTTGCGCTCAAATTGCACACTAAATTTTTGGCGATCATCTGATCCAATGATTTCATCCAGAGATCTATTTATAAGTGTGATTGTGACTCCCTCAACCTTTGTCTCCTTTACAAGCTCACACTCATCTAAGTTGATGACAAACTTTAGGACGCCGTTGCACTCTTCAATAGTGACATTGAACAACTACACAATATATGACCGCAGCGCGATCATATCATAAAAAATATTGTTATAATTTTCAAAGAACATTTCTTCTCCTTTTGGCAATCTGTATGTCAATTCAATGTGGAAAGGACTTCCTAGCTTTTGAAGCACCTCCTCTTGACTTCACGTCTTGTTTTTTGAATAGAGAAAGGGTTGGAAGTAGCGTGTGCTTGATGTGTAACTTTTTGACTTGTCTTTGCACAGACTTGAGTAACTTAGGAGTTAGGAATCAAAACCCTTTTCTAGTGGAATTGATGACACATACTAAAAAATGGAAGCATATCCCTTATTGGATATACCAACTTTATCCAAAATTGATTGATTGTCCCATGTAGAGAGTTGGTTCTCCTCTAAAAGGCTGTCAAGCTATTTAACAACGATCTTACCATAGAGCTTATCATCTAAGAGGCCAGCTACATTTTTGCGATTCAATATGAGCCCGTAATGGGCCAAGGAGGTGGTTGTGCTGCACTCCACTTCTTTGTCAGGGTGAAGCAAATATCTATGCAAGCATGTTAGCAGTACGAGATGTGAGAGTTTATGAATATAAATCTAAGAAGGATAGATGCACTCACTTGATGGCTTCCACTCTTTTCTTGATTCCTTCTGAGTCAACTTTCAAGTCCTCGATTATTTTCTTTTTAGTCTCAATATTCTTGAGTGTTTTTTAAATATTTTTTTAAAAATAGTTTTTAAATTTAGAAAAAAACTTTTCTTGAGGATAATGTGGCTACGTGGACGCCGAGCTCCCACGCGCACATATCAGCTCTTAAGAGCTCTATCTAACCTCCTTGCAGCTAATTAACAACTAATTAATTGTCTAACATAGAATTGCACACTCACAGACAGTCAACTCTACTACTCATTGTCTACTCTACTTCTCACTGTCTACACTCACTAGCAGATCTACTAACACCTGCACATTACAGATCTTGCAAAACCAACAAAAACAAGTACACTGCAGCACTAACAAAGCTTACAACCACTAAAAAAAATTGACAAAACCCTGCTAAAACTGCGCATTACAATCACTTAACACTAGCTAACAAAAACCTACTAATTTGTCCATTGCAGCCACTTAACAATTCTCACAAAAGTCAACAAAAAATAGAAAATAGATGGAAGAAAGGCTTCACTGAGTGCTCCTCAAGCTTAATGCAAGGCTGTCCTCGATAGTGGCACCAAAAATGTACGCTTTTCTATACATGTCGAAGGCTAGGAACTTGCTTGTGCACTGTGTGCGAGCCTCAAAATGCTGCAAACACTCAACTAGAAGATCCTAGCAAGCTGAAAGGGGCAAGGGTGTGTCACTCACCGTTCAATGCTTTCGTGGTGAAGGATCCTGTGCTGCAAAGAAGAAGGAGCCTCCGTCAATGCCACGCTCGACTGTCTCGTCGTCGTCGATGCTGCCGCAATGCTCGATCACACACACACACACACACACACACACACACGCACGTGCACGCGTGCACACACACAGACATGCACACACACACACACACACACACACACACACACACACACACACACACACACACACACACACACACACACACACACACACGTGAGCACACGAAGGAGAAGGAGAGAGATGGAGCAAGAGCATTTCTTAGCTTACACCTCAGAGAATGAGTATTTTTAGGTCAAATGGGCCTTTTATAAGAGTTTGACCCATTCACATATGGGCACCCACAATGGCCGATCATTGCACAAATACTGTAAAAATAAGGTAAGTGGTGCGTCTCTCATCGGTGATCACCTACACACCTATTGGACTGACAAGCTCGGTCCATGACTCTATCAAATAAATAATAAGGCATCTGTTGTAGGTGATAGGGTGTCCGTGAGGGTTAACATTTACCTTGCATAAGATGCCATCAGAATCAGGTACATCCCAAGATCCATCCAAAAAATCGAGGCATTTCTCTGTCTTGCAAAGTAGCATAGTTCTAGTCTTCCTAATCCCTTCATCATAGAAAAAGTCGATGAACACATGCATGGGCATGAAGATTGAAACACGTACCAGTCGACTAGCAATATTTGTTCTTAAGAACTTTTGTATTTCCTGATGGAGCTTTAGTCTGAGATACTCAAAGGTTATAGATGAAGGGATTGGCCACTCTGGACTGTCCTTTGAAGGAACTAGAAGATATTCTAGAGTGCCAAAGCAAAGCGTAGAACGTGGAGCATTATAAAAGTGGTCAAAGAAGAAAACCCTCCTTTCAGTCAACGCTCTTCTTGCGCTAGTGTTAAAGAGTAGCTCTCCCACAGTTGCATGGAATGCATCAAAAATGCCAATAATGAATCCATTGGCTTCCAGTCTTCTTTGTTGATTTGGGAATTGCACCATGCGAAGGGAACCACATCCATCTCTTGACTCCAATGGTCGATTAACACACATATGCACGCTCTTGGTGGTAAGGATTCACAATCATTGAGCCGCCTTAGAGAACGCACCAAGTAGGTTGCACCACCTCCTCCCCCTACCTCTCTACCACCACAGCATGCCACCTTGTAAATATTGCAGAAATAATTCACCCTCACACCCCCGAGGGTTTTCATCATTTGAAAATGTTCTCTCTCTCTCTCTCTCTCTCTCTCTCTCGGTGTGTAGGCTTACGGTGTTCATATCACCGCGGTCTTGCGTCCTAGCCGCTCAAAGCTAGGTGGTGCTCCTGTTCACTTTACCGTGGCAGGCTCGAGACGTGCCATTCGGCCCCCGGCATTTTAGAGGTTGTCGGGGTTCGAGGTTCGCTTTGCGTCCGTCATTTGGTGCCCCCACGGAAGAGGGATTTTCTAAGACCCTTCAGTTTACAATGCTGAAAGTGACGCCCACTATCAATCATGGATGAGTGGTTGAAGGAATTTTCTAACTGGAGGACGGAAGAAGAGGAGACCAAGGAGGCACTAGCCGCCTTCATTGAGGTGCTACTGCCAGGTTGCAGTGTCATCAGCGTTCAAGAGGTAAATTCTCCATCTCGTGTCGCTCATTCGAACTATAAATCGAAAGCATCAGGTGGGAGATTGGTGAGGTGCCATCACTGTTGTCAACCAAGGCACACCGTCGATGAGTGCCAACAACGAAGGCAGCGGAAGGGTTGAAGTCATCTACATCGACATTTATCGCAAAGAAATCATTCACGTCAAGGAAGGGAAGCAAACGGTGAGGCCTCTTTTCCCTAAAGAAACTGCAGTCAAAGATATAGTTCCAAAGTGGCCTAAAGGGGCTGCTGGAGCCAAAGGCAAGGAGAAGATAGGCTAGCCTGGAAACACATGACCCCGAAGGGAGAGGCATCTGTCCAAGCAAGTGCTTCAAGCTTAGAGAGCCAGGTTGTACCCACTTTGTCAAAGAAGAACTCATCCGAAGCTAAGTGGCGGAAGGTCACCTACCGATTTGCACGACACATGCGAGTGCTACCAATCCACTTCGACAATCCAGAAGAAGAAGTGATGAGAAGATTCCCATGTCCTAGTATTGACCGCTGGGTCAACAACACAACATAACTCAAGTTTCGTACCAAAGTCTTATCTTCTGCGAGTTATGAAATGCTGCGGATTATGGCTATAAACGTCATTTGTAATGAGTAGTTATTCTAGTTTCAGAAGCCGGGGTGCAATGGCACTTCCAGATTGTAAATACAAAGCCATTTGACCCTTTCAACCCCATTTTTGGTTAAACCTAAGGTAGCCTTAGTATATAAGGTACCTAGGTCATTTTGTAAAAGGAGACTTTTAATCATAATCAAAATTCAGCGCTGCCGTCTACTATGTGTGAGAGAGAAAGAGAGTGAGCGTGAGCTTCATCCTCTCGCTATGCCCGGCTCGCTCAACACATTGGAGATCCGACTGCACCATTTCTGCAGGCTCGAGGAGAGCTACGCGACAACGCCAAGCATTCCACGTGAGACGAAGCGCACACGCCGACGCATCTACGAGCTATTTGTGGCCGTAAGTGTATCAAACGATGTCGGTTTTCTGCTTGCTAGTAGTCTATAGAATCGTGGCGACATAAGCTACGCATAGGTACTCATAAATTTGAGTTTCGAGTACTTTCAAAATTCTGTTCTGTCATCCTATGCGTTTTCCGCAGATGGGTTTAGAGTGAGGGTTTTGAGTGTAAAATCTTAGGGACAGGTGTATCCTAGTGAGGGGATGGTGTTCCTTAAGTTTCGTATGAATCTGGCATGATGAGGTGAGTTACCTCCTGCATGTGTCTTTGTGGCTAGGTGGTGTAGTTGAGAGCAGTGAGGTTCTTGATTGTGGTTTAGTTGGCCTTCCAGAGTGTTGTATGTGTAGGATGGTCTCAGCCTGACAAGCTTAAGAGATTTCCTCCGTGTGCCTATCGTGTCATCTGTGTCCTCGATTGACATTATGTTGATCTAGGTAGTGTTTGCATGCACTTCATGGGTGTGTGAGTCGCTTCCCGTCCAACATTGGTGCCGTTGTCGGGGACACAAGGACCTAACTAGGTTTCCTACTAACACTCGTGTGATGGTTTCTTGATTTAGTTTCGGCTAAAGAAAGCGTTTTTCTTAAGTGGATCCGGAAGAGGTTATTCCGTGATCAAGTGGATAGCCAGCAAGCGTGTGTCTTGCCGAGGGTCTGCGACTAGATAGGTTTAGTTAGGATCTGTGGATTAGAGTAGTTGTTGGTGGTCGAGTGATTTGTGAGGTGATAAAAGAGTTTACTAGTCCGTGTGTGGTAGTGAAGCGTTTTTCTACTCATAGATGAAAAACCCCATATGATATGTAGGAGTAGCTTTACGTAAGTGATCCGATTCTTATCTAGAGCTACATCACTGAATTATTTGCTAAAGTGCTTGTTTGCATTTGAAATCACGAAAAAGTGTGCTTTTGAGGGTAGAAATGCATTAAACAAGCTTTTGTGGATATTTTTGTATGACTGACTGATGTTGTGCATATAAAAGAGCATTTGCAAGGGTTCTGTGAAGAAAACCTGCAATTCTGTAAACATAGACATCCTACGCGTAGTATGTCTCAAGGGGGTTCTGGAGACCAAATTTGAAAATTCTGACTGCACCAGTGGGTTCAGAGGGTAGGTTTTACCCTAGTAACATATTGACTTGGGTGTTTTTCCCTATTTTTGTTGACCAAAAGCCAAAAGGCGGAGTCAAAAAACGTAAAATTTCAGAAAAGGCTTTAATTGAGTGATTTTTGCATGTTTTTGCAATTGTGAAGCATACTTGCACTTGCTGAGAGCATAAGGGAGCATCAGGGACACTTCAGTCTCAAAAATCAGCAGTAGACATCCTACGCATAGGATGTCTACAGGGTGATCCGGGCATTTTTTTTGAAAATCTGAGGTTACCAGTGTGTTTAGAAGGTAGTTTTACCCTATTTTTACCTGGAAAGTGGAAATTTGACCAAATTTTGACAAATCAAAGCCAAAAGACTGAAATTGCTAGATATCCTACCCAAATTGTGCCAAGGCATTATTCCAAGACCAAAACCATAGGATGGCTGTAAGAGCATGATCTGCATGATATATTGAGTGACTGAGAGAGTTTTCATCTCATTTGGGGAAGAAAAGGGGGTCCTAAGCAGACTTTAGCACTTTTGATTGAAAAAGACTAGAACAGCTAAAATTGGGATCTTTTGAAATCCAAACCAAAATCTGAGGATACCACTAGGTTGCTGACATGAAGCTGTGGGACAAGTCTGGGGTCAAACAGGCCAAAAAGACATCCTACGCGTAGGATTGCATATGTGTGATTTAGCACTCCAAACTTAATTTTGAGCATACCCAGTGATTAGCACCTTAAGGAGAGTCTGTAGTTCAAATTTGGGTTCATTCTGAGCAAAAAGACATCCTACGCGTAGGATGTCTTCTGCATGATTTTGAGACCAAAATTCTCCTATGACCATACCATGCTGTTGTATAGCCTTAGGCAAGCCAACTAGTCAATTTTGGTCCAATTTGGACTTGAGTTGACTTAGGAATTCATCAGAATAGACATCAGGCTTTTGGAACAGATTCATGATCATTTGACCAACCTATAGGTGTCAGAATCAAAAAGTAAAAATAGCTGTGAGCTTAGCACATCAAGGTGAATCTACAGTGCAAGTTTGAGCTGAAACAGAGCAAAAAGACATTCTACGCGTAGGATGTCTCCAGCTTGATTTAGGACTCCAAACCAACCTATGAGCACACCACTGTGATCAGCACATCAAGGAGAAGCTGGGGTAAAAATTTCAAGTCAATCTGAGCAAAAAGACATCCTACGCGTAGGATGTCTCAAGGCCATTTTTACATCCAAATGAAATTCTGAGCATACCATTGTGTTGCTAGACTTAAGGGGAGTCTCTGGACCAAATTTTGTTAAATTCTGAGCATATAGACATACTACGCGTAGGATGTCTCTAGACCAGTTTTAGGGTCCAACTGTACTTTTGACCATACAGAAGTGTTTACAGTGTCACAGAGATCCCAAATCTTCTTTTAAAATTGAAATCGGAAACTGCATTTCACTGTTTTGGCCATAACTTTCACAAACGGTATCGGATCAGAAAAGTTTTTATATCAAAACGTAGCCTGAGAGCGGCTCTACAGATCTTAGAGCAAAACATCATTTAAGGCATCAAAATTCATCCGGAAGTCAGGGGTGTCTAAAAGCGATAATTTACGAGAATTATGACGAAACGGTTGCAGTTTTGGACATAGTTTCGACTTTTACCTAACCAAAGAAATTGAACACAGTGGACTAAGTCTACTTGAACCAAGAAAAATCTCTTAAGCCCAAAAATCATGTCTACCCTAGATTCAAACGCGGCTTACACAAGCTTGGAGATCTCGACGATAGAGGAATATCTTCCCACAATGGATCTTCCAAACTTGCAATTGATAAAGACCCATCTTGTTGAGAGAGTTTGGATGATTGGTCATGAGAGTGAAGGACTATATAGATACATTGACGACAATGAGGTCAATCTTTATAGGTGCTCAGATCCATACCTAGAAGAGATAACGGATTACAAGCTCTTATATGTCTACACATACGGAGTCGAGTGTCAATGGAGATCTATAGTTGTCGACAAGTATGGACGAGAATACAGAGTTGTAGAAAGCACAAATCCACAGACTGTACTAGAAAGAGGTGGATATTTGGTCAATGAAGGACCACAAATGCCTCCACCAAACACGAGAATTCCTATAGGAATTCCAAGAAGAGAGCCACCAGGATTCCCTTCAAGAGCGATAACGAGAGAAGGATTGGGAGAGTCTCTGGTTAGACTTGTAGACAATCAACGAGTTAGACCATCCCAAGTCCAGAAATGGGTAAACAAAAAATACTCCGGAGATAAAGATCCGAGAGATCATGTAACGGCTTTTAGAAGAGTGATTAGAGCAGAGGAAGTTTCAGATTTTGCGACACAGTTTGCTGGATTTGGATTGACTCTAGAAGATGATGCAGCTACATGGTTCGACTCGGTGGAAAAATGGGATTTTGAGACCCTAGATGAGCTGTTTGAGGAGTTTATTGAAGAATTCTTGCCAAAAGGCATTGGTCACAGCACGGTCTCGCAAATCCATAGATTCAAACAGAAAGAAGATGAATCAGTATGCAAAGCTTCATTACGGCTCAAGAGATATGTTAAGCTCTGTCCGAGAGCAGAATTACCTACACAAGCACGACTGATGCTGATCTTTATATTCCAGGAAATGAGAGATGAGGGCCTTCAGAAGGATCTACATATGATAAGGAGGATGACGCTAACGAGTTGATCAAAGATGCTCTTTATCTAGTGGATAACTGTGAGGCATACAAAGAAACGGACTTAAAGAGTCAAGGAGATGACGGATCCTCTCAACACAGTGTTTCACAGATAAGTGAGTCCATTGACAAGCCAACGGCACCTATTGATCAAGAAAAGCTTATCAACGAATTGGTCAAGAGGTTGATTCCTCTTGTAAGGTCCGATTCGGGAGAGCCGAAGTGGTGTGAAATTGAGAGAAAATGGACGAACCATATGGGGGAAGAGTGCTATTATAGCATGGAAAATGCTAGGGAGAGGTATGTACAACCTGTTCCAGAAGAACCTACTCCACCTAGATACATTACGGGGAATGCGCCAAGACCAGTAGGAGTTTTAAGGCCACAACTTGTCTTAGGACAACAACCTTCGCTGCCAGGTGCTAGAATGCAGGTAGACATGAGATACATGCCAATGATGGAAGAATCAAATAAACCAACGCCAGTACCAGCTACAATGTGGTATAGCAACCAAAGTGGGTACTACCATTTAGAGCAACAAAATGTGAGAGAAACACATGGAGTGGTGAGGCCAGTACAACCTCCACCTCCTGGGTTTCAGTAGAAAGAAAGAAGGTATGAAATGGACAAAATGACATTGCAATTCATTGCAAATAGCGGCTTAATTAGGTCAAAGCTTGTTTATAGCCAAGAGGAAATGCTAAAAGAATCTCCTCAACCAGAGACAAATTGTCACAAAATTCGTGACAACCACTTGGTCAAACAATGTCCTCATACGGAGATCACTGAAGTAAATGCCTATTGTCTTGAGTGTGGCATCACTCACTTGATCCCCGATTGCCCGAAAAAACCAAACCAAATCAGGAAAATCACGACAAATGTATTAGGGATTGTTCAGCTCCCTAGTAGCTCAGAAAATGAAAATGTTGTACCAGTTCAAGTAGTTATGAGAGCACAAGCTGAAAAGAAAGATGATGAGAATCCAGAGACAAAGAACACGGAAAGTGACACGAGTCCAAAGACAGATGATGGACCAAAGACAGACGCACCTAGTCAGAAAACCAAGAGCAAACGAAATAGTTGGAAAGCTAGAAAGACTAGGATGAAAGCACGCAGGGAACGAGAGAAAACATCCCTAGCTGAGAAGCTTACCGAAGCCGAGGAGAAGATAAAACAACATGAAGAAAAGGAGGCACCTTCTCTTACACAGATGGTTAAACCTCTAGAAGAACCATCCACGGATGAAAAACCGAAAAGTGCTAGTTCAGGAGGATCTATGTTGGTAGAGAAGGTTAATGAGAAATTAGATGCCCTCTTGAAAGCCTATGATGGGAGGCTCAAAAACAACCAAACCCAAGAACACAGGTGGATGACATATCCCTATACGGAACTAGAAAAGCAAAGGTTTGAAATGTGCAAGAAAATGATTCAAACAGCCCAAGCTTTATTAGAACCACCAGGTGCAAAACTTGAGGATGTGATCCATATCATGCCTACACAAGTAATCCCACAAAACCAAGAACTAAAAGAGACAGATTCTAGTCATAAGCACAGACCAAACCTCAAAGACCCAGCATTAGAACCAAGGATAGTACTGAATACCACGGAAAACTCTTCCGAGGGATTTCACCAAGCTATACCTGCGGATTGTAAAGAGATAGATGGTCTTGAATAATTGTGGAAACAAGTCAGAGAGGCCAATGAAGCCGATGACCTAAGAAGACGAGTAGACAAGACTAGTGATAAACGAGGAGTGTTTCTACCACCAATAGAGGAATTTGAGACTGGATCTCAAATGAATCTAGACGTGCAATCGTATTGGGGAGAGAAAGGATCTGTACAATCTATGGATAGTCAACCCCATTCGCTAAGAACACTACCGTCCTACATGGGAGAGTACGAGACCAAGTCAGATGTGGTTGCAGTCCCATCACAGAGACTGTCTCCCAACAAGGCCATCGATTCAAAGGGGCTATTAGATATTCTATCTACCCCAGTCACCTGTACAATAATGTTAGCCGAGTTTCTCAGAATAAGACTAAACATGTGGGCTAATGTGGGTAAATGTCTAGAGAAATTTGGTGTAAAAACCCCAATGACTCAAATCGAGGAAGGCATCAAAGAGCTTGAAATGCCTCAACTAAATACTAGGCCAGTGCCATTAAACAAGGTAGGCGAGTATTATGAGGGAGAAGATGGAAACACCACCCTTACTGTGGAATTCAATGGTGTAAAAACCATGGCAATCCTTGACAGTGGAGCTGGTGTGGCCATTGCAACCAAAGAGGTTTGGAAAAAATGGGAAAAACCTGCCTTGAGATCCACACGAATGACCCTGCAGCTTGCAGACGGACACAAGGAAAAGCCCATAGGACTGCTAGAAAAAGTACTTTTTACTTCTTGTGGCATTGAATATGAACACACTTTTGCTGTGGTTGACTTTGGCAAGAAGAACAACTATGACATTATTCTGGGAAGACCATTCATGCGACAATTGAAAATGGTCCAAGATTGGGGTTATGACCGTATATACCTGAGACATATGGAAACCATAACAAAGTTAAAGTTGAGGGACCATAGCTATAGGGATGTGACGAGAACACCAGTTGAGGAGTTTGATTCCGCCACAGTAGCCGGATCAGAACTTCCAGCTTGGCTGGGTAAGCCTAAAGAACTGTGGATGTGTGGAGCTTCACAATGTGGTAGCTTGAAACATGAGTAATGTATCCTAGAGTGAGCTATGGAGGATAGGGACTATATCCCAGAACCATTTCCTGAAGAAGAGTTAGAGCCTTTTGGATGGGAACACATCTTGTCTACTCTGGACGTGTGCGCCGTGGAGGACGCTCCCACAACAAAGTTTTGTGATGAAAATGGCTATGATGTCGTTCCTTATTTTGCAGTGAGTGTAATCCAGGGAAACAAAGAGGTATAGACATCAAAAGATGAAGAAGACGACGAGTTCTATGACTCTGTAGAACACTTCGAGCTTCAAGAAGATCAACGACCCAGGAATCAATGTCATCGCTACACGAATAAAGTGCATCAAAAGTGGATTCCAAAGTCCTCGGTGAAGGCACAGCCACCACAAGCATCCTCATACAGGGCTCCTAATAAGGATGCAAAGACCTAGCTAGGACGAATATGACCAGCATAACAAGCTAACAATGCTCTTATCAATGGGCTAGAAAAGTTCTCCAAGAAACTACCACCCACGAGCAAACAGACAGTAACTTTCCACTACCAGCCAAAAAATCAAGGGAAACTACAAGAAGTCAACCTTGCTGAGGATAGTAGAGATAGTGATGAATCTTACGACATCCCCTATCATCAACTCAGGCCATCACTATCACCAACCCCTTCAGCAACAACCATGACAGGTCAAAAGAACAGGACAACAAGTCAAAGCCAAAAAGATCGACAAATCTGGATACCAAAAAGCAAGATCGGCCAAAAACAGATATGGATCAAGAAGACAAAGATCTCTAATGAAAAATCACAAGATCCACGAAAACAAAAACAAGGAAAGCTTTCACAAAGTCGCAAGCTTTCACAACTCAGGTTTGGGCTCCAAAGAAGTTGATTCAAGCACAAAAAAGTCAGGAAATTATTTGGATTCCAAAACAACCACAGTATCAACTTTCAAAGCCTGAATCCCATCACCAACCAAGCGTACAAGGGCTAAAGCAAAGACCACTGTCGACTCACACAACAAAAGGTGGATCCCAAAGAAGTCTCTTCAAATACAAATGAAGCACGGGCAAGTATGGGTTCCCAAACGAGCGTCAGCAACAAAACAGCCAATAATCACAAAGAAATGGGTCCCAAAGAAGAACAACAAAATTGCTATCAGTGCATTGCCGCTTGAATTCTTACAATTCTTCCTACAATTACAGTACAGTTAGAAGAGAGCAAGTCACTTCAATCAAGCAACGATACAGGAGCTTCAAAGACCATTACATTGCTTAGAATAGGAAGCCTCGCCAACAAATGCCAATAAGCAAATTTCTTATACCCACATCTTGCACAACATAAATCTTTTCCATGCATTGACTGTGTACGCATAATAGGGATACATTACAAGGCTTGCATAGGCACAACTTTTAATTGCCCAAGCACAACACATACCCCTTGCGATACCCTGTCGTAAAGGATGACTCCAAATAGGAAGAGGGGAGGCATTCTGAATGCGGACCTAACATTATGACTATTAGAGGGCAATGTTTTGTGAGATGCATTGAATTTTGTATTTATTGTGATAATTTTTTGACGAAATTTAGAGTATATGCCCTCATAGTAGTGTTACAGAGGAGTATGGGGACAAAATCCATATATGAGCCCCTAGGGACATGTGTATAGTGTACATAGCATTTAGATTTCTATTTGAATGATTTTTCTTTGGTTACGTTTTTTTTAAAAGATTTTCTTTGTTTATTATTAAGAAAATAAAAAATAAAAAAATCCATAATCCACATGAAGAAAAGACTGACGAGAGGCCTGAGCACTACAAAGAGAAGAAGGTATAAGAAAACGATGAAACTTCCCGAAGTATGTCTCAGCAGCCACTACAACAGCCAAAGAACTTGTCACAAAGCAGTATCAACATGCAACCGACAAGTCATACAAGTTAGAGTCGAGTAGCTAAACCACAAAATGAGTGAGGTGTTAGTCCCAAAGCTTCAAGTAATATTCTCTGTGGTCTAAGCGTCTTAGCTATTGAAGGTACTGCTCAAGCTGGAAGAGTTGAGCATATTTAAGTTGTGTCGCTCATGCTGGTATAGGTGAGCAAAAGAGTCGAAGTCTAAGTACTTAAGTCTGGTGAAGTGAAGGAGAAGGTCCAAAAGACACTCACGTACTGAGCACAGTGAGATACGAGTGGAGAAACTTCTACATCGAAAACCCTTCTTGGAAAGGTGGATGCTATTGAGACATCTTTTGATGTCACATGTGCTACATTTATTGCTCGAAACACCCATCATCTCCTTCTTTCACATTGCATGCTTTTGTTGACAAATTTCTCATATGCATATAGAGTGTCCCATAATTGGCACTTGCATCAGGCACTCTTTCTGTGTTTCACCCAAGCACTCACCTTTCATGAACATATACTTCACGTTCAACTGCTCAACTCCACTAAGAGCGTATACCAAAGGCATTTTTTTCCCACCGGGTTTTTTCCCTTTGGTCATCCAAGTTTTAGACCCTAATTAAAGACACCTATCACCATCCTCTTGTACATATTCCTTCTACATCAAAAATAAGGAAATGCTACTCAAATCAATTGACAAATGAATTGGAGCACCAATTTCTGATCATAGCTCCCACAACAAATTTTTGTGATGAAAATGGCTATGATGTCGTTCCTTATTTTGCAGTGAGTGTAATCCAGGAAAACGAAGAGATCCAGACATCAACAAGCTCTCGAAATAAGGACCAAGAAAGAAATGTGGAGAATCAAAAGATGAAGAAGATGACGAGTTCTATGATTCTGTAGAACACTTCGATCTTCAAGAAGATCAACGACCCAAGAATCAATGTCATCGCTACACAAGTAAAGTGCATCAAAATTGGATTCCAAAGTCCTCGGTGAAGACACAGCCACCACAAGCATCCTCATACATGGCTCCTAATAAGGATACAAAGACTCAGCTAGGAGGAATACGACCAGAGCAACGAGCTAACAATGCTCTAATCAATGGGCTAGAAAAGTCCTCCAAGAAATTACCACCCACGAGCAAACAGGCAGTAGCTTTCCACTACCAGCCAAAAAATCAAGGGAAAGTACAAGAAGTCAACCTAGCTGAGGATAGTAGCGATAGTGATGAATCTTACAACATCCCCTATCATCAACTCAGGACATCACTATCACCAACCCCTTCAGCAACTACCATGACAGGTCAAAAGAACAGGACAACAAGTCAAAGCCAAAAAGCTCGACAAATCTGGATACCAAAAAGCCAGATCGGCCAAAAACAGATATGGATCAAGAAGACAAAGATCTCTAATGACAAATCACAAGATCCATGAAAACAAAAACAAGGAAATCCTCCACGAACGGGTAAGAATATCACAAAATTGCAAGCTTTCACAACTCAGGTATGGGCTCCAAAGAAGTTGATTCAAGCACAAAAAAGTCAGGAATTCATTTGGATTCCAAAACAACCACAGTATCAACTTTCAAAGCCTAAATCGTGTCCGAAACCAAGCGTACAAGGGCTGAAGCAAAGACCACTGTCGACTCACACAACAAAAAGGTGGATCCCAAAGAAGTCTCTTCAAACACAAACGAAGCACGGACAAGTATGGGTTCCCAAACGAGAGCCAGCAACAGAACAGCCAGTAACCGCAAATAAATAGGTCCCAAAGAAGAACAACAAAACTGCTGTCAGTGCATCGCCGCTTGAATTCTTACAATTCTTCCTACGATTACAGTACAGTTAGAAGAGAGCAAGTCGCTTCAATCAAGCAACAATACAGGAGCTTAAAAGACCATTACATTGCTTAGAATAGGAAGCCTCGCCAACAAATGCCAATAAGCAAATTGCTTATACCCACATCTTGCACAACATAAATCTTTTCCATGCATTGACTGTGTATGCATAATAGGGCTACATTACAAGGCCTACATAGGCACAAATTTTAATTGCCCAAGCACAACACATACCCTTTGCGATACCCTGTCGTAAAGGATGACTCCAAATACGAAGGGGGGAGGCATTCTGAATGCGGACCTAACATTATGACTATTAGAGGGAAATGTTTTGTGAGATGCATTGAATTTTTGCGTTTTATTGTCATAATTTTTTGACGAAATTTAGAGTATATGCCCTCATAGTAGTGTTACAGAGAAGTACGGGGACAAAATCCATATATGAGCCCCTAGGGACATGTGTATAGTGTACATAGCATTTAGATTTCTATTTGAATGATTTTCTTTTGTTGAGTTGTTTTAAGATTTTCTTTGTTTATTGTTAAGAAAAAAATAAAAAAATCCATAATCCACATGAAGAAAAGACTGACGAGAGGCCTGAGCACTACAAAGAGAAGAAGGTACAGGAAAGCGATGAAACTTCACGAAGTATGTCTCAGCAGCCACTACAACAACCAAAGAACTTGTCACAAAGCAGTGTCAACATGCAACCGACAAGTCATACAAGTCAGATTCGAGTAGCTAAGCCACAAAATGAGTGAGGTGTTAGTCCCAAAGCTTCAAGTAATATTCTTTGTGGTCTAAGCGTCTTACCTATTCTAGGTACTGCTGAAGCTGGAAGAGTTGAGCATATTTAAGTTGTGTCGCTCATGCTGGTATAGGTGAGCAAAAGAGTCGAAGTCTAAGTACTTAAGTCTGGTGAAGTGAAGGAGAAGGTCCAAAAGACACTCACGTACTGAGCACAGTGAGATACGAGTGGAGAAACTTCTACATCGAAAACTCTTCTTGGAAAGGTGGAAGCTATTGAGACATCTTTTGATGTCACATGTGCTACATTTATTCCTCGAAACACCCATCATCTCCTTTGCATGCTTTTGTTGACAAATTTCTCATATGCATATAGAGTGTCCCATAATTGGCACTTGCATCAGGCACTCTTTCTGTGTTTCACCCAAGCACTCACCTTTCATGAACATGTACTTCACGTTCAACTGCTCAACTCCACTAAGAGCGTATATCAAAGGCATTTTTTTCCCACTGGGTTTTTTCCCTTTGGTCATCCAGGTTTTAGACCCTAATTAAAGACACCTATCACCATCCTCTTGTACATATTCCTTCTACATCAACAATAAGGAAATGCTACTCAAATCAATTGACAAATGAATTGGAGCACCAATTTCTGATCATAGCATACTTCTCCGCAATGGCGAGTCGAAGAATGGCCTACAATAACAAAGCTGCAGACAACACCAACAACATGATTGCAGAGGAACAAAGAAGTCCCCAATGAAGAAGATCAAACATAAAAGTAATCAGAGGACCTCAAAAGATGAATGGTTACGATGATAGACGTCCGGTCTAATGGATCATAGTTCTTGTTGTGGTTCGACAAAGATACAAGCAATGCAAAAGATGAAGTCAAAACAACAGCAAAGTGTTAACCGCTGGTTCAACAACACAACATAACTCAAGAACAAAGAAGTCCTCAATGACAAAGAGCAGACATAAGGGTAATCAGAGGATCTCAAAATCTTGTCCTTGGTAATGTGCATCGAATGCTCGGCAGGGTTTTGAACCTCAAATTAGCATAATTAAGTCCTGGATTCGGCCCGACGGACAGACTTTGCATTGGAGTGCAACTTGGCCTAAAGAAGTTACGGGTTTAGCCATGTAATTTCTACAAAATCCTTACAAAGTTTTCATTGGCTTACAAGATCAGAAAGCCAGTCACCCAATTCTACAGATTGTAGAAGTTGTTTCTGAGAATCACAATTTCTCCGAATTAACAGATTTGCTGGAGCAAGTGATGGGTGGAGCTTTCTCTATCCATGATGATAAGAGTCAAGTTAAACGACATTGGGTTCTTTTTGAATTTAGATCTGGCAGTCGACCTATAATGACAGAAACAGATGCTGCAGCTCGGAGCGTGGATGTGAAAGACATAAAGTTCGTCTCATCAATTATGGTTTTCTTAAATCATGTGAAGATTATGTACATCGGATTGGACGAACAAGACAAGCTACTGCAAAGGCTATAGTCTCTACTTTCTTTCAACAACAAAACGACAGCAAAGACCACATCGCCATCGACAATCAGGTCATGTCGGGGACGACATGAACGCGGAAGGGGGGAATGTTGACCGCTGGGTCAACAACACAACATAACTCAAGTTTCGTACCAAAGTCTTATCTTCTGCGAGTTATGAAATGCTGCGGATTACGGATATAAACGTCATTTGTAATGAGTAATTATTCTAGTTTCAGAAGCCGGGGTGCAATGGCACTTCCAGATTGTAAATACAAAGCCATTTGATCCTTTCAACCCCATTTTTGGTTAAACCTAAGGTAGCCTTAGTATATAAGGTACCTAGGTTATTTTGTAAAGAAGAATTTTAATCATAATCAAACTTTAGCGCTGCCGTCTACTGTGTGTGAGAGAGAAAGAGAGTGAGTGTGAGTTTCATCCTCTCGCTACGCCTGGCTCGCTCAACGCATTGGAGATCCGACTGCACCATTGCTGCAGGCTCGAGGAGAGCTACGCGACAACGCCAAGCATTCCACGTGAGACGAAGCGCACACGCCGACGCATCTACGAGCTATTTGTGGCCGTAAGTGTATCAAACGATGTCGGTTTTCTGCGTGCTAGTAGTCTATAGAATCGTGGCGACATAAGCTATGCATAGGTACTCATAAATTTCAGTTTCGGGCACTTTCAAAATTCTGTTCTGTCATCCTACGCGTTTTCCACAGATGGGTTTAGAGTGAGGGTTTTGAGTGTAAAAGCTTAGGGATAGGTGTATCCTAGTGAGGGGATGGTGTTCCTTAAGTTTCATATGAATCTGGCATGATTAGGTGAGTTACTTTCCGCATGTGTGTATGTGGCTAGGTGGTATAGTTGAGAGCATTGAGGTTCTTGATTGTGGTTTAGTTGGCCTTCCAGAGTGTTGTATGTGTAGGATGGTCTCAGCCTGACAAGCTTAAGAGATTTCCTCCGTGTGCCTATCGTGTCATCTGTGTCCTTGATTGACATTATGTTGATCTAGGTAGTGTTTGCATGCACTTCATGGGTGTGTCAGTCGCTTCCCGTGCAACACCTAGGGAAGAGTGGTTCGGCTACTACTCTCGCTATTTTGGGAAGCGAGTGGAGGACCTTCCTCCTCTCCCTATACAACTTATCCTGAAGAAGCTCTCTAACACGAGAGAGACCCAGTGGGCTGGAGACGAGCTGCAGCTGAATGGAGTAGAATTCATGCAACACGCCGATTACGGAAATTACCTACAATTGCTGTTACCCAAAAGGCTAGGAGTGGTCAGACGCATCGCCATCACCCCGTACGTACTGAGCAACGAAGGAAAGGTAGAGCCCATGAAAGGCGACGACCTCTTGTGGATGTGCCGACTCATCAACACTGGCACGGTAAGAGTATAAGTAAGTATTCCACCCTCTGTGCATGATGGAAAACGGGCCGACGGCATTCCTGTTCAGATTCATGCAGTATATGCATGTGAATCTCTATGTAGATAGGAAAGTCTTCTACCAACAGAAGATCGTTTACCTATTCGGTGCGGTGGTACTAGGATAAATCCTCAATTCCCCAACCCTATCATTCTCCCCATATTAGATTACCATCATTCCTTTAATGTCTCTATTTTTATCCTATTTTAACCTATCCATCCACCCCTGTAAAAAGCCGCTATGAGCCGCTGTTGTTGATGTAAAAAAATAAAAAAAGAAAAAGAAAAAGGTTTGTAATTTCCCGAGTCACCACCATGGCAAGTGTTTCTTTCCCCACGTTTAGTGGAAAGAAGGGTGAGGATCTCACCACCGACTTTGTGGATGATTTCGACATTGCTCGTGTCATCTCCAACAAAGATGACGATGTTTCACGACTTAGAATTTTTCCTCTACTGATGAAAGTAGAGGCCAAGTCCTGGTATAATGCATTGCCCCAGGCTACCAAGAATGCATGGGATGTGTTAAGGGCTGCTTTTGTAAAGAGGTTTGGTGGAGGCACAACCTCGGAGAAGCTATGGCAGCTACTGACAGAATTAAAGCAGGGAGGCCTGCTGGAGTATGCCACCTACGAGTCAAAGTTTGTGGACTTATGGGAGAGATGGGTTGCCACACTGGAGGAAGGCGAAGGAGCGCCTAATTTCCTAAAGAAGGACCATTTTATTGCTGGTCTATGGTCGCCGCTTAGAGAGAAGGTGAAGGGAAGGTTTCCTGCAACATATGAGTTGGCAGTCGAAGTAGCCCGCCTTAAAGACAAGAAGGTGCACATGCAAGCAAGAGTAAACGAGTCAGAGGAAACAAGCTCGGCTCAACCAACCCCAGTGGCTACAACAGCCAATCATAGAGTGCAAGCAGAGGAGGCATCAGAAGAACAGCAAGACCTGCTGAGTCGCATCACCACCCAACTAGAGAGTTTATCTGTGCATCTGGTGTAGCAAGGGCATGCATCTGACAAAAACCCAGAACAAGGAAGGGGACAACGAAGGCAGAACCCAGAGTACCACTATTACAACTACGGGGAAGACGGCCATGGAATGTACTACTGCCCACACTCGAGGAGGCAGAATTTCAATAGAGGGAGGAGACAGAATCAGATCTCTCCGCCAAGAGCAAGACCACCACCACCTAGGCAGCCAGGACCAATTCCACCGGTCCAAATCCTGCGACCACCTGTACAACATCAACCACCACCCCAAACCTCTCATTCCGCCCCTACCCCCACCACCTGTTGTGAACCAAGCGGTGAGTGTTATTAGCTTAGAGGCTAAAGGGAAGGCAAAGGTAGAAGATTCAGCTCGAGAGAAGCACAAAGGAAAAGTGAAGGTAGAAGAAGTGGATGCTATGAGAGAAGCGTGCGAGGCACGAGGAGGCATCTCAAAAAGAAGAGAAGATGAAGGGAAGGCCGAGTCTAGCAAGCAAGCAGCTAAACCGCGGTGGAAGATAGACACCGTGGACTTCTCACTAGGTGAGTATGCACAACCCTATGAGTTAGTTTAGGATGTGTTAATACAGGGCCCGAAGATAACTTGGCCCTGATTACTCCCCCTTGCACCCAGAATGAGGAGGCAATGGACGAAAATGGTAAGTACAAGGAAATCAAGACCACGGATAGTAGGGGCTATCTGTGGGAGGGATCTCGACGACATCCTGTCAACCATGGACGCTCACATCAAAGGGCAGCGGATTTCAAACGTCTACATAGATGGTGGCGTGAAAATATGCGTCATTAGTGAAAAGATGATGCACCATCTAGGTCTAGAGGTAAGTAGGCCGGTACCCTGCCGAGCCAAGATGGCAAACAATGTAAGAGTAAAATGCGTAGGCATTGTAAATGCGGTCAAAGTAAAAGCATTCAATACAGAAGTGGAGGTAGACATCTTCGTCATGCCACACAAAGGGGAGGGCTACCCCATCATTCTTGGAAGGCCTTGGCTTATGGCTATGGAAGCTAAACAAGACCGGAGCACTGGGATGATCCAGATGAAGGATGCTAAAGGGAAGTCCATATTCTACGACATGAGGATTGGAAAATAGCGCAACATGATCTTGGAGGCTTCAGAAGATGAGTCCACCAGCGACTACTCGTCTACCTCAAGAGAAGACACAACCACCACCGACGGGAGTGACAGTAGCATCGAAGTAATCGGAGTCATTCTTAAAAACCCAGACAGATTAACACAATCTGAAGCAACCTCGGCAAACCAAGAGGGATCATCAGGTATGCAGTCATTGGAGGATGCAGGTAAGCTACAAAAAATGCTCTCAAATGAGTTAACCAATGAAGAAAGGAAGGAGTACGTCTCCATTTTAGGTAACTTCACTACTCTGTTCATTGATGGCTATGATAATATCACAGGAATTACAGTAGTGCAACACCACATAAAGCTCAAGGAAGGCAGTAAACTCGTAGTACAAAAGCTCAGAAGACTTGGAGTAATCCAACAAGAGAATTGCTTAAAGAAGTGAGAAGTTTGCTACACGCACGTTTCATCTACCCTGTCGAAGACTCAGAATGGGTCTCCCCAATAGTAGTCACACAAAAAAAAAGGTAAGTGGAGAGTCTGTGTGGATTATAAACCTCTCAATGCAGCCACGAAGAGAGACCACTTTCCCCTCCCATTCCAGGATGAAATACTCAATGAAGTGGCAAGTCACGAACGCTACATAGTTTGCGATGGCTACTCAGGATACTTCCAGATTAGCATTGCGGAGGAGGATCAGAAGAAGACAACCTTCATCACACCTTGGGGATGTTTTATTTACAGAGTGATGCCGTTTGGCCTCACTAATGCCCCAACCACATTTCAACGCTATGTGACTTTTGTTTTCCAACCCTACTTTGGAACATCCATACGGGTTTTCATAGATGATTTTTGCATCTATAGCTCACGAGTCCTTCATTTAAGCAAAGTCTATGATGGCTTAACCAGGCTGCAAACCCTGGGTGGCCAACTCAACATGGACAAGTGTCACATTGGTGAGAGCAAATTCACTCTCCTTGGTCATGTAATTTCAGCAAAAGGAATCGAGGCTGACCCTAGCAAGATTCAGGCTATGATATCTTTATCATCACACACCACCGCCAAGCAACTGGTTTCTTTCCTTTAGAAGGTAAGATACTTAAGCAGGTTCATTCACCTGCTGTCTCAAGTGGTCCTTCCCCTACAACAACTCACCCAGAGGGATGTTTTCTCATGGAGTGAAGAGAATGAGCAACAGTTTACTGAGGTGAAGGAAGTCCTAGTTAAGCTTCCCACTATTTCACCTCCTAAGTGGGAGGAGCCATTTTATGTGAACCCTAGTGTGGGAAATGATACATTGGGGGCAGTGCTAATGCAAAAGGATCCCAAAACCTCTTTCATGCGCCCTATTTACTTCTCTAGTCGAGTCATGACCCCATCAGAAAAATGATTCACCGAAGTAGAACACATGGTTCTGGCACTAATGTTTGCTACCACAAAGTTCCGTTCCTATCTCCTGCCTAGAAAATTTGTAATCCTGACAATGGAAGAGGTTTTCCCATATGTAATGCGACACATGGATGTCTCATCTAGGATCTCAAAGTGGTTAATTAGACTATAAGAGTTTGACTACACCATGCAAGTAGAAAACTCCACCAGGGCTAGTTTAGCGGGAATTCTCACTCATCGCCATTATGAGAAGAAGCTGAAGGTCAACACGGAAGCAAAGGAAGGAACACCAAATAAAGAAAGTCCTAAGCTAAAGAGAGCTCACTCTCTTTTCTTTGACGGAGAATACAAGAGAACAATGGATCAGTCTGCAGCAGGTATGGTCATTTTTAATGAACAGCAAGAAAGAGTATTCTCCATGGGGCAGTTATTACATTCCCACTCCAACAATGAAGCAGAATATGCAGCCCTAATCCTTGGGTTGGAACAATGTATTTCACAAAGAATTCAGCGCCTGAATGTGTTCGGCGATGGCTTTGCTTTTGATAAGGCAGATAAATGGCACTTGGGAGTGCAAAAATCAGGTTTTACTTGGTTAACTTCGCCAAGTTAAGGACCTTCTGAAGAAATTTGAAGCAGTGAAGCTCTTCCATGTCCCCATAGCAGAAAATCAAGAGGCAGATGCACTAGCTAAAGAAATAATACAAGATGTTCCCATAGGAGAAATCAAATTAAAACTACCCCTCTTCCAAGGTAGTGATGCTATGCCTAATATCGTCAGCTTTCTAGATACAGGAGAATGTTCAGCAGGACACACCAAAGGCCAAAAAAAATGGCTGGTAAGGAAGGCTACTAGATACCGCCTTATAGACGACCACTTGTATTGTAAGGGCAAGGATCAAATTCTCAGGCGGGTGCCAACCTTCAGTGAAATCACAGAGGTAATTTCAAGTTTCCATGACGGCGTCTGTGGCGGTCATTTTTCTCTAGATATCACCAGTAGGAAGATTCTACAGGCAGGATACTTTTGGCCTAGTTTGAACAGAGATGTACACCATTGGTGTAAAACATGTAAGGCTTGTCAAGTGGGCAATGATCGCACGTTAACCTACAAGCCACAAACCCCTATCATTTTATATGGTCCTTTTGAGAAATGGGGAATAGATGAAATCGGTCCCTTACCAAGGGCCCAATCAGGTAAATTGTACATCATAGTGGGTGTAGACTACATGACGCGATGGGCAGAAGCAACGGCCACCACCTGCATTACAACCCAAGAGGTGGCAAAGTTCATTTTTGAGCATATCGTTTGCCGTTTTGGCACTCCTCTTGAGATAATAGCAGATAGAGGACCAGGATTCAGAGGTGATTTGGTGGAGAACTGATGAAGAAGTTAGGCATCACACGTCGACATTCCACACCATACTACCCACAATGCAATGGTCTGGTAGAGAAGGTAAATGGAATGATTTGCAAAATCATCACAAAACAGGTGAACAACCACACAGGGGACTGGGATAAACATCTCATGGCAGCTCTTTGGGCCTACAACAACGTTCCGAACATCACTAGGTTTCACTCCTTTCCATCTAGTTTATGGGAAGGAGGCAATTCTACCCATTGAGGTACAAATAGCCAGCTTACGAGTCTTGGCTAGCCAAACACACCGTCCAATTGTAAACCTCCGAAACCACATCTTGGATCTAGAGAGACTCCAACTAGATAGGGAAGAAGCAATCAATCACTATGCAGCACAGGTAGAACGATGCCGACTCACTTTCAATCAAGGGCTTAAAGAGAAAGGACTGGAAAAAGGCATGTTAGTACTGCGATACGACAACGGATTTGACACTAGGAAGGATAAGAAATTTCAACCCAGATGGGAAGGGCCATTCATCATCAAGAAGCGCTACGACAATGGCAGCTATAAGCTGATGGAAGTAGATGGGAGAATTCACAAGACTAGAGTCAATGGATGGAGACTGAAAAGGTATTTTCTTAGGTTTGACCCAGAATTCGTGCTAGACATTCCAGAAGAGGGAGAACCCTCTAACTCTACAACTGAAGAAGCAGAAGAAGGGCTAGAAGCATGAATGCCTCTAGCCAAACGGGAGAGGGCTAATGATAGCCGACTTTCAGAAATCAAAGAAAAAAAAGAAAAAAAACTCATTTCACCCCCCCCCCCCCCCCCCCCCCCCCCCCCTCTTAGTAACCCCCCCCATCGTAGCTTATTTTTCCCCCCCCCGCCCTACGGGCATTAGATAAAAACTCTCTCTCTCTCTCTCTCTCTCTCTCTCTCTCTCTCTCTCTCTCTCTCTCTCTCTCTCTCTCTCTCTCTCTCCTCATTTTTCCCTACATACCCCTTCCCTAATATCTCTCTCTCCCAATTTACCCTCCCCGGCCAGACAGAAGCTCTGGAAAAAAACTCCCAACCCCTCTCTCGTGCTCCCTCTGTGTAAGCCGCATGAAACCCCCCCCCCCTTCCGCTCTCCGTATTCTTACACTCACTCTTACACTCACCTTTACATTCCCCCTCACATTACCCCCCCTACCACTCTTCTCCCCCCCCCCCCCCCCCCCCCTCTTGGCCCGCTAATATTCCCTCCCCGACCCCTCCTCCCTCTTCCCCACCTGCTCACCTTACCCTCCATCGGCCTCATTCCCCCTCTCCTCAGCTCATCCCCCCCCCCCCCCCCCCCTTGGCCCGCGGATATATTCCTTCACTCCACCCATTGACTTATCTCCCCCCCTCGTCCTCAAGCTCCCATGCAAGACAATGAACCCCCCCCCCCCCCCCCCCCCCCCCTCCCTCTCTCTCTCTCTCTCTCTCTCTCTCTCTCTCTCTCTCTCTCTCTCTCACTCTCTCTCTCTCTCTCTCATCCCAAATCCTCACCCCTCCCTCTCCCTCACACACTCTCTTTCTTAGCGTGGATTCTCTCTCTCTCTCTATCTCTCTCTCTCTCTCTCTCTCTCTCTCTCTCTCTCTCTCTCTCTCTCTCTCTCTCTCTCTCTCTCTCTCTCTCTCTCTCTCTCACCCGGGCGCTCAGGCCACGCAAGCAAGGAATCCACTCTCTCTCTCCCGCTCACGGGCAGCGTCGTATAGGCTCGCCTCACACACCATACACACACACACACACACACACACACACACACACACACACACACACACACACACACACACACACACACACACACACACACACATACACACACACACACTATCAGCCCCCCTCTCCCCCTCTCCGAGCAGCGCAATCCGCAATACACACACACACACCCTACCTACATGCACACACACACACACAACACACACACTCTCTACCTCTATTCACCCCCCCCCCCCCATCTACCTTGCGCAGAAAAAAAGGCCGTCGGGCATCCGCCAGAAGAAGAAAAAAAAAACAAAAAAAACTATATATGTATTATATATATATAGCCCCCCCTTCCCACGCACGTTTTCGCACACACATGCCTATACAAAACACACACACCCGCCCTCATGCATGGATACATACACACACACACACACACACACACACACACACACACACACACACACACACACACACACACACATATACGAACCGCACCACAGATATAACGAAGAAAACGACTACGGAATCAACAAACAAAAGAAGAAGGATCCAAGGCACGCGCCGCCAACAACAAAAAGAGAAAATGCACCGAAGGCGTGCCCCGGCCGACTCCGAAAAGAAGTACACTTGAAACCGATGCACCGGCAGCATGCCATTCGCCGGCAACACGCAACCACGACGCCATCCCAGTAATTTATAGGTTATTTTCATCATTATCTTCAGTTTTCACCCGAGCCATTGTAAATTTTCATTCTTTGTAAATATCCTCTCTCTAGGTGATGGTCACAAAGGCCCACCTAGAGATTCCCATCTTTTAATAACCTCCCAAAACAAAGCAAGGGTCAACCACACCGGGCCCACCAGTTGCTTTGTCTCCCCGATTAAGCTTTCCCTAACCACACTGAGATTACCATAATCCAAGCAGCCAACACCTATAAATTGGCACTGAGAGGTCACTATCGGGGGGGGGGGGGGGCAATTCATGAGGAGCCAAGCATTTGGTAGAGTGTAGAGGGAAGGATTGACACTATCACCATCACGGGGAGGGGACGTGGTAAGTATTCACAATCATTGAGCCGCCTTAGAGAACGCACTAAGTAGGTTGCACCACCTCCTCCCCCTACCTCTCTACCACCACGGCATGCCACCTTGTAAATATTGCAAAAATAATTCACCCTCACACCCCTGAGGGTTTTCAATATTCTCTCTCTCTCTCTCTCTCTCTCTCTCTCTTTGTAGGCTTGCGGTGTTCATATCACCGCGGTCTTGCGTCCTAGCCACTCAAAGCTAGGTGGTGCCCCCTATTCACTTTACCGTGGCAGGCTCAAGGTGCGCATTCGGACCCCAGCGTTTTAGAGGCCATCGAGGTTCAGGGTCCGCTTTGCGTCCGTCAGTATGAAGTGTATCAATTCATTTCCAAAGGAGGATTCCCAGATGATTGGACTCAGAATTAGAAGAAAGCACTAATCATTAAAAGTCTGAGGTTCACCATCACAGGAGGATTTCTCTATAGACTGGGCGTAGATGGGGTTCTTTGAAGGTGTGTGCTCATGGAAGGGAGAATGCAAGCTATCTTTGAAGCACATAAGGGGGATTCTGGAGGACGTTTCTCCATTGATATTACTTATAAGAAGATTTTGCAAGCTGGTTTATGGTGGAAAACTCTGATAGTAGATGTCCGCAACTTCTTCAAAACTTGTGATGTATGTCAAAGAATGGGCAGACCAACATCAACTGACATGACTCCACTCACTCCAGTACAGCCACTGGGAGTGTTCATGAAATGGGTTCTGGACTTTACGAGACCATTCAAGAAGGTCACTCCAAGGAAGAATTGGTATATTTTAATGGCTACCTGCTATGTTACTAAATGGGTAGAAGCTAAGGCTCTTCCAGACAATACTGCCAAGTCCACTGCTGTCTCCCTATTCGAAAACATTATTTGCCGCTATGGTTGCCCCATAGAGATTGTGTCTAATCAAGGGACACATTTGATTAATGATACGATGGAAATTTTAATGGAGATGCTCTCAGTTAAGCACAGAAAATCAACTCCGTATTATCCTCCTAGGTGCAATGGACAAGCAGAGAGCAGTAACAAAACCATCAAGAATATTCTAACCAAGATTGTTCAGAAGGAGCCACACCAGTGGGATATCAAGCTCTAGATTGCGCTATGGGCCTATATAACAACTTTCAAAGTAATCACTGTAATGACACCTTTCAAAATGGTGTATGGTACTAAAGCTATAGTGCCTATTGAATTTGTGATTCCCAGTCTCAGAATGGCAGTTGAGTATGGCCTGGATTTTAACCATAATCTCAAACAGAGACTAGAGGAATTAATGCAGTTAGATGAGTTGCAGCAAAGAGCCATGCTGGAACAAGAGATTGTTTAACAACTAAGGAAGCACTGGCATGACAAAAGAATCAAAGTTAGGGAGTTCCAGAAGGGAGACTTGGTTTTACTATATCAGTCTAAACTGGGCCCTAAGAAACCAAATTTAAAGATAGCTTGGGCTGGTCCATATGAAGTCGATTGGGTATTTTCCAATGGCACAGTGAGGTTGAATGATTTATCTAGATTAATGCTACCAAGTGTGTATAATGGGGCCAAGATCAAGTTAAACTATTTGAATGAGAAAGCAGCCTCCAGAGATAATGATACTGGCATTCTGGGTATTGAAGACCAGGGATTTTCAAGACTAGCCATTCTAAATTTGTTCCATATAAGCCTAGTACCAGAACCAGCACAAGAATTGGTAAGGTTTCAGTGTGAAAAACTAGTGCCAGTAGCAAAGCCGGTAAAGTTTCAAAGTCAATACCAGCTCCTATGGGGAAAAGGGCCAACGAGAATGCATGTGGTAATCATTAAAGGGATTATGGAACAAAATGGCCAATGCATGTGTGCCACGTTGCCAACGGTGCACACAACTCTAGGAACGATAAGTAGTGGAGCCTTTATGGTGCGTACGCGTATAACAATACGGCATGTGGGCATTCTTCCTCACAAGTCTCCTGCATGATGACTCCTTGCTGTTACACATTCTCCATCATCGAGCTCTGAGAATTCTTTATTGCAACTAAAAACCTCTACGTCAGACGACTCTGCTGGTCCATACCTCTCACTACCCGACACACCTTGCTGCGGATTTGAGTATACAAGTAAGTCATCTTCCTCTATAGAGTTACCGACCTCAAAGTGTATGGGTATAAAGAAAGTGTCAAAGATGATGCAAGATACAATGGATGGAAACGCAACAGTCATCCACTCCATTTAGGCTTCCCTACCGCTTAGCCCACACAACAAAATAGTCAAATATGTGTTTACTGAGTAGGCGGAGTTGATGCTATAGTTATGGGATTTGCATGTGGTCGTACAGGCCACGAAGCTGGATTTCAATGCAGCCATCATCAAACAGGTTCTTGATTTGTTTGATGCTGTGGAAATCAGAATTACAACAACAACAGAAGACATTGCCTATGCCTTCAAAATGCCCAATGAGAAAAAATCGACCATAGAATCTGTAGAGCAGATAAGTCTAGCTCTGAAAGAGGATGAAGCAACCAAGAAGAAAAGGAAGGCCAATGGACAAGGGGTTCCAGTAGCAGGACCAGATGCTCCCGCAACCTACATATTTGTTGTAGAGGTTGTAAGCCTGAAGAATAATCCAACATATGTGTCAAAAAAAGTGTTTGCCATGCTACTGGCAAAAAGGCTGAATGACGAAGCTAAGATGAATCTCTGTCAAATCCTATCTCACAATGTGTTGCAACAGACTGCCAAGATGAAATCACAGACTATGTTCAAGGCTTGGTATGTGTCTGAAAATTTTTATTATGGGCTACTGTTCCAGAAGCATATCCCCAGGTAAAGATGGCTCGGAGTTTGAATCCCATTGCAGTGGATAACAATGTAGAGCTTTCTTCAAATGAAGAGGAGCCCGGCAATCAACTGGCCCTTACTGGACAAAGGAGGAAGGCCAAACAGGTAGAGGCCAACAATTCAAAGAAACCAAGGAATCTGTTGACCAAGAGTTCTACTCTACCGATGCAATTGGAGATTTTGGTCCAGTCCCTGCCCACTGGAAAATTCTCAACAGGCCAAACTTTAGAGGCTCTCAAAGAGCAGACTCCAACAGAAATCAGCACTAGGAAAAGCCAGCAAGAAACAACCAACACTGAACAGGTGGTAACTGACATGGGCAAAGACAAAGGCAAGGCACTTGCCAGCCCAAACACCACTACTCTTTTTGGTGACCAAGCCTTATCAATAGCTAAGAAATATCGGCTACAACAGTTGCAGCAAAATCCTCTCAGAGGAAAAATGGTACTTCAAAAGGTAGATACGGCCACAGTACCATATATGGCTCCAGTTATGGTTTATGAGCCAATTTAGTCTGACCAAGCTATAGTAGCTTATGGATGCTCTACACTCATCCAATCATCCTGGAACACAATTGTCCATTCCTTAGGATAGATCATGGATGCAACAACCACCAATGAAGAACTGGTCAAGCTAAAAGAAGAGCTCAAAAGCAGTTAGCATTAGATTCAACAACTTCAGCAGGATATGAGTACACAGAAGCTCAAACATTATGTTCAAGAGAATTAGTCAATTCAAATGAATAATGAGCTGAATAATAAGATGAATAATAAGTTGCTGAAGCTAGAAAGAGAAAATGAACTACTCCATGAAGAAAAGGCAACAACTCGGAGAGATGCTCACAGACTTCAGACCTTGCTCCAGGTGAAGCGATCGGACTTCAAACAACTACTGCTAGCCCACACTGTAGTAAAGGCTTCTCTTACAGAAAGATATATCTATAATAACCTTTCTGATATCATGAGTCCACAAGGCACTGCAACCTTCAATATGGACAATTTGCAGGCACTCATGGAGACTATGCAGAGTAATATGAACGACAAGATCTCTGAATATAATACAGCCTTGACAAACCAGGCTATTATGGATTATATAAGCAAGGATAATGATACAGAAGAGGAGTTTGAGAGGGAATAAGAGCAGGATAAGGAAGGGGAGGACAAGCTAGAGGACAAGCCGAATGATGATGATTTTCCACCTTCCCCACTCTCAGGCTCTGGAGTTGGAGGATCAGCAGTACCTGGGGGCAGTGCACCCAACACAGATCAATCACACCAGCACCAAGACCAGCCAGACCATCAGTTGAAGAAACAGCAGTTTGATGATCAATAGCAAGGGAATGGCCAGTAAAATCAGGATAACACTAGAGACCCTCCAGTACAACAGTCATGGCACAGTCCAAACAGTAAAGGTAAAGCCAAGGTAGTGACTAAGTTCTTGAAAACTGATGAGCAACATTCCTTACAGCTCATCGCACTAAACAAGAGATTAAGATATCAGCAAGCTTCTATTACTAGATGGTATTTGGAGGATGATACTCTTATCTCTGATCTGGAGTGCTTCTAAGGCTATATGTAGGAGCGAGACAAATGATCCAACACTAGAAGTTGGCTGCCTTTCATGACCAGGAGATGTATCAGCTACCTATGCATCCCAGCAGTATCCAAGTACTAAAAAGGATACCTAAGTGGACACTGACCTCAGATGATATGGCAGTCAATCCACATTGGCAGAGGCAGTCCACTGCAGATCGACACTCCATCGCGCTTAAACTAGATCTACTGTTGGGACACAGACTGACATACAAATGTATGAAGGAGGTCAAGATTGACTGAAAGAAGTTTTACTTCAAATGCAAATTGCCAGAGGTGTCCTGGATCAGAGGGTGCAGGCCATCATTGAAGATCAGTCTTCCAGTAGTAAAGGACCCCAAACAAAAATGACAGTAGGAGAACATGCAACTTCTCTCCGAAAGCTCGTTCAGCTGGTCTGAATTACTAGGAAGATGATGCAGTAGGAGAACCAGGTTGTCCTCAATTTTCTGGAGTTTGTCCCTAATTCCCTAGTTCTCTTTTATGCATTGCCTACCAAAGAAGCTGAACTGCCCAAATTCTTTCCAGCCCTGTATCCTCATCATCCAGAACCAGTGGATCGATTTACCTATTTCAGTATAACTGATCAGCTCTAGGACTGGTATGAATGAGCCACAATGGAATGAAAAGCCTGGCCATCAATGGTAACTAATGCCCTTAAAAAGAACACTGTCCCGAACCTACAAACCAAAATGAAAAGGTTCAATTTTTGTATGGGACAGTGGAAGGTCCAGCTCCGTGGATTAACAAAAATTACAAATCAATTACTACAACTGACTGTGGAGTCTTTCAAAATCCCTGAAAAGGATATTACTGCTAAATCGGAAATGGGACCACAATACAGAGAGATGGTTGAAATTATTTTCGAGGCTAGACTGAAGGCGAATCAACCACTTCTACAAGGCTGGATTCACACATCCTCGCATTGTCACAAATTGGCCAGAACCCATATCACTAAGGGCAAACACAGTCTCTATGATCCCGACACCAAAACCTACAATGCTCTCACCCCTTATGAATTGAAGATCACCATAGAAATGCGGGATCATCTTGAGTAGGAGGCCATCTACCGACTCATTCAGAAGGATAATGCGGGCACTGGAACTTCGGCGGCACCAACGAAGAAGAAGGGCAAGAGGAAGATGGTTCAGTGGAAGGATATTGGGTAGTTCTATCTCAAAATCAGACGATGGATTTTTCGAGTTGGACACTAGAATCTCCTGGCTGGGAACCCTTGGAATTACAACTACATGGGTGTGTCCAAGCTGTCAAAGGAGATACGTGATTAATGGTTGAAAACCATTCTTATGAGTGCAATAGTGTAGTGTGTTGTGTCCTCCAAATACAGGGTACCCTTGAGAGGAGCTCTGCTTTACATGGCAAGAAGGGAGGGTCAAATGTGTTTATATGGATCAAATGATGATCGAGACAGATGTATTAAGGAGGCATGTTGATGCTCGAAGGGATGCAAAAGTGCTATGGGCCTATTGTGTACATGTATGGCTACAGACATGGGTAAAGCACTATTGGAGATTGATGCAGATAGATTGAAGAGAAAAAAGCCAAGTGTTTGATCCAAGAGGTCAGACTATGGAGGGGGTGAGGCAACCCACTTGAGGATTGACGGTATAAGCATGAATAATGTAATGGAACTTGCCTATTCAATTTGAGAATAGAGGAATTTAATGAGAATACTTTCAAGAAATGATTTTGTGAGCATAGCGGGTAGATATAATTGAAGATAGCAACATAATCATAGCAATTAGTTAACTTGGCATAGACAATACTTTTGCAAGAGAGAGATTTTAGAGAACATGACAACAATTGAGGACCAGATTTATGTGGAGCCGGAATACCATCGTGTAGGCATTTGTATTATGATTTCTCCCATAAAGAGAGACTTGTTACAATACAGTCTTTGTGTTCCTTGTGACCTAGGTGATGCCATGAAGATGGAAGGCTTCATGCATCACAAACATAAGAGGGAAGCAACCTGGATTACTCCAGCCATTGCCTATTCCAAATTCACCATGGGAGAGTGTATCCATGGATTTCATCTTTGGATTACCCAAGACTATCCATGGGAATACAGGAATATGGACAATAGTCGACAGGTTTAGCAAGCAAGCACATTTTATTCCTGTCAAAAAGACTATTAAGGCACATCAAATGGCAACTCTCTTCATATCTCAGATTTTCAAGCACCATGGATTACCCACATCCATCGTGTCAGATAGAGATCCTAGAATGACCAGTAATTTCTGGAAAGGTCTCTTTGAAAATCTAGGAACAAGATTGAATTTCTCTTCGGCCTATCACCCACAAACGGATGGCCAAAGTGAGATAGCCAATCTTACGATACTCGATCTACTCAAGACTTATGTTACCGAAGTAGATCAACGCTCACAATGGGAAAAGTATTTACCTCTAGTAGAGTATGACTACAATAATACTGTACATACTTCTACGGGGAAAGCACCCTTTGAGATCATAGAGGGAAGACCTAAAAGTCCCTTGCTACTCAAAGTACATGGGAAGATCTTCGCCGCCGATGAGTATAGCCGTGACCTACAAGAATCTTTTCAAAAGATTAGGGAGGCTATAGCCATCTCTCAACAAAGGAAAAAAGCTGCTGCTAATAAGCACAGAAGATCCTTAATGTTCAAAGAAAATGATTGGGTCTTACTCAAGTTTCCTAAGGCTCGATTAAGGCAAACGACGGGCAAAAATCCTACGGGCCATCAAAAGTATTATGCTAAACTAGCAAAAAGATACTATGGTCCTTTCCAAATCTTGAAGCCCATTAATGAGACGGCTTATCAACTCAAGTTGCCCAACCATTGGCTTATACACAATGCCTTTCATGTAAGCCTACTTAAGCCCTACAAAGGAGAGACACCAACTGAACCAATTATTGAAGACCCTCCCGAAGTTGAAGACCAAGAAGAGGTGGTACAACCCGAAGCTGTCCTTCGGCATGAAGACAAGGTACTACGACATGGTAAGATAATCCGGTGGTATCTTATTAAGTTCAAAAATTATCCTTTTGAAGATGCTAAATGGATGCAAGGAGTACAACTTAAGGATAGTATGAACCTTGTCAATGCTTACAATGCTACATTAGAGTAAGCAAATGTACAACTCTCTTTTAATGACTCATGTTTTTGTCTTATAAGACTAATCCTCTTTTTAATTGTGCACAAATTTAACTAGTATGCATGCTTAGAATCATGTTTGTGATGACGACGTCTCTCAAACACCAAGTAGAATTTGTCACTCTACTTTGGGAGAATGAAATGGACTAAAGAGCAGACATGCTTGCGGCAGCTATGTCTCCCAAGCACCAAATGGATTAGTCATCCATCTTGGAAAGATGTCGTAGGGTAAAAAAGGGATCCTCTACCCGCTAAGTACGATTGACTAATGACTAAGCCTTTATCTCTTCTACCTCATAGTCGAGGACGACTATGATTTCAAGAGAGAGGTAATGTCATAAAATCTAATATCTAACCAACCCAAATGATTTTCTCATATTAAATTGATCTCTTAATGTGGGAGAATAAACGAGAACAAGTGTTAAGATATAGATATGTGCTTATAGATCTATCTCAACACGGGGCCAATAGTAAAGGGGCCCAAATGTGAGATGGTCTATCAAGAGCAAGGCTAACCAATGGAGCATAAGACCTTAGGGTTAGCTTCATTGAAGACCTCCAATAATGTGTGTAAAAGTCCTTTGACCTTAGGTAAGCTAGGGCTGATCTTGAGGTGGGAACCCGGCCCAAGCTCAAGGTGTTTGTCCTGCTTGAGGTGCTTGATTAAGGTGCTTGAGGTGCTTGACTTACTCCATGCTTGAGGTGCTTGACTTGCCACTGGATTAAGGTGCTTGAGGTGCCTTGACATGCTTGCCTGAGATGCTTGTGGGAATACCCCCTAGTCCAAGTGCTTTGTCATGCTTGATGACTAAGGTGCTTGAGCTCCTAAAGTCAAAAGCATCCCTACAAGAGGGGGGGCGAGCCCTTTTCCTAGGGATTAGAGAGAGAACACACACTCACACTCACAAGGGAAGCCCCATCTTGAAGAGGCAGCAAGGACACATGTCAGGTCCCTACCCATGTTACCTTCATGTGTTGCTTGAAGCCTATTGGATAGGCTTCAAAGGGGTCCAATGATAAATTACTTGAATTATCTAATTGTTTTTGAATTTATCAAGTCCTCTCTCTCAAAGGGGAAAGGGGGACACTTGTCCCAAGGCTATCCCTGTTGCTTGTAATAGGCTCTGCTTGTGATTGGCTAGGCCTGGAGGGGTCCAATGAGCTTCAAGCATGAGCTACAAGGGGGGGTCGACCCAAGCAAGCTAGGGGGGTGCTTAGGGGGTATACTCACCCACACACACTCACAAGCACTCTCATTGTGTACTATGCAAAGTGCAAGAGCTCCCTCTCCTTCTCCAAGCAAGTAGAGGTTGAGAGCCTACACCAACACTCTTGGCTATGGAGTGCAAATCAAACCAAGAGCCATGCTTCAATGCTTAAGCTTGCCATCTTCTTCTTCTTCATTACTATGCTATTATGTATGCTAGCAACAAGAGTATGATAAGTGAGGAACTAATTCTTTCTCCTACGAAATGTTTCTTCTTCCTCTTCCCTACCCTCATTCCCTGCTAGCTCTCTCCACCTTCGAAGGTGTTTGAGGTCTTGGGACTGAGGCTTGGGATAGTTAAAGCTTTCTTCAAGTTTATGTTATGTTTGTGATGCATGAAGCCTTCCATCTTCATGGCATCACCTAGGTCACAAGGAACACAAAGACTGTATTGTAACAAGTCTCTCTTTATGGGAGAAATCATAATACAAATGCCTACACGATGGTATTCTTGCTCCACATAAATCCGGTCCTCAATTGTTGTCATGTTCTCTAAACTCTCTCTCTTGCAAAAGTATTGTCTATGCCAAGTTAGCTAATTGCTATGATTATGTTGCTATCTTCAATTATGTCTACCCGCTATGCTCACAAAATCATTTCTTGAAAGTATTCTCATTAAATTCCTCTATTCTCAAATTGAATAGGCAAATTCCATTACAAATAAGGCATTGTCCACAGAGTAGAAGTTTTTTGTTTTGCTCATGGTGTTTTCTAGTTTTGTAGCTTCTAGATAAGTAAAGATGTTTTTTGGTTGAAAATGAATGTTCAACAAGGGGATTGGGCAATGATGGTGCAACTAAAGTGTGTCGACCATAAAAAAGGGCACAAGCATTGATATGTATGCTCACCGATGCAAGCTCGAGTTCTCAAACAGGTACAAAGGACCTAGGCACGTAGGTGGTAGATGAAATGTATGGTTGATGTGGTTTCATAGGCCAAAAGGGATAGATGAGATGGAAAGTAAAGGTGTCCAAAGTTTTGGGGTTTTTCTTGGGAGTGTGGAGCTTGAGATGCTGTGTGAGTTGGTCCAAAGGGATTCTCAAATGTAGCTATGGATTGAAAGGTATGGTTGTTCAAAGTCAAAGTGGTTTGCAGATCCCCAATGGATAGGACAGGTAGGGATAGATGTACAAAGCTAGTTTGAATAGATAAACATGAGGTGCTCAAATTGTGGAGCATGCTAGTCCTTTTGGTTTGCCAATTGGAGCTCGAATGTGAAAGATATGGCCAGTTGAAAATTTTAGGGAGGCCAGTTTTGTGCCAGTTTGGTGGCCTTGATCAATGTTCCATCTAAGGTTTTTGCAGCCTTTCTAGGGTCTTTATGAGAATTATGTGGTATATGCAGAGCACAAAATTAAATGGCTTGTCAATCGGAGTCACAAAGGCCGAGATACAAGCGGTTGAGGTCGGCGGTAGTTGCCAATCGGGTGGTGTTACAGATGATTTTTCCCCATTATGGATGCCTTGATTAGCAGGTCCGAGAAGGTTGAAATGCAGCCAAGTTTGCAAGGTTGAAATGCAGCAAGGTTTGCAAGGATTGAACTCAGTAATAAGAGATTTCACTAGGATTTTGCAGCTCTATCATGGCAGCAATTTGAAAGTGGTGGGATTTCATGCAATGTAAAATTAAATTTTTATGGCTTTTTAGTGGCTTTTGTCCCTTGGAGGAGAGACCAGTGCGTTCCACGTGGTCATTGCATAGACTCATTGTTTGGTGGACACATTGGATTGACACGTAAAAGGTGGATATACACCAAACTTTGTTGTTCTCACTCATTTTTTAAAAGAAACAATGTAATTCTACTAATGAGGATTTTCAATTGTAATATATTATGTCATTTCCTCTTAGCCTCTCTAAGCCTACATACTATGTAAGTGGCCAAACGGCCATTTCCTCTTAGCCTCTCTAAGCCTACATACTATGTAAGTGGCCAAACGGCTGTGGGAAAGTCCCCCTAGCTCTTAAGTCAAAACCCTTATTTTTGAGAAACACACAATCATTATCTAGGCAAAAATTGGACGTTGACTGTGAGAGCTCTTTGTTACTATAAACTGTAATCCGCTTTTCTCCTTGTCTGTTAATCAAAATTCAATTTGGAATAGCACATTGTGTTGATTGTCTCTTGCTCTACAGTCTAAGTGTAATCATTCTCAATTTTACTGCGGTTTGCGACGTCTTGTTTGTGAGGTAGATGCATTGATTTGAGGTCTTAAATGGTTGTTTTTTGATGTTTTGACTTTGGAAAAGTGTTTCTATGCTTAAGGGGGACCTTTCAATGTAATACTGTTTTAGTTTTTAGCACATTTTTTTTAATGGATCGTGATTTATGTACCTTCCCAGATGGCTGCAGAACTTGGTAGGATTGTGCCCTTAGGTGTTGTAATACCTCTCCTTAATTTTTGCTGCATTCCAAATTCATTTGGATGTCGGAAAGGCGTGATGACCAAGAGCAGTGAGATTGGATGTAGACTGATTTTCTGACTAGGAAGAGGTTGATTTTCTTTTGTTGTAGTATGAATAGTCCTTTGAGTTCACTTTGGTGAGATTTACATTCTCATTAATTGTCATAATAATCAATATCTAATTCTCCTAAATGATTTTCTCATATTAAACTGATCATTTAATGTGGGAAAGTGCCAGGGGAGAAAAAGCTAGAATATTGGTTAAGCTAGCAGACCGGCCACAGTAGCGATCCAAAGGAGGGAAAATAGGTATCCAAAAGGGGGGGACATCTGCAAAAGAGCCATGTGCAACAATGGGCTAAAGAGACCCTAAGGTTCAGCCCATTAAGACTTCCAAAATGCTAAGGTTCCAAAATTCAAAGATTGTGTCCAAAGGTCAAACCTAGGGGAAATTGGATGCTTTGTGTGTGTAAAAAAAGTCTTTGCATATCCCTACATGGGAGGGGGCGAGCCCTAAAGGTAGGGTATGAGAGAGAAAATCACACACACACACACACAGGCTCCCTTTACACAAAGGGAATGAGTGACACATGTCAGCTCCCTAGGCCAGATGCCCACAAGGTGTGCCCAGTTTCTATTGGATGACCCTTGAAGTGGACCAATGAGAATTAAGCTAGAGTAAATCTAGTTTAATTAATTTAAAAACATTTAATAAAAGAAACCAATAAGAATTAAGTCTCCTAAAAGACTATTGGGCAGTCTCCCAAGGGGTCCAATGAGCATTCAGGAGCCCAATGGCTTGCCTGATTCCTATTGGCCAGGAGGCAAAGGGGTCCAATGCGAGTTTAGTTTAATTATTTAATTACCTAAAGCTCTCACAAAAGGGGAAAGGGGGACACATGTCAAAAGGCTATCACTTATGCTGCTTAATGGTGATAGGCTAGCCCTGGGGAGGTCCAATGGGATGAGAGCAAGAGCATTTAGCAAGAGGGCTCGTCCAAGAGAGAGAGGGGACTGATTTTTGCAAGGCATTATCACACACACACACTCACACATAGTCTATGTGTGAAGCAAAGAAGACTATCTCTTCCCAAGCTTTAATGGAGAGCTCATTACCTACTCCAAGCTTGTGAGATAGAAGCCTACATCAACACTCTCTTGGCATGTGGATGCAAATCCAACCAAGAGCCAAGCTTCAATGCATGATCATCTCCTCTACCAAGCTAATTACTAAGCTAAGCTATGCTAATATGAGTGATTATGTGAGGAGATGTACATCTTTCTTGTAAGATACTCCTTCCTCTCAATCTACTCTCATACCCTGCTAGCTCTCACCATCTTTGAAGGTGTGTGAGGTCTTGGGTCTGAGAATGGGCATAATTCAAGTTGTGTTTGCTAAGTGTTTTGCTTAGTGCGTGAATCTTTCATCTTCATTGCACTAGCTAGTCTTGAAGGAACACAAAGAATTGTATTGTACAATGTCTCTCTTGATGGGAGAAACCATAATACAAAGCCTTTTGGAGGGGGGACCGGCTCCATGCAAATCCGGTCCTCAACTGTTGTCATTAGCTTAATTTCTCTCTCTTTTGAAAGTATCGTCGATGCTATCTAACTAGGTGTTATGCTTTTTGTTGCGCTCTCCACCCAAGCACTCTTGTAATTCTCATTAGGAATCTATTCTAATGAAATGCCCACTATTTTCATGCTAATTTCCGCTACACATAAGTTATTAGGCCATTAAATGTTACATTAAGTCTCCGTGCCCCATCCCGAGTCGCTTCCTTACATATAGACAGTATGTTAATAACAAAAAGCTATGTTGCAGACGTCCGTCACGGTGAGCCGCTAACATTGGCGCCACTACCAGGGAAGGCAATCCTTATGTGGTGAGTGACTTTGTTGAGCCAGCAGAGGATCACACCCACATTTTTGCTCACACTCATCATTTTTGTAACCATTGATTGTAAGAAATGTCTTTCTGACATTAATTTTGATTTGAGCCATTCATTAAGTAACGGGACTCAATTGAGTTTCCAGCTTGTAATTCCGAAGTAATTTCACTTGCTGATGTAATTAGTTAGAGATGTTCTCACCTCCAAGGCTGAGGTATATAAGCCAAAGTTTTTGTAACCTAAGGGGATTCAGTTTTATTAATCAAAGTGATTTTTTGGAGCGTCGTGACTGTGTCTGAGAGAGAGAGAGAGAGTCTTATCCACTTGCTACACGAGCTACGGAGCCGCCATTGGAGAAGCGACACCGCCATTGTGTTAGCAACGGCGAGAGCTACGCACAGATACCAAGAGTGCGCGGTATCGCCTTCTATGTGTGGTAAGTTCCTACGAGCTTCGGTGTGAGTTTTCTTCCAACTCGTGTGTCGGAATGGAGTGTGCAGCATATCTATAGAACCATCGGGGTCAAGTTTCGGTCACCTGTATTTTTCGGCCCGTCTTCATACGCGTTTACCGCACAGAGTGATTATAGGTTGATTTTGCAGTTCAAGTCTTTAGGGTGTTGTTCTTACCTAGTGTATAGACTTCCCCTTGAGTTTGAGATCGATTCAATGATTCTAGATCTTGTTTCGTATAGCATTTGTTCGTAGTACGGATTTCAGTCACTTGCGTATTTTAGAACTTAGATTTGATTTCCTTAGTAGTGATTGTCATTAGAAGGTCGAGTAGGTGATTTGACACCCACCTAGTTGTTTCCATGCGCCTGCGGGTCAAGCTCTGTCCTCGTCTGACAAATTCTGTTGTTGGTTGAGTTCTTGCTATTTAGCTTCCGCTAGCGGCGTAACCGCCTTAACATTTGGCGCCGTTGCCGGGGACGAGAGCCCTAAGTAGGTGACCTTAGACTAATCCTACGAGGCGAGTCGTATAAACTACTTTGTATACTTTAGTTAGAAAAGATCTAGTAGTGGTGGACTCCGAAGATCTCGAGAGATACTAGGAAGTGGGGTATTCCTGGGTCTTCCTTGTTGACAGTATTTTTAGATTAGCTTAGATTTGTTTGTTGTTTTGTTGGTGTTGAGTAGTTGTTGATAGAAGAAGAATTTGCTAGTCCGTGAGTGGCAGTGGATCTCTTTAAAATCACAATTACCAAACCCATTTTATGATTAGGAATACCTTAGGTAGGACTTCATTTGATCCTGATCTAGAGCTAGCAATCATTGGAGTATTTGCTTGATATGGTTGATTGTATGTTAGATCACTAAACCGTCGAGTTAGTAGTGAAACTTGCAATAAACAAAAGTCAGAGAAATTTTCTGTGTATCTGGGAGTTGCTGAGCACTAGAGGAAGCTTTAGGAAGGATTCTGTGCCCAAAAACTAGAGATCTGCAACTTTAGACATCATACGCGTATGATGTCTAAATGACCAAACAGAGACCAAAACAGAAATTTTGACTTTACCAGAGTGTTCAAAAGGGGGGTTATACCCTAATTTCAACTTAAAACAAGAGCATTAGCACTCAAAGAAACCCAAAAAGACAAGTCGGAGTCCAAGAAACGCAAAGAATAGGAAATTTTGGATTCAGATCTTGTTTTTACATTCAAACCTGACAAAAACACTTGAAACTCAATTATAAACATTGGAAAAGGCTTAAAACCAAGAATAGTCAAAATCTGGGACAAAAGACATCATACGCGTATAATGTCTTTTGGCACATCCACTGCTTATTTTTGATATCTGACCTGACAAGATTGTTACAAGCACTGTAGAAAGCATAAATATCAAGTCTTGACCCAAATTGATGAAAAAGACATCATACGCGTATGATGTCTTTTACCTAATTTTGGACATATTTTGATACTTTGCCAACACAGATCCATTGTAATAGCTGTCTAGAGGTTATATTTCAAGTTTCATCCCATTTGGATCACAATTGACCCAAAACAAGTCAAAAGCGGAAAATTGCCAAGAAAAGCCTAAATTAGCCATAACTTGCTCAAACAGAGTTCAAACTGAATTTTGTGAGTGGAAAGAGCATAAGGGGGCTACTGAGAGTGAGCATAACCAAAATAGTCTAAATCTGTGAAAAAAGACATCATACGCGTATAATGTCTTTTTCAGCATAACTGCAACAAAATTCTCACTTGATGAAACAGAAATTGTCCAATCGACAAGATTAAACAATTGACCAATTATCAATCAGTTTGGATCAATTCTGACCACAAAAACTTGGGAACACAAATTGCCGAGACGAGAAGTTAAAGTCCTTTAGGGGAATTGATGAATTTGAGATCGGGTAGGAATCTCCAGAATAACCAACCAAAACAAGGGGAACAAGCAAGTGTCATATCAACCAAGGGAAGTGTAAACCAAAGTTGGGTGCAACCATTAGGGCTGATCTTTGAAGGAAGTGTTTCTGATACTTCTTCGGAGAGATCTTACGAGATTTTCACCGAACACTTGGAACACTTGAACCTGAACAACAGAGAAAATATGGCAACAGGATCATCAAACCCTTCCGCCACAATGAAGCTATTGTTCATAAAATACCAGTACGACAATGAGCAAGGTGCCAAGATCTACAAAGATGGAATGGACCGCTATTGTGTAAAGATAAAGGAGAGACCTAGTGAGTTCAAGGACTTAGTGCCTGTGAGCTATAGCGGAGATAGATATCTAGATGACGAGGGTACCATGTACTTGGTAGTCCTAAACCCTAACATTGTGGACAAGTGGGGATTGATGGGCACCAAAGCCAAAGTAGATGAAGAACTTGAGGAGAAAGCACCAAAAATGAACTTCCCTGATGCGAGGTTAAGAAGAGAGAATGAAACTACAAGGATCAACACTGATAACATCTATGTGGGGCTATACAAATATAATAATGGGGAGCAAGATCTCTATTATAGATGTGAAGAACCCTACACCGGAGAGTTGACAGACCAAAAAAGACTTTATGTCTTTACCTACACAGAGGGATCGGAAGTGAAAATTGCTGCTTACGACAAGTATGGGAGGCAATACTCAACAATGGGCAAGAAAGAATTAGAAGGATATACATACTTTGGGAGACCACTACATCAGTATTATGTTACTTCTAGCTCACAAAGACCAGCACCAACAAATGGAGGGTAAAACCCAATGACGACAGGAGGACAAAGAACTCAGGCGGCTGACTCTTTCAGTCAACCTCAGTACTCGAAGCCCGGACCAATGGGATCATTACATTCCAGAGAGTCAATGGATACGAATCGAGGTAGTGCAGTTCCAATCCCCACATATACCACTCCAAGTCCAAGGTTCGAAGTGGAACCATCACAATTACCTCCTAGTAGTAGATTCAGGGCAGGGGAACCGACAAGGATAACCCATGAAGTCCATGATGCTAGAGAAAGCTTTAGCCGAGACACAGGAGCAACGAGATTGGTAGCAGACCATAGACGTATGAGACCATCTCAAGTAGCGAAGTGTATGCCAAAGAAGTATGGTGGTTCAAGAGATCCGTATGCACATGTGTCACTCTTTAAGCAAGTCTTAAGAGTTGAGCAGATAACAGATTTCCATACACAATACGAGGGATTTGGTCTTACTCTAGAAGGTATGGCATTGACATGGTTTCAACCACTGAACATAGGGGGATTCCATGACATTGACCATTTGCTAAGAGAGTTTGCTGAGGAATTCTCAAAACGAGGGAGTAAGCACAATACGGTCTCACAAATATATGCTTTTAAACAGAGAGAACACGAAAAGGTGAAGGAAGCTTCACTTCGCTTCAAACAATACATTGAGAGATGTCCAGTACGTGAACGACCACAAGATGACAGACTATCTGTTCTCTTTATTGAGGGACTGAGAAACGACACTCTCAAGAAGGACTTGCACTTGAAAGCTTGTACAAGTTTCGAGCAAGTAACGAGAGAGGCATTGTACTTAGTGGATAACTGTACGGTTTATGGAGAGGTGTGAGCGGATACAGATTTTGCATCCAGTAGCTCCTCCTCCGTAGCGAGTGAGACTACCACTAAAAAGAATGTTCAAACAACAACCATGCCAAATGTAGAGCAAATGATAGAAGATGCTCTAAAAAGGATGGCACCATACCAAAAACCATTGCCAAAAACATTGAAATGGTGTGCTATTGAACAAAAATGGACAAACCATCCAACAGAGGAGTGCTATTACAACAAAGGGTATGTAAGGGAGCGTCAATATGCACCTCCTGCTCAATTAGCACCACCTCAAGTACATCCAGTACCTCGATACCCAACGGGAAATGTACCAGGACCTATGGGGCTAGAAAGACCGCAACCGGTATTGGGACAACAACCACCTTTACTAGGAGCAAGACCAGTAGGCATTAGATATGCACCAACCTTAGAGAATCAGGAAGAACAAGCCTTAGTGCCTGTTCAAGCCTATTATGAAGAATCTGGTGCACACATGTCTCCAACTGTGTATTACCCACCAGAAGAACCCAAACAACCAGAACCATGGGGCATGATTGGGAATGTTGGAATACCAACAGTTATAAGTGCTTCTGATGAAGAGAGATACAATTTGGATGCAAGAACATTGATGTTCATAGCTCATGGAGGGTTAACAGGACAAAGACCATCCTATCCACAAAGGACGAATCAAATGGGACCAAGACCAGCACTAGGACCCTGTTACAAGTGTGGAGGTGACCATCTGATGAATGTTTGTCCACATACGGAAATCATTAGAATTAACGCTTATTGCACTGAGTGTGGGGTTACTCACTTCATTGAGGATTGTTCAAAGAATCCAAACAAAGTGCAAAAGACGACATTGAATATGCTAGAAACTATTCCTACCAGCAGTGGGTCAGAAAATGAAACTCTGATACCAACGCAAGTTGTTACTAGAGCTCAAGCTAAGAAAACCACTAGAGAACCTGAGAATGGAAAGTTAGCGACTGAAGTGGTTAGTCAAGGACTGCGGAGTCAGAGAAACACATGGAAAGCTAGAAAAGCACGCATGAAGTTGAGAAAAGAACGTGAAGACGCTATTCTAGCTGAGGAACTAAAGCGAACTAAAGATAGATTAGAAAAACTTGAGAGTCAAAACGGGAAACGAGAGATGAGCCCGGAAAGAACGAAACAAAAGAGTATCAAAGAAACAACGAGCTTAAACTCAGGGGGATCAGTGCCTGTCGACAAAGTACACGAACCATTGGACGCACTGATGAGAGCTTACGAAGCTAGGTTAAAGAACAACCAAACACAAGAACAGAGGTGGATGACATACCCAAACACGGAATTGGAAAAGCAGAGACTTGAAATGTGCCAGAGAATGATCGAGACTACACAAGCCTTATTAGAACCACCAAAAGAAACAATGAATCGTGGAACGGAAAACCCAATTCAGCAAGAGACTATCATTTCACGGGTAGCTGAAAAGACTCCCAGTGCACAAAAGCCTGAAAATACACACAAGGATGACTGCATAGTATTGAACACAACCGATCAGGAGATAGAGAGTTTTCATCCAGTCATACAGAGGTCTTATGGAAGAGATGAGGATTACAATGAATTTTGGAAACAAGTGAGAGAGGCAAACTTTGTAAACGAGCTAAGTTGCCAAGCTAATCAGAAAAATTGGGAAAAGGACATCAGGAATCCTCCCATAGTGGAATTTGAGGCAGGATCTCAAGTGGACTTGGATCTGCAATCTTACTGGGGAGATGGGGGCTCTGTTAGAACAATGGAGAGCAAATTTCACTCAATGAATACCTTACCTTCATACTTAGGAGAGTATGAAGCAAAATCCGAGATTAGAGCACTTCCCTCACGAAGAATCTCATCAGAAAAAGTCATGGACTCGCAAGGATTGATAGAGATCTTGTCAACACCAGTGACATGCACTATCACTCTAGCTGAGCTTTTGAGGCTAAGACCACATATGTGGACCACTGTAGGAAAATGCTTGGAGAAATTTGGGATAAAAGACCCAACATCGAGACTGCAAGAGGGTATACAAGAGCTGAGTAAACCACAAAAGAACGCTAAGCCTGTACCTTTAAACAAGGTCGGAGAGTATTGCGAAGGTGAAGAGGAGAATATAACCTTACTAGTTGAATTCCAAGGAGTGAACACGATGGCAATACTAGACAGCGGAGCTGGGGTAGCCATTGCTACAAAAGAAATCTGGAAAAAATGGGGGAAACCAGCAATAAGGAAGACTAGGTTGAAACTCCAATTAGCAGATGGAAACATGGAGAAACCTATGGGGTTATTAGAGAAAGTCGTAGTGACTTCTTGCGGCATTGAATACGAACATACTTTTGCTATTGTCGATTTTGGCAAGGAGAATAACTATGATATCATATTGGGAAGACCATTCATGAGACAATTGAAAATGGTCCAAGATTGGGGCTACGATCACATATACCTGAGAAATATGGAAACCACTACACGTGTGAACCTGAGAGACCATAGCTACAAAGATGTGAACCGAACACCGGTAGAGGAGTTTGATTCAGCTACTTTGGCGGGATCCGAATTTCGAGCTTGGTTAGGTAAGCCAAAGGAGTTATGGATGTGTGGAGCCTCGAAATGTGGAAGTCTGAGGCGAGAAGAATATGTTTTAGAAAGGGCTATCGAAGACGAAACTTATATAGGAGAACCCTTTCCAGAGGACACACTTGAACCATTAGAATGGACACACATTCTAGCAACCCTAGATGTTTGTGCAATTCCGGATGGTCCCACAATGAAATTTTGCGACAAGGACGGGTACGACGTGGTTCCGTACTTCATGTTGAGAACTGTACTCGAAAAAGAAACTGAAAAGAACGATACACTGGAAAAGCTAGACGAGCTTCGCCTAAAAGCAGTAGCTTCTATCTACGCTCAAAAAAGGTGACAAAAAGAATTTTTTGATAAGCATGTGCGGACTAAAGAGTTTAAGGTTGGGGACTATGTCCTAGTTTACACTCTGAAACAGCATGCTAAGAAGCTTAAAAAGCGAGGGATGGGACCTCTGGTGATTAAAGATCTATCACCAAGTGGAGCCGTCAAGCTTGCTACATTAGACGGAGGAGAAATGCCCAATTGGATTAGTGGATGCAGAGTGAGAAAGTATCTTTTGCCGCTAACCCAAGACATGCTTCTCAAAATACATCAAGAAAAGCTGCGTGTCCAGAAAAGGAAAATGATTTTGGAGGAAGCGCAAGCCGAGGCGAAGGAAAGAATGGAGAAAAGAAGACTACTACGTCAAAAACAGCGCAATGAAGGAGCAATACGAATAAACGCAGTCTATATAATAGAAATGGATAATGACAAAGAAGAACCCATCATTGAATGCAAAGTAGGAACCAACCAAATCAAAGCCAGAGCACTATTGGATTCAGGAGCTGAAACTAACCTACTTTCACTCAGTTTGTATAGACAATTGACAAATGACACTAAACTACAAACTGCCAAGCAAGAGTTAAAGAGTTACTCTGAGAATTCAATCAAAACTGTCGGATGCACAGTTTTACATATACAGATTAACCAGTATGTGTATCCTCATATGTTTTACGTGGTTGAAGACCAAGCTACACAACATCCATTATTGCTAGGACAACCATGGCAGAAGCAATACAATGCAATGATTGACTGGAGTTCTAAATCAGTGCTTATCAAATACGAAGGTGAAAGTCAATCAGTTAAGTTCACCAAAGGAGAAGAGCCAACTCCAAAGGACGAATCCAAAGACAAAGGTAAACAACAACCAGAGAAAAAGAAGAAGCAATGGCAACCAAAAGTTTCTATACAACCGGATTACTCTTCGACGAGGAATTCTCAACAGTGGATAAGGAAGACAAGCAATAATATAACAGCTCAACCTTGGGAAAAAACGGAGTCAAAGTTGGTATGGAGACCAAAAAAGGTTGTGCCAGAGAACACAAAGGTGGAAAACAGAGTCTTCAATAGCAGACAACAGAGTGATTCCAGACAATCAAGGACACTGAAACAGATCTGGATTCCAAAGAAGTTCATGACGGCACAAAGCTATAGCAAGCAAATTTGGATCCCAAAGATTTGTAAACAGGAACTCCCTTCAGTACAATCAATGGAAACTCCTAGGTATTTCAAGTCCAGGAAATCAACACAAAGAACAAAGCAGGTTTGGGTCGCAAAGAGTTTGTGGCAAGCACAAGTGAAGCGGAAGCAGATTTGGATTGTAAAAAAGAACAACAAAGTAAAGAAGAATCCATCTACTGATTCTACTACCGAAGTGCCAAAACCAACCCAAAACCCGACCACCAATCCTTCAATCAAACAAAGAGTAGCTTTATTGGAAAGACTGTTGTATCATCGCTCTACAATTGCATTGGGAACTTATGACCAAAACAACTACAATGCTTCGCCCACAGACACTTCATAGTCGTCCGGGAGGACTCAGACTAGGAGGGGGGGAGGTATACAGGTATACAGGAGCTACAAAGCAGCTACAAGCGATAAAAAACAAAGAAAAACAAAAAATTATATTACAAGGGCAGTGTCTTACATGATTTTGCAATTTTTATGTTTGATTGCGGATATTGATAATATTTATGCCCTTATATACCTTGTTTTGCAACAAGAAGAGATCAAATGATGAATTTGGGTCTCTCGACGTGTAAATATCACTAAATAAGAGTGTTTTTGGAGCTAAAAAGTGGAAAAAAGTGGTAATCCAAGTCCAAAAATCACAAATAACTGTATATTCATATACACAGAGTTACCAGCTATTTATTGTGTATGTTTGGAATTTTTTGGCTTCAATTTGCTATTTTCCTTTATTTTTTATGATTTTCTTGATAAAAGTAAAAGAAAAATAAAAAAAGCAGGTGAAACGAGATCAGAAAAAAGAAAAGAATAGATGGTGATGATCCTAATGACAAGGGCAACCCATGGTAAAAATTGAGTACAATTCGGGAAAAGTTGCGGAAAGCCCGAAATGAGAGAATTTTGGCAAAGTGGACAGATTTCTCAGAAACAGGTGAAATGGAGTCCAAATTGAGAAATTTCAAATCCTAAAGTGCATTTCACGACGAGATAGGAAGTCCGAAGTTAAGTATTTTTCACTTCACTTTCAAGCTCATTTCCACTATTACCTTCTTGGAGAGAGCAAAGAGCACATAGGAGCATCCAACCTTCTACAACCTTCTACGACTGCTACGAGAGCTCAGAGGACACCAGACATGAGAGGTAGACTTGTTGCCATAAGTTTTTGATGCTTATCATTAACTTTTGTCGCGAAAACTGACCAAAACCAAGAAACAAGAGCAGACGGGGAATGCGGTAGAATGCTAGGTAGTGGCACAACCGCCTAACCAAACCTTGCAAGAACTTATAGGTGGGTTACCCTAGTATAGAAGATGGGTTTCTAACACTCAAAGCTCGAGAAAGAACGACTGGAAAAACCCTAGGTCAACAGAGCCTGCAAGAGGCAAACAGGAAAAAGTTGTCGAAACGACACAAAACTTCTCAGGAAGCTTAACAACATCGAGGGCAATGCAACCATGGAGTATCTCCAGGTTTGGACCACCAAAAGTAGGTCGGAACAACCGATTCGGCTGCGGACACACAAAGCGTCAATAAGGCATAACGGCTGAAATTGACGACCGAATGAAATGAAACTTCACAAGCAGCTTCAAATATACATGGATGACTTATGTTTGCAAGCAAAACCCAAAAGAAAGCTGATTCACTTACCGATGGTGAAAAAGACGCTTTCGGGCAACCAAAAGGAGAAAGATGGAGAATGGGAAGCCAAAGTCAAGTTCAACCAAATAGATGGCTTCACAACATATCCAATGAGCTGGAAATGAAACTCTCGAGAAGAAAAGTTGAAGAAATTCAACTCCAAGGCAAAAAGACGACTTCGGAGACTGAAATGCCTATAAGGGGGCTTTTTAGCTAAACTAATGACTTTTAAAGTTGAAAACTAGTTAGCAGGGCTTAGGGCACTAGCACAAAGCATTCTTTGCACAAAAAGACCAACATTTCAAGAAAAGACATCATACGCGTATGATGTCTCACAGCATGAATTTCACATCCATTTCAACATTTGAGTGCATAGCCTCATTCCACATGTTAATCACATCCTATGAACCAAGTATCATGAGAATTGGAGTTAGAAAACCCAAGGAAAACCAAAAAGACGCAAAGTAGGCCATAAAATTGATTTTTGGTCCTAATTTTGTCAAAATAACTCCAAACTCATTGAAACTTTGTAGGATTGTTGATTAACACATCTACAAGCTATCTGGAACCAAAAAGCACCATTTTGACACAAAAGACATCATACGCGTATGATGTCTATTTGCACTTACAGAGCCAAAACTGCTCATTTGTCATCATACATCCATTATATATACCTAATACATGCTACATATGAAATTTGGAACCATTTGGTCAAGAGGATCACCCCATTAGCCCAATTGAAGGAAAATCCTTCACCTAAAGCCTATTTTTGGCCCAAATCCAACATACTCAAGTCCAAACCAAGATTTGAGTAGATATAGTCCTTCACTAGTACATGGGGAGTCCACAGAACCAATCCCATGCAAAATTGATGAAAAAGACATCATACGTGTATGATGTCTCACTATGTGATTTTGGCACCTCAGGGCTTCAACCACCAGACAAAAGTGATCTACATGCCATTTGAAAGTGAACCACCAAGTTTTATCCAATTTGGATCATAAAATCCAATTCCCTTTCAAAATTTTGCCAAGAGCCTGATCTGGACTAAACTGGCCAAAACTTGACCAAATGGGATCCAAACTCAAATCCAAGCATATGATACTCATGTATACACTATCAGCTACAAGCACAATCAATATGAAGTCATTTTGACACAAAAGACATCATACGCGTATGATGTCTCCAGCATGATTTTGAGCCCAGTTTGCATATTTTTTCACCTACCCTGCATCCTTAGGCCCTGAATAGCTCATGTTTCAATTTTCAAGTCATTTGGATAGTTAAAAGCTTCATTTCGGCTTTCAGTACTAAAAAGACGCTAACTTCTGAAATTGGAGTTACAGGATCCATGGATTCCGCCAAGTTATTGGCAGCGAAGAGAAAAAGACCAACAATCAAAGATGCTCTTGCAGAAGCGGAACCCTTTGACATTCCAGCAGAAACCCTCAAGCCAACCAAAACTTGGGTGGAGGAAGCAGTATTGGAGAAAGAGGGAATAAAGATCTACCAGGGGACTTTCAGAGACCCTCAAGGGCAAGCGGTGGATGTACCGATGATCCCACAGGAATTGGTAGATTATAGCAGGTCAGAAGACATCAGCAGGTACCTGGAAAGGGCAGATTTGCACAGTTTCTTCACCTCGAGACCATCAGGTGTGGATACAAGAAGAGTGTACGAGTTGGCAACATCCATTCAGAAGGATGGGAAAGCCACATTGACAGCCATGGATGGAGAGAAAGTAGAAGTACAGATCACTCCACAGCTCATTGCAGACGCATTGAAGCTGCACAACAAAGGGAGCTCTGTCAGGGAAAGAAGGGAGGCCATAGAGGTCTATGGATCCAAGAAACAGAATGCAACCTATGGAGATATGGCGGACCAAAGAGAGGCAACCCTTTGCCGACTGTACAACCAGTTTCTCTATGTTTGCAGTAAAAGACCGCAAAAGTATATGACACCGCCCCATGCCATTGCGACCACCATCACATGGGCATTAAAGAGCAATATGCCAAAAGAGGTGAACTACGCTCAACACATCCACGAGCAAGTAATTGCCATGCACAACGAGAAGCCAAAGTACATAGGAGGAGCAGAAATTCTGACAAGAATAGCTTATGAAGCTATTGGAGCTAGAGATCAGTGGCCAAAGGTTCCCTCCCAGAATGAGTGGCTTAGAGAAGCCGACGAGGAGGAAGAACAGCCCGAAGTGTCCAAGAGGGCGTCCACAAGAGCACGCCGGAAACTAGAAATAGTTTCAGAACCTGAAGAGGAGGTGGATGAGCCGCTTATGAAGAAAGTAAAGAAGAAGGTGGCTCCCAAGCAAACCAAAAGTCAGAAAGTGGCAAGAACGGAAAGACTAGTGGAGCAGAAAGAGCTCTAAAGGGTGACTTTGAAGAAAAGTGGGTGCCAGACCCCACCAAAGTCGGAACTAGCTCAGCCAGGCCACATGTTGATCAATACGATCAATATATTAAAGCTTATGTGGAGTCAGAGGCTATACTGGAGCAGCAACCTGTCGAGCCACACACTGAAGAGGAGGTACAGCTTTTAAAAGCTGAGCTGACAAAAGGACGACAAGGGGAAAGGGAAAGTGGATGAGTCTACTAAATCTCAAGAGAAAGACGGGCAAGCCGACAAGGGGAAAGCCAAGGAAGCTGAGGACAGATACCCCTCTATGACTGATGTACCAAGCCCGAAGAAGACGAAAAATATCGTGGAAGAGACCACAATAGAGATGGACACAGATGATTTGGAAAAGCCGAAGGTCGAGACCAAAGAAAAGGAGATAGATCCAGTTCATCAAAAGAGAAATGATTATGAGGATCTGGTAGCGATAGGATACACTGAAGCGGAGGCCCTTGAGGCAGTTTATGGGATCACCCTACAAAAACAAGATGATCGGAGAGGAACGGAGGAAAAAACAAAGAGTACAAAAGAAAGTGAAGAGAAACTGGACGAACAGAACGTACTAGAACAGCCAAAGCCAGTGGAGGTGGTGGCAGAAAGAGCTTTAGAGTTGACAGATGAAGATGAAAAAGACATGCACATGGTGCATGAACTGCTAGGCAAGATCAAAGAAAGATCCAGGGCAAAGGAAGTAGAGATTGAGACAGCCAAACAAAGGGAAGCAGAGTTGTAGAGGAAATTAGATAATGCTATGACTGAATCTGAAAGTCATAAAGCATCACTCTATGACGTGGAAAACGAGAGAGACGGCTTAATACTCCAGCTAGCCGAGGCTTCAAGAGAGGTAACAAGTGCACAGAAAGCAAAGGAGCGGATAGAAGATGAGTTGGAGGAAGCCAAGGATGAGCTCATTGAGCTAAGGGAAAGAGTCGAGCTCCAAGAAAGAACAATCACTAGACTCAGGACTACCCCTAGAGCTAGCAGAGCAGGAACGGAACAAGAAGGAACTCTCGTACCAGCTTTAGAAGACCAGATCCGAAGCTTACAAAGAGAGCTGAGATTAGAGCAAGTGCAAAGGTTGCACATTGCGGAGGGATCATTGGCCTCAGAGGAGAGGCTCACATTAGAAAATCAAACACTACGGACAGAGAATGAGCCCCTCCGCAAATAGCTCCAAGATCTACAAGAGCAACAAAGAAGAGAGACAGAGACACCACACGAAGAATCAGGTGGAGCAGCCATAGAGCTACCAGAAACTGGAGAGGCAACCACAATTGAAGATCCAGCCCCAGCTCAAGAGGTGGCCTCGACTTCAGGAATCTCTTAAGAAGAAGAACAAAGGCTCCATGACCAAATAGAAAAGTCAGCAGAGGAGAGTGCCAAGGCGGAAATGGAGTGGGAGAGGAGACTCCTCATCTCCATTAGACTTCAGGGATTAGACACAAAAGTGCTCCATGAAGAGTGGATGCAACCCAGCCTGCCTTTCCCTTTGATGAAATTTGAAGTGCTAAAGACGAAAAAGAGAATAGAGGAGGAGCAGTATGTCGCTCTTTACGAAGGCGACATCACAAATGAGGAACAGTCAAGGAAGATAGTAGATTCACAACCTAGATGGAGGAAAGGTTGGCTGAACAAATACCCAGCCTACCTCATCTACTTGGTGGAGGCACCAAAGGAGATTCGGGAGAATGCAACCTTCTGCCCTGAGCCAAGAGTCAGAAACTGGAAAGAGCATGGCAAGATTGCAGAAAAGAAGCCAAATTGGCTTAATTATCCCAGGATGCCAGGACCAAAGGCAGGAGAGAGAATAGGTAAAGCCTACACGGTGAAAACCCTAACGGGCACCATCAAGCTCTTTACTGGCTCTCCTGACCTTTCGTGTCAGATGCTCAAGAAAATCTGCAGGACTCTCTTAGCTTGCATTGAAGTGTTCGCGCCAGATAAAGCCACGACCTCGAGTCTACTATCGACGGCCGACACAGTGACTGATATGATATATGATCTTTCATTGCAGCCTTCTCCAAAAGTGTTGCACCTCCTATACCAAAGGATTATGTTTTTGCCTAGCTTCAACATGCAAACATTCGAAGAAGCTTTCTACACCGGCTTTTTCACCCACGAAAGCAAAATATTCGGCCCAACCTTGACCATCGGCAACCTACGATACGAATCACATTTGCAGATGCTCAAGACGACAGGACTTTATTGACCAAGCATAAAAGTCATGTCAGGGACGACATGAACGTGGAGGGGGGGAGTGTTGAGCCAGCAGAGGATCACACCCACATTTTTGCTCACACTCATCATTTTTGTAACCATTGATTGTAAGAAATGTCTTTCTGACATTAATTTTGATTTGAGCCATTCATTAAGTAACGGGACTCAATTGAGTTTCCAGCTTGTAATTCCGAAGTAATTTCACTTGCTGATGTAATTAGTTAGAGATGTTCTCACCTCCAAGGCTGAGGTATATAAGCCAAAGTTTTTGTAACCTAAGGGGATTCAGTTTTATTAATCAAAGTGAGTTTTTGGAGCGCCGTGACTGTGTCTGAGAGAGAGAGAGAGAGAGAGAGAGAGAGAGAGAGAGAGTCTTATCCACTTGCTACGCGAGCTATGGAGCCGCCATTGGAGAAGCGACACCGCCATTGTGTTAGCAACGGTGAGAGCTACGCACAGATACCAAGAGTGCGCGCTATCGGCTTCTAATTGTGGTAAGTTCCTACGAGCTTCGGTGTGAGTTTTCTTCCAACTCGTGTGTCGGAATGGAGCGTGCAGCATATCTATAGAACCACAACGAGTAGAGCTACGCATTAGTACCATCGGGGTCAAGTTTCGGTCACCTGTATTTTTCGGCCTGTCTTCATACGTATTTACCGCACGGAGTGATTATAGGTTGATTTTGCAGTTCAAGTCTTTAGGGTGTTGTTCTTACCTAGTGTATAGACTTTCCCTTGAGTTTGAGATCGATTCAATGATTCTAGATCCTGTTTTGTATAGCATTCGTTCGTAGTACGGATTTCAGCCACTTGCGTATTTTAGAACTTAGATTTGATTTCCTTAGTAGTGATTGTCATTAGAAGGCCGAGTAGGTGATTTGACACCCACCTAGTTGTTTCCATGCGCCTGCGGGTCAAGCTCCGTCCTCGTCTGACAAATTCTGTTGTTGGTTGAGTTCTCGCTATTTAGCTTCCGCTAGCGGCGTAACCGCCTTAACAGACTTAGTTGTATGAAAAAACCCTTCCAAATATTTTGACACCCATTTCATTTACACATAGATAGTAAAGCAGCTAGATGTAGGTTTGGTGCTTAATAGAGACTGGAGTTTGGGACCAGCCAATGCTACTCCTTATGAGAAAAGAAAGCTGTGAGTGAAGTACAAAGGAGTATTTTGTTCTTCAATTTTTCCATGCTTGGAAAGGACTGTTTCACCATACACTTTGTTGTCGTCACTATATTGTTAAATTCATTTATGTTTGTGCATCTATTTTAGTTTATAGGAGTAAGTTAAGTAACAAATTCCACCATCAATTGGGGTCAAAAGGATCATGGTAAAAACTGTCCAAAACCTTATTTTGGTGCCGAAGACCATAACTCTGAAAAGTTGTAAAATTGATGGTCAGAGCTTCAAATCTGAACTAAACTCAACCAAAACTTGGAAAAAGGGGATATACAAGCTTGCTAGAGACAGACTGTGCAAATTTCTTCTAGTTTGTCTGTCCAACATGGATCGCGATCCATACACCTTTCAGGCCAAGTGAGTTGAAAAAATTGTTTCCTCTACTTAGAACTGACTCTAAGACATCAGAATCTTGAGTTTGGCCAGAAATAGGGTGCTAAAAGAACATCCAAATTAAAAAACTAGGTTAAGCAGAGCATAGAAAATTTGGGGAAACTGAACTTTTATTTGGTTAAATTCAAAAAGGGGTGAGAATTGGGTTCAATTAAAAGCAGGGAATGAGCAAGACAAAAAATCATGACCAGATGCTGCCAAACATGGATCGCGATCCACGTACCTGATAGAAATTTGTAAATGAATTTTGACCAGTACACTCCTGAGCACTAAGGGAACAACTTTTCCAAAAAGATCCACAAAAAAAAGTGGAAAAACCTGATCAAAATACCAAAAAAGGAGTTGTTTGCAAAAAAACCACAAAGCAAACATAAAATCTTTCTTTTGACCTGGAAAAAGTGGGTCAGATCCAAAAAGATTTGGAGAAGAGCGTCACCACACCCTTTTTCACAAACTCAACAAAGGGCATGCCAAAATCTTGCCAAACATGGATCGTGATCCATGTACCTTTATGAAATTTTGAGCTGATTTTTGACAGGTAGAAAAATGATAACATTTGAAGTACTTTCTCCTAAACCACTCTTATAAAAAAAGGTCAAAAGGTGGGCCAAAAGGGCATAAAAGGGGGAAACCACTGAAACATACCCTAAAATTGACTTTTGGTTGACCTAAAAAACTCCAAATCACACAAAAACTATATAGCTAGCATCAATAGACCAAGGACAAGCTATGTGCCAAGTTTTAGTACATTCTGGCACTGAGCTACATGGATCATGATCCATGTTTCTCTGACACAATTTGATACAAAACTTTCACTATAGCTAGAAGACATCACAAGGAGTCTAGCGGTCTTTTCAAAACTGAATTTGGATATAAAAAACCATACCAAAAGCCCAAAACTGACAAGGACTCTGGTAAAGTGTTAGAGTTGACCTAATTTTCAACCCAAAGGTCCATTTCCAATTTTTTCAATACTATTGGACCTACTAATCATGTTGAATCTGATGGTACCAAGAAAAGTCAATTTGGCTTCCCAACATGGGTCGCGATCCATGTTCCTTTGAGGCAGCATAAGAGCAGAATTTGACCACAGAGAGAGGTAGTCCCAGGAACCTAGTGGATTTTTCAAAATTAAAATTGGACTTGAATTGTTGATGTTGTGAGTAAAGTTGTGGAATATTGAAAAACCTAGTTAAATTTTGTCGATTGAAAGCTAGAACTAATAGGAAGGGCTGTAAACTCACAGCTATCAAGAATTTTTTGACAAGTTGCAAGTGCTAGAGATTAGTACCAAACAAATAAGATCAAAACGGGGAATTCAAGATGGCTAATGAGGTAACCCGGTTTGGATTTTACAATATCAATACTTCATGTATTTGCGATCAGAAAGATTGTACCAGAATAGGAATCCCAACATCATAGACCAAGTGAGAAATCACTCAACTGAAGGTAGCGTGAATTAGAGACCACTACATCCTTTAGAAGCCATTGTAGAGAAAATCTTTTCTAACACCTCGTTAGAAAGATCATACACCCTAGTGATTGAGGAGTCCAACAAGTTGAACCCTAAGGAAACAAATTCCATGGGGGCAGGTCCTTCTCAACCTGCATCTGACATAAAATTGTTGTATTTAAAATTTCAATTTGAAAATGTGCTTAAGGCCAAAATCTATAAGGATGGAATGGACCACTACTGTGCTAAGTTGGAAAATAAGCCAAGCGAGTTCAGAGACCTTGTAGATGTGAATTATGACAGAGATAGATACTTTGACAGACAGGGAATGATGTACCTAGTGGTTCACAACCCCTTTATTGTGGAAAAATGGGGGGTGACTAGCACCAAGGACAAGGTAGATGAAGAGCTAGAAGATGGGCCATCCAAAATGGACAAGAAAAACGTGGTGCTCAAAAACACTAATGAGACAGAGTGGCTTAATATAGACAACACTTACGTGGGGCTATATAATTCAATAATGGAGAACAAACACTCTATTATAGATGTGATGAACCCCGCATCAAGGAATTGACTAACCGCAAAAAACTATATGTTTTTACTTACATAGAGGGGAGAAGTTTTCAGGTGATCATAATGGATAAGTATGGCCAAAAATACTCTCCTATGGACGGTAAGGAGCTAGAGCCATATACATATTTTGGGGGAAAACTCCACCAATACTATGTAAATTCAAAAGAAGGGAAGACCACGACTTCTCACACAAGACCAGAAACTGGGAATGTAAGTCCAGTAAGAACCAGAGTGGAAGATTCTTTTGGACATCAATGATTTTTGAACACAGGGCTTATGGGATCAACAAGGTCTAGGGCTTCTATGAACACACAGAGGGGCAATGAAACACCTGACATGACTTACACAACTAGAATCCCTCCGACTATTACACGAGATTGACTTGATGAACGTATAGTGCACACAGAGGGGTAGTGCAACACCTAACGTGACTTACACAACTAGAATCCCTCACACTATTCCACGAGATTGACTTGATAGGATACCAATTATAGTTCCAAGGGGAAAGTATGAACTTAGAGAGACCACACTAGGAGGACTAGGTGTGGTAATGATGGTCGTGGAGTCCAGACACATCCGACCGTCTGAAGTGGGAAAATGTGTACCCAAAACGTATAGTGGGTCGGGAGATCCGTATGCTCATGTTTTGATCTTCAAACAAGTGTTGAGAGTGGAACATGTAACTGATTTCCATACGCAATATGAGGGCTTTGGGTTGACTCTAGAAGGAGCTACTTTGACATGGTTTCAACCTTTAAACAACCTGGAATTCCCAAGTATCGAGCAACTTCTCCGAGAATTCACTGAGGAATTCTCAAATAGAGGAATTAAGAATAATAATGTCTCCCAGATCTATGCATTTAGACAAAAGGATAAGAAAAAGGTGAAGGAAGACTTGCTCCGATTTAAGCAATACAAGAAAGATGCCCTGCTAGAGAACTACCTCAGGATGAGAGACTGTCAGTCCTTTTCATTGAAGGATTGAAAAATGACACTCTCAAAAAAGACTTGCACTTAAAGGCATGTCTTACTTTTGAGCAAGTCATGAAAGAGGCAATGTATCTGGTAGACAATTGCAAGGCATATGGAGAGGTGATAGAAGACACAGACCAAGAGATGCGTAGCACCTCTTCAACCAGTAGTGAGTCCACAATGAAATTAGGCGGGCAAAACCCAATTGTGCTAGACGTTGATCAAATGATCAAGGAAGTGATAAGAAGGATGAACCAAGGAAACAAACAAACCCAAACACACAACAACAGCCCACCCAAAAATGTTACACTTGTGGAGGAGATCATCCAACTTAGTGGTGCAACCTTCAACAAAGGCCAGGAGTAAACGTACCGTGTGTACTGAAGTGGTGTGTTATTGGAAAAAAATGAACAAACCATGAAACCCATGAATCTTTCTATAATAGAAGCTATGTTAGAGAAAGACAATACACACCACATGGAGGGCAACAGTTACCACCCCTTCCAAGATACCAAGTAGGGTCAAATAACGCAATCCAAGGGTAGGAAAAACCTCAACCTGTGTTGAGGTATCAACCTCCTTTACCCCAGGAAAGCAGGGCCATGGTAAGGATTTCACAACCTATAGAAGCACCTTCGGATCAGAGTATGGTCTAGGTAGTTTCATACTGAGAAGATTTAGATAATACCTATGAGAGAGGGTTTGACGGAAATGCATATTCTTCGGAGGAACAAACTCCATGGATGGTTCTTGAAGAGATGGTAGAGCCCTCATACATAGCACAACCAACAAAAAACCATTACTTGGTCTATGAAAATATGCTTATGTTCATGGAAACCCAGAACTATAAACCTAGGGGATATCCTACTTGAAACAGAACAACTGATGGGGGACTCCACACGCTTCTCCACCACCAATAGGACCATGCTATGAATGTGGCGGTGATCATTGGGCAAGGAGTTGTCCACACAAAGGAGAACATACCAAACTCTTTGGGTTCTGTGAGGTGTGTACAAAAGACCATATCATTCCACATTGTCCAAAAAACCTTGATAACAAAGTAAAATTAATCATGAACATAATTGAAATTGTACCAAGCTCAAGTGGATCAGAAACAGAACCAACCATTCTGATAAACACGGTAACAAGAGCGTGAGGCTGTAAGGAACGCCCCAGCCAGCCAAACCGATAATGAAAGTTTGTCTGTTAGAACCCCTAGGAAACCCTGGAAGGCAAAACAAGACAAGATAAAATCCAAAAGAGAGAAAGAAAAAACAGCTTTGGTATTGCAAACAGAGGAACAATTGAGATTGGAAAGAGACCTTAAGGAAAAGGGTGATGTAACAAAACCAACAACAATACAGTCGAGAGGATTTATCTTGGTGGACAAGGTCTTTGAACTCTTGGACGCGATCTTAAAAGCTTATGATGTTAGGTTAAAGCCTTAGGTTAAAGCCTAACCAAACCTAGGAGGATAGATGGTTAATGTACTCTCACCCGGGAAAGAGAGGCTAAAGATGTGCAAGGAGCTCATCCAAGCCGCTCAAGCTCTTATGGAACTACCAGTTTTGACTGCTCCAAAAACTGAGGTATTAATCCATGAAAAAATTCAAGGGTTAAAGGAGCGAGGGATCGGGGATGGAGACCAAAAATATTCTATAAAGGAAACACCCTTGGACACGAGGATAGAAGCCAATACAACAGATGGACTGTATTTGTAAGCACCTATGCCAATTCCTTAAGTGGAAGAACAATGGCCATAGGATTTGCGGGAGTATATCCGAAACAAAAAAATATGGAAATGCAACACTTCAATCAGTCCCTATCATAGAGATCCACCTTGAACATGAGCTCTACCCACATTATATCCGATCACTGTATGGTGATGCAGGTACAGAGATATCCAGAACAACAAACCTCATTCATTGAAGACGTTACCTTCATTTATTGGCAACCATGAAACCAGATTAGAGGTAAAGAAAGTACCATCTCAATGGAAGGCTAATCCTAGGATGATGGATATAAAAACTCTTCATGAGATGATGTCGTTAGGCTATCCATAGTATGCTAACTCTATTAGAGTTACTGCATATAAGATCTCATCTTTGGGGAGAGGTGGGAAAAAAATTGAAGAAAATAGGTATGGTAATTCCGCCACCATATGTTTCTCCAAAAACACTGATCAAACCTTGAAAAAAACTAAACATGAGCTAGTGCTAGTGAACAAAGTAGGAGACTATTGTGAAGGTGAAGAAGGATATACGACCTTGCATGTGAAGTACAAAGACGTAAAATCGATAGCGATATTGGATAGTGGAGCCATAATAGCCATAGCCACCGAAGCAATGTGGAAAAAATGGGGAAAACTTGCTCTCCAAAAAACTGGAATGAAACTTCAATTAGCGGATGGGTACCTAGAGAGACCTATAGGAATTTTAGAGCAAATCGTAGTAACCTCTTGTGGAATTGTGTATGAACATACATTCGCTATTATGAATTTCAATGATAGCAAAAATTTCGATGTCATATTGGGCAGACCATTTATGCATCATCTCAAAATGGTACAAGATTGGGGTTACGACTATATCTACCAAAGAAACAAGGATGTCACTATGAAAATCAGTGTCACGGACCATAGTTATAGGGATATGGAACGAACCCTTGAAGAGGAACTAAACTCCACAATTGACCCAGAAGGAGAAATATTGGCTTTGCTGTAAAACAAAGCTCACAATTGGACAGGTGAAGCTTCTAAGGGTTGTAGTTTGAAAAAAGAGGACTGCATTCATGAGAGGTCAATACAGGACGAGACATATGTAGTAGAGCCATTTCTAGAAGAGATGTTCGAACCTTTTGGATGGCAGCAGATACTGGCCACTCTTGATGTTTGCATGAATGAGGTGACCCTGACCAAATTCTGTGACAAGGAGGGATATGATATAATTCCATTCCAGATGACGAGTGTCAGCCTAAGTCCAAAATGAGAATTGAAAGTCCCTCATAGGGAAGGGGTTGCAGATTGCCGACGCATAGGGGATGAGATCTCAGTAAGGGACCTTGACCTAATTGATGAGGAAGCATTCCAAGACTCCACGGATAATCTTTTAGAAGACAATACAGACGATGATCTTTCTAGTAGTTCAGATCAGGACAAATGGAAGGATCGACAAGTAATCTACTATGATTTTCCAAACCAAAATCCTCGAAGACAACATAGATATCGGAATAAACGCACAAACAAATAGAACAAGAAAAAAGAATATTCAGTACCTCTATTAACCTACAAAACATAGTACTTAAGGTTGTTTGAAGCAACTGGTTGCCTTAAAGATGGGATATCAAAGATGTATGAAACCCAACTCAATCAAAACAAAATTGAAAAAGAAGAACAAAAAAGAAACACATGCGGAGAGTATTTATGAAAAAGCAACGAATTTGTCCAAAATCGAGCGCAAAAAACAAGTACAATGAATTGAAACGAGCTTTGAAAGAATTTTGGACAACAGATTGGAAACTGATGATGAATCAAATGATGATAAGTTTGATGCACCTTCTCACTACAAAAAGTATACTATTCAAGATAGAAAAATTGTGGTGCACAAACCCAAACAAGACCCAAAAGAACCTGGAACTTCATATTCATATCCGTTTTTTGGCTATCATTATTGTCATAGTGAGCTACCTCACCTGTCCAAAATCATCCAAACACTGTGGCTATCCCTACCATTTCATTGTACATAGGTGTGTGTGAGTTAGGAGACTTTTCCCATATTGTCTTAAAATCCTCAGCTAGTTAGTCACTGGGCTAGTTGAACAAAAAAAAATAAAAAATTATGGCCCATTGTGTGTAATTATTTCATTGTATATAGGGACTAAATATAAGGAATTTTCATAATTATTTTGGTATTTATTTAAATATTTCTACCTAGGTGTGCGCTATTTGCCTATGTATGCTATGTAAATTGACTCACCATTACTACAATTTTTCTTATCATTTTGCATACTCTTTATTCCATATAGAAATATTTTCATGCAAGATTTTCTTATTTTTGGTAAATCCACTCCAAGAAAAAACCTCAAAAAAAAACCTTTCACCATCAGTCATTGCCTTTTACTAAATTCCTATCTTCTACATGTATTCTTTCTTACCTCTTGTAAATGAATATACTTAAATAAAGCCAAACGAAGGTCCCCTCATTTGATTCCTTATATTTTCTTATAATCTTTTTTTTCATTTTATATTTATATATAGCTGACACTATTCTAGATTCCACGAATTGTTTATATACTAACCTGTTTTTTTCCATCATATCCATATATTATATTTATGCATAACCCACAACCATGCATATTTTCAAACTCTTAAGAATCTATTCGGTCATGCTCTCATGCAAGGAGGGGCTCACCTTTGGAGCCTTGTGCAAAGTCAACAAAAGGGAGGCCACTGAAGAAAAACAGACATTTTAGTGTGATTTTTTATATCCATCTTCACTCCAAATTTGAAGGTTGGTTAAAACAAAAAATGTGGACCAAGATCTGAATAATCACCTCAAAAATTCTGATACTTTTTAAAGCAACCACCCGTGAGATATGAGTTTTTGAGTGGACCCTAGTCTGCCCACTTTTCTCACAAGTAACCCATAGTCTTCTCTCACTTCTTTTCCTACTTCCACTAGCACACACACACTTATCCTCCTCCTCCATTACCAAAAGCAAAACCTTTCATGCCTTCTTTCATCTTATTCACCATTTCCTTCTCTCCCTTCCTCCATAGCCAAAACATTATCGTCTCTACACACACATAGCTCAAATTCTCTCTCTAGAATCAAACTCATATTGCCATGACCTCTTCATTTCCTTTCACAAAAATAGAAAATTCAACAAATAACCAAGCTCAAGATCTGCAAAAGTAGGAGTTTGATCATGGGAAATTCAACTTTTTCATGCTCACAAGAACTACACTGACGGAGTTCTACAACCGCTTCATTCACTAGAGGAGATAGGTAGAAATTTCCCTTTCCATCTTGTGGTTTCCATCAAATTGTTTATATTTTTATCCTTCTCTTACTTTCTATCATTATAAAAACCATTCACCTTGAGTGCATATGCCATGTAATTTTACCCTATCCTACTAACTACAAACTGCTAACACTAACTGCTAACCCTTTCTTGTAAATTGCACCCACTCTACTCTACCATGGAGTAGGCAACCTCACACAAAAATCACTCACCTCTCTAGAATCTTCTCTATTTTACCTCAATAATTCTCTCCTCTTAAGACCACATCCATGTGACTCAAGAGACAAGAGAGCTCCACCCTCATAAGAATATATAAAAAAAATCATAAACATGATTTTCTATGTAAAATATTGATTAGGAAATAATCTTAATAAGGGCTCTCCTCACCTATAAATAGAGCCGTCTTCCCTTTGTAAGTGGCATGATCTCTACACTATTGCTCACTACTTTGAGTGTACCATTCACCATATTTTTTGTAGAGAGAGAGAGTGAGCTCTCTATACACCATCACTTATGGTGTATAGGAAAGCTTCTTTGAGCTAGTTGTAGCATTGCAAGGGAGTGAGTGATTCATAACTTCCAATCAAAGTTGTACCTACTCTTGTACATCAATTGAATCAATAAGTTGGATGTAGCCACGGTTCAAAACTCTCTTGAGTCTCTCCAATTCATGCTTGGCAACTTCACCTCATTTGGTTTAAGGTGACACGTTTTTATTTTGAGATTCGTTTGTAGTATTTTCTTTAATGTGACTCAAGAGCTTTTGTGTTTGTAGATGTTGCTTGGGAGAACATTATAAGGGGGTTATATGGTGAGAGGGTTCCCATAACCTTAAGATAATGTGTAGATCGCAATATCCTCAAACTTAATTGTGTCTCTTGACTCTCCTCCAAGCTGTTCATACACCCTCATCAATCATTTAATTGAAGATTAATTCTCACACAAAACTCTCTCTCTCTTCGGTGTGTGTAAGTGTAGCATTGATATTAGTGATAGTGTACCCTTTCTCGTTGCTTGTATTGCTCAAGGACTCTCCTCTTTTGTGTCCTAGTTCATTTTATAACTAGGTGTTGCCCATTCACTTGTTTGGTTGTGGGTTTGTTGTTGTTGCTTCTTGCTTGTGGTTTTCCCACCCCCAATTGAGCAGCACGGGAGCCTTGAGGGGTGTTTAGAGGTCACCTCTCTTATTGCCCCTCGGACCGCCTCAATTTTGGTGCCCCCACGGAGGAGGGCTTGTGTATGTTGTTGTGAATAATCATCCTTTAGAGTAATCAAGTAGCGTGCATGAATCACAAATATTTGTATGACCCGTTTTTTCCCATTGCAAGGCAAAAAGTGCATATCATTGTAAGCACAAATTTACAATTTCAGTGAGTAATTCGTAGAATTTTGGGTCCTCTTAGGTTGGCCGAGATAAACGCTCAGTAAATTCTTTTTATTTTACCTCTCATTAGGTACGACCTTAGTTTGGACGTCTATATTTTTTTTGTTTTAAGCATTAGGTCATGCATAGAACATGGATAATGGACCCAAAATAGAGGTTTTTTCGTTCCATTTCACTCCACAATTATCATAAACATTACAATTAGTAGAAGATCCATTTTCAACAACGTGTGGTGTTCATGTTTGGTGCCCAAAGAGTAGGAGAAATTCTTGCATCATTAAACCCTCTCATCCTGCCTCTTGTTGACTATCATAGATAATTTGATGTACATATTTTTATTTTTTTGTAGAATAAATTGCAATTTGGAAAACATTACTGTGTAAATCTTTAAAAAAAAAAACATGTTATCACTATGAAATTGATTCCAATGGAGACCCAACACCAAATGTCAGGATATCCTCTCTTTTTTGGAGAGCCTGGCAAGGATGCTGAGCTATTTCTAGCAAATTTCAAAATGGCTTGCTGCACAAAGAGAGTGATAGGAGATGATGAATGCTTAGATATGTTTGAGGTAGTTCTGAGGAAGGATGCTAGCACTTGGTTTGAATCTCTATCTTAGGAGGTTAAGGGAAACTATAACAAAGTCATTGATCATTTCAAGTGATACTTCTTTGACCCCCAAAACACTCAGAAGCTATGGCAAGTTATTGTTTCTCACAAGAAAAAAGATGACTACTACATGCATAAATAAAAGTTTCTACGTCTTTGGGTTGTATGGGTGAGAAATGTTTCTAACCCTGGTGATGGTGTAGAGTTCCTAAAGAAGGAGAGGTTCATAGCCGGTCCCTTTCTAACACTCAAGATAAAAGTTGAGGTGGGTGCACTGCTACCTTTGATGCAGCTGAAACTAGGGTTGTTGAGAAGTATAGAAAACTCAAGTGCCTAGGGGGAGAGGTTCCAATAGAGGGTCCTAGACCCAAGTGAAAGCTGTAAGAATCAATATCTAGAGAGATTTCTGAGGTAACAATTGAGGTGATTGAAAAGTTAATTGAATCCTTAATCAACTTGTCAAATCATCTTGCACAAGTTGTAGGTCCCAAGGGACAAACAAAGAAAGTAGAGGAGCGAGAGCCATGACCTAGGCAAGTTTTGCAATTTTGGAATTGCAGAGAATCTGGATAAGGGATGTATAATTTTCCTTGGCCCCGTGGGGAGCTAGGGAGATCTAACTTGAATTACCTAGTGATGAATGCAGGTGAAGAAACTAGTCAGCAACAACCAAGGCTTCTACAAAGGCCAAATGGAGCAAGACCACCTCCACAAGGGGTAGAAGGATTTCCACCTTTTCCAGAACCAAATGTGAATGTGGTGACGAATTCGAATGAGGTTGACATGGAAGCAAATGGCATCAAGTGTGGCCATGGAAAAGGTAAAGAGAAATAAGGAGTCACATCATAGAGTGACCATGGATGAGGCAAGAAGGCAAAGGAAACCAAGGAAGTCAAGAGGAATCGATGTTGTATCAACCTCCAAGACTTCCCTCTTGGACATGGTATGGCTCCATCCAACTTGTTGGAAGACATGAGAGGTAAGGGTCCTGATATCTCATGGCCTCAGTTTCTTGCATCATGTCCACAAGCTAGGAGGGATTTATTGAAGGCAATTAGCACCAAGAGAAAGGTAAAAGAGAGTGTGCTTGCTATAAAAATTACACAAGCTGGAATGAATGAGTATATTACACCTATGCTAGATTGTTACATCAAAGGAAGATTGATTAGAAAAGGTCTAGCGGATGGGGGTGCACAAATTTGCATCCTGACAGAGGGACTCATGCAAAGATTAGGCATGCACATCCATGAGACATCTGAAATCAAAGTCAAGATGGCAAACACTAGTAAGGCTAGGTGTGTAGGAATTTGTAAAAATGTTTTTGTGGAGGCATTTGGCATTAAGAAGACAATGGATTTTTACGTTATGTCAACAAAGGGAAGTGGCTATCCATTTATTCTTCGAAGACCATGGCTAATGAAAATACGAGCTTTGTAGGATTGGGAAAGTGGGAAGTTAATTTGCAGGAATGACAATCATAAGAAGGTTGTCTTTGACATGAAGGAGCAACACCAAGAGGAGCTCCATGAAGAATCATCACAAAGTGAGACGGGAAGGCTAGACCGATAGCACTTCAAAAGAAGAAAGTAGTGGTAGCATTACTGAAGAGGAGTCTTCCATTGAAGTCATGGGGGTAAGGTTTAAGCCAAGCAACCAAGAGACCTCTTGTCAAGGCTTGGAAGAGGTAGGTACTCAAGAGAACCAAAATGTGCAAGATGAAGGAGTGTTAGAAGGTATGTTGTCTACAACACTTACAGAGGACGAAAGAGAGGATTTCAAATGTGTGCTAAGTAAGTTTCCTAGTCTTTTTGCTAAAGACTACACCGACGTGCGTGGAGTAGATGTTGTTCAACACAAGATTGAGTTAAAGCATGAGGCCACACCTAAAGCTCAAAAGCTACAAAGGCTAGGAGCTATCAAGGAGCAAGCTCTACTCAAGGCGGTAAGAAAGCTTCTAGTAACAGGCTTCATTTATCTAGTGGAGAATTCAGAGTGGGTCTCTCCCATTGTTGTCACTCCCAAGAAGAATGGCAAGTGGAGGGTGTGTGTGGATTATCGTCCACTGAATGAGGCAACAAAAAGAGATCACTTTCCCCTCCCATTTCAGGATGAGATACTAAATGAGGTAGCTGGTCATGAGGGTACACTGTGTGTGATGGCTACTTGGGCTACTTTCAAATAAGTATCACACTAGAGGACAATTGAAAACAACCTTCATCACTCCATGGGGTTGTTATGCTTTCAGAGTCATGCCACAAATGCTCTGCAACTTTCCAAAGCTTCATGAACATGGTGTTTCAAGCATTCTTTGGAAGGTGCATTAGGGTTTTTATTGATGATTATTGCATTTATAGCCCAAAATTATTGCACCTACAAAAGGTAGAAGAAGGTTTGAAAAAAATTTACAACATGGGAGGTCAACTCAATCCCGATAAATGTCACATAGGTTTCCTATAAAGGCATTGAGGTGGATCCTTCAAAGTCAAAGTCTCGTATTGAGTTACCATCACCCAAGAGTCTTAATGAGGTCATCTCATTCATTCAAAAGGTGAAGTATATGTCACGTTTGATTCACTTAGCCTCATAGCTACTTCACCCCTTGTAACAATTGACACAACAAGTTGAATTTGCATGGTCTGATGTGCTTGAAGAGTACTTTTGTAACATTAAAGTCATTTTGTCAGAGCTACCAACACTCATGCCTCCTTGTTGGGAGTACACATTCTTAGTTAGCTCTAGTGTTGGGAAGGAAACAATTGGTACAATTTTATTACAACAAGATCCCCACAGTACTAGGATGTGGCCCATCTACTTTGCTAGTAGGGTCATGAATGCTTTGGAGAGAGGCTACACGAAGGTGGGACTCATGATGATTTCTCTCATGTTTGCGGTGAGGAAGTTTAGATTCTACTTGCTACCAAAATATTTTGTAATTCTCACAGCAAAAAATATGTTCCCTTGGGTGTCATCTCAAATGAATCTTAGTACTAGGATCTCAAAGTGGATTATGGAGTTACAAGAGTTTCAATACTCTTTCAATGTAGAAGATAGTGTACGTGCACAATTGGTAGGGATTCTCACTTATAGGGTACATGAGAAGGAGATTAAGGTGCTTGAAGTGAAGACCCTACCATTTCCACCACCTAAAGGTATTTCTAATGCTTTAACCTTGTTCTTTGATGGAGATTTTTGACGAGCCATAGGAAAAGCAGGGGGAGGGCTAGTGTTGCCCAACCCAAGTGGAGAGGTGGTCATGAAAGAGAGGTCAATCTAACATGTTCAACTAACAACAATGAAGCAGAATACAACACATTACTTCATGGTTTAAAGATGTGAATTGGCCAAGGTATACAACATTTCATGGTAAAAGAGGATGCACTTCTCATTGTGAAGCAGATTTTAGGCATTTGGACATGCAAGAATGAAAGCCTAAGGACAAAAATTCATGCCATTCATAGGTTGATTAATCAGTTTGAAGAAGTGAAACTTTATCATATTCTTAGGAAACAAAATGAAGATGATGATTTACTTGAACAACAAGCAATACATGTGTGGAGAAAGAAGTGCAGGTCATCATGGTGGCAGTGGCTGTCAAGCAACCAAGATACCAGGGATTGGATTCATTGGCTTCCATTATTGACTACATTTTGGAGGGTGAGTTTCCACAAGACTTCACAAAAGCTCAAAAGAGGAGGCTCATAAAGAACGCAAGTGTCTATCTCTTACTAGAAGGCTCCCTCTATAAAAGAGAAAAAGATCAGGTGTGTTAAAGAGTACCAACTATGGAGGAAATTCTAGCCATTCTAAAAGGTTTGCATGAAGAAGCTTGTGGAGGTCATTTTTCCCAATAGTTAACTGTGAAAAATATTTTGCTTACAGGGTATGCTTGGCCAAGCCTGCATGTGGATGTCCAACATTGGTGTAAAAGCTGTCACAATTGTCAGGTAAATGGAAATAGAAGATTGCTACATGGTCCAAGGCAAATTGTGCTTGCAAATGGACCCTTTGAAAAGTGGGACATTGATGCTATGGGTCCTGTGCCTAGAATAAAAAAATGGTAAACTCTACATTCTAGTGGATATATCTTACATGACTAGGTGGGCAGAGGCTGGGCAGAGGCTCAAAGTGTGGCAAGGATAAATGAAAAAACAGTGAGCAGGTTTGTCTACAATAATGTTTGTTGTAGATTTGGCACACCTTTGGAGGTTTCTTTTGATGATGTTCCAGGGTTCAGGAAGGGCTTACTCATGGAAGTTTGTGAAGAGCTTCACATTCTACGTCATCATAGCACACCCTACTACCCACAATCAAATGGTGTGGTGGAGAAGGCTAATGGTGTAATTGCAAGCATCATTAGGAAGATGGTGCAAAACAAGACAAATTTGTGGGATGACTTCTTGAATGGTGCTTTGTGGGCATACCGAACCACATATAGGGAAGCCATGGAGTTCACAACATTTCACTTGGTCTATGGTCAAGAGGCTTTGCAGCCTATTGAGCTCAACATTCCAACAATGCAATTTCATGGTAGAGGTGCACAAGATGATCAAGAGGTATGGATGGATTGACTTCTTATAAAGTGGAGCTTGAGTAGAAAAGAGAAGCAGCCTATGAGTGCTACAAGAGGAAAGCTACACAAGCGAAGAAGAAGCTTGACAAGAAATTGAAGGACAAAGGCATCAATGAAGGAGATCGTGTGCTAAGGTATGACAATTGACTCGCTAATTGTTTTGATTCCAATTTTGAAACTAGATGGCAGGGGCTATACATAGTCAAGAAGGCTTTCAATTCAAGTTACTATTATCTTATGGACTTGAATGGTAAAGAGCACTCCAGGAATGTGAAAGGGTATCACCTGAAGCCCTATTTGAGTCACCTTCTACCAAAAGATCTACCAAAGATCTGCCAAAGGGCAACTATCTCATGTAAGTTTTGTTGTATGAAGCATGAGTGTAACTCAAGACAAAATGCCAAGGGGCCAAACAATGAAAATCTTGTCAAGGACTCAGAAGCACTCTCTTTGGAAAAGATGCTTTATGATGATACATGAATATACAATCATCCTCAGGGAGGGCTAATGATAGATATTTTTTGGCTATCATTATTGCCATAGTGAGATACCACACCCTATCAAAGTCATCCAAACACTGTGGCTATCCCTACCATTTCATTATACATAGGCGTGTGTGAGTTACGAGACTTTTCCCATATCTTCTTAAAATCCTCAGCTAACTAGTCACTGGGTTAAATGAGCAAAAAATAAATAGAAAAATAAAATAAAATATGATCCATTCGTGTGTAGATATCTCATTGTATATAGATCCTAAATATAAGGATTTTTCATAATTATTTTTATTTAAATATGTCTACATAGGTGTGCGTTATTTACCTATGTATGCTATGTAAATTGACTCACCATTACCACACTTGTTTGTATCATTTTGCATACTATTTATTCCATATAGAAATATTTTCATGCAAGCTTCTCTTATTTTTGGTGTTAATCCACTCCAAGAAAAAACCTCAAAAAAGAAACCTTTCACCATCAATCATTGCCTTTCACTAAATTCCTATCTTCTAGATGTATTCTTTCTTACCTCTTGTAGATAAATATACTTTAATAAAAACAAATGAGGGTCCTTTCATTTGATTCCTTATATTTTTATTTATCTCTTTTTTTATTTTATATTTATATATAGCTGACACTATTCTAGATTCCACGAATTGTTTATATACTAATCTATTTCTTTCCATCATATCCATATATTAAATTTATGAATAATCCACAACCAACTATATTTTCAAACCTCTAAGAATCTATTAGGTCATGCTCTCATGCAAGGAGGGGCTCACCTTTGAAGCCTTATGAAAATTCAACAAAAGAGGGTCCACTGAAGACTTTTTTGTGAAGAAAAACAAGCATTTTGGTGGGATTTTTTATATCCATGTCCACTCCTAATTTGAAGCGATGGTTAAAAGAGGAAATGTGGACCAAGAGCTAAATAATCACTTAAAACCTTTTGATAATTTTTGGAGAAACCTCCGGTGAGATAGGATTTTTTGAGCGGACCCCATTCTGCCCACCTTTCTCACAAGTAATCCATAGTCTTCTCTCACCTCCTTTCCTACTTCCACTCTCACACACACATTCATCCTCCTCCTCAGTTACCAAAACCTGTACCTTTCATGCCTTCTTTCATCTTCTTCACCATTTCCATCTCTCCCTTACTCCATAGCTAAAACATTATCGTCTCTACATACATATAGCTCAAACTCTCTCTATAGAATCAAACTCATATTACCATAACCTCTTCATCCTTTCACAAAAAGAGAAAAATCAGCAAATAACCAAGCTCAAGATCTGCAAAAGAAGAAGTTTGATAATGGGAAATTCAACTTTTTCATGGTCACAAGAACTACACTAACAGAGTTCTACAACCGCTTCATTCACTGGAGCAGATAGGTGGAAAATTCTCTTTCCATCTTGTGGTTTCCATCAAACTGTGTATATTTTCATCCTTCTTTTACTTTTTGTCATTTTATAAATCATGTAATGCACCTTGAGTGCATAAGCCATGTAATTTTACCCCATCCTACTAACTACAAACTGCTAACACTGACTGTTAACCCTTTCTTGTAAATTGTACCCACTCTACTCTACCTTGGAGTAGGAAAACTCACACAAAAATCACTCACCTCTCTAGAATCTTCTCTATTTTACCTCAATAATTCTCTCCTCTTGAGCCTACTTCCATGTGACTCAAGAGACAAGAGAGCCCCACTCTCATAAGAATATATAAAAAATTTCATAAACATGGTTTTCTATGTAAAATACTGATTAGGAAATAATCCTAATAAGGGCTCTCCTCACCTATAAATATATCCCTCTTCCCTTTGTAAATGACATGATCTCTACATTATTGCTCACTACTTTGAGTGTACCATTCACCATCTTACTTGTAGGGAGAGAGAGTGAGATCTCTATACACCACCACTTATGGTGTATAGGAAAGCTTCTTTAAGCTAGTTGTAGCATTGCAAGGGAGTGAGTGATTCATAACTTCCAATCAAAGTTGTACCTACTCTTGCACATCAATTGAATCAATAAATTGGGTGCAACCACGGTTCAAAACTCGCTTGAGTCTCTCCAATTCATGCTTGGAAACCTCGTCTCATGTGGTTTAAAGTGACACGTTTTCATTTTGAGATTTGTTTGTAGTATTTTCTTGTATGTGACTCAAGAGCTTTTGTGTTTGTAGATGTTGCCTGGGAAAACATTATAAGGGGGTTGTATGGTGAGAGGGTTCCCATAACCTTAAGATAATGTGTAGATTGCAACATCCTCAAACCTAATTGTGTCTCTTGACTCTCCTCCAAGCTATTTATACACCTGCATCAATCATTTAAATTGAAGCTTAATTCTCACACAAAACTCTCTCTCTCTCTCTCTCTCTCTCTCTCTCTCTCTCGTGGTGTTTGGTGTGAGTGAGTGTAGCATTGATATTAGTGATAGTGTAGTCTTCCTTCTTGCTTGTATTGCTGAAGGGTTCTCCTCTTCCGTGTCTTAGTTCGCTCTATAACTAGGTGACACCCTTTACTTGTTTGGCTGTGGGTTTGTTGTGGTTGCTTCTTGCTTGTGGTTCCCCCAGCCCCAATTGAGAAACATGGGAGCCTTGAGGTGTGTTTAGAAGGTACCTCTCTTGTTTCCGGCCTCGGACCTTGCCTCAAAATGATGGGCCTAAAGAAGCCAAATGCATAAACTTAGCAGAACCAGGCGAGGAACCCAAACCGGCATGCACTGCCACGGACCTCACGAAAGAAGAAGAGCGGCTTCAGATAGATACACTCAGGCAGAATAAAGATGTGTTTGCTTGGTTTTATAAAGACCTAAAGGGGATAGATCCAGAGATCTATCAGCATACGACACCCCTTAAAAGTTATGCCAGAGCACGCAAACAACGTCCTTATATGTACAGTGAGACAAACTGAAGGATGCGGAGTTTATCTACAAGATTGAACACACCGATTGGGTATCCTCGATTGTGGTAGTACCCAAAAACAATGGCAAATTGAATGCCTGTATGAACCTCAAATAGGTAAATGCTGCCACCATAAGGGACAATTATCCACTACCAATAACATATCATGTTATTGAGAGAGTTGCACGGAAGGAGGCCTATAGTTTTCTAGATGGGTTCTCAGGCTACAACCAGTTAACCATAAAAAAAGAAGATCAGCATAAGATAACTTTTGCAATAGAGTGGGACATATTTGCATACAAGGTAATTCCTTTTGGCCTGACCAATGCACCGGTCACTTTTCAAAGACTAATGAGTCATGCATTCAAGGAACATCTCAGAAAATTTTTAGAGATATACATGGATGATCTTTGTGTTCATTCTCACTTGAGAATTGATCACATAACACACCTAGACAAAGTCTTTGGAAAGTGTAGAACTTATTGTATTTGCTTAAAGCCAAAAAAAAATGTGTCTTCATGGTAAGACAAGGTGAAATTTTGGGCCACATTGTGTCCAAAAACGGGATTTCCACTGATCAAGAAAAGATACAAATAATTACCGCACTACCGAGACCAACAAAAATGAAATAAGTGCAGGCATATATGGGTCATTACGGGTACTATAGGTGCTTCATATACATGTATGTTGTAATATCTAAACCGTTGTATTCCCTCATTGCTAAATTTGAATGGACGGAAGAATGTGAGCAGGCTTTTCACAAATTGAAGGTGGGATTAATTTTTGCTCCAATTTTGCAAGCCGCTGACTGGAGCAAGATCTTTCACGTTCATGTTGATGCATCAACCTATGCCATAGGATGCATATTAGCCGAGCCAGGAGAGAAGAAATTGGATTTTCCCATTTGCTACTCTAGTAGGTAGCTGAACAACACGGAGAAAAATTATACTACTACAGAGAGAGAAGGTTTAGGAATGATATATACTGTCAAAAAATTTAGACATTATCTTCTTGCAAACAAGTTTGTTTTCTTTGTAGATCACCAAGCACTATTATATTTGATAAAGAAACCTTGCAACACTAGAAGGATTGTTCGTCGGTTTATACTATTGTTTGAGTTTGATTCACAGTAATTGTAAAAAAGGAGACTACACACACACACACACACACACACACACACACACACACACACACACACACACACACACACACACACACACACACACACACACACACATACACGAGCAGATAATCTTTTGAGACTGTTCCATGGGGAAGCATCTGAAGTTATTGTTGATGATCTTCCAAATTTGTATCTATTTAACCTCGAAATGGTTCTGAGATGGAGTGAAGAGGTCATCCCTCTACTCATAATGGGATCATTACAGGTAGAAAGACAACCATCAATCATACATCAAACAAGAAATCTCCAGCTTTTAGCCGGACAACTATACAAGCACGATAAGGATGGGATTTTGAGACTATGTGTATAGCAAGATGAATACGAATACTACCTCAAACACGCTCATATACAACATATAGGGTGTCACAATTGAGAAACACAAAGATATCAAGGACTAAAGAGACTAGGAGTATACTGGCAAAACATGAAAAACAACGTCCATACTTATGTAAAATCATGTGATATATGTACAAAGCAACCTCCAGTGGAACATGCCACCCTGTTTTGAGTAGTACAAGCACCCAAATGGAGTACTCACATAATCGAGTACTTAGAAAACAAGACCTTCCCAAAGGGATGGGGTAAGGAAAGAATGAGAACTCTAGCAGAAGAAGCAAAACATTATCTACTAATTGCAAACCAATTATACAGGCGAGGAAAAGATGAACAATTATGATTGTGTGCCAAGAAAAGAAAATATTTCTTTATCCTAGAACAAGCACACTCAGGCCAGCCATGGAGACATTTCTCTGCTGATAAAATTGCAAAGCTAGTACTTCACTCAGGCATATGGTGGCCAATCCTATTTAGGGATGTAGAGGCCTATGTTAAAAGATGTGATGAATATCAACGCACAAAATGGCCCCTACGTAGAGATGAAATTCTATTATGGCCAATGATGGGAGTACACACTTTTGCCAAATGGGGCATCAACTTTATTGGCCCCATCATACCTCCTACATATAGGTCACACTCAGAATACATCATAGTAGCAATAGATTACATGACCAAATGGGCAAAAAAAAAGGCAACACAAAAAAATGATGCAGGGACTACGACTCAGTTCCTTTTTGAATATATCTTTACCAGATATGGTCTACCAATTGAAATAGTGAGTGATATAGGAACACACTTTCTGAACAAATCATTTAAAGATTACTTGACAAATTCATGGTGATCCATCACAAATCAGCACCCTATCACCCATAAGCTAACGGACAAGCCGAGAGTACCAACAAAATCCTATGCACGGTGCTCACCAAAATAGTCAGCGAATCAAGAAATGATTGGGATCAAAAGCTACACATTGCACTATGCGCTTACAAGGTAGCTTTTAAAACTTTCATTGGGACCATTGCTTTTAACCTTGTGTTTGAAATTACTGCAGTTCTACCCATGGAATTCTTAGTTAAAACATTACGGATTGCAACACAATTACGATGGATGGGACGTGAGCAATCGGAGAGACTAGACACTTTGGAGCAATTAGATGAAACCATAGTGAGAGTGGTAGTTGGGATATATGCTTAGAAAAGACAAATGAAAGCTTTCCATGATCAACATGTGATTGGCAAGGAGTTCCAAAAAGGGGATTATGTTTTGGTGTATACCCTAAAACAACACTCCAAAAAACTCAAAAAGCGAGGGATGGGGTCGTTTGTAATACATGAGATATCACAAAGTGGCGCCATCAAGCTTGCAACATTCGCAGTAGAGGAGATGCCTAATTGAATGAGTGGCTGCAGATTAAAGAAACATCTTCTTCCACTGACACCAAAAGAACTCCAAACAATACATGCAACAGATCAGTTCAGAAGTCGAGCCCATGACAATCGCGGATAAGCACAATAAGAAGAAAAAATCAGAATATTAAAGAGGAATAAGTGAGAAAACCTTCCGAGAAATGACCAACAAAACAATTGCACCAATTCCCCTCCCATAGCATCCATACATACGGACTCTACATGGTTAGGTGGCATAGATCTACGCATTATGTTGCAACTTGCCGATGGCACCACCGAGCGTGCATTAGTGGACACTGGAGCAAGAGAAAATGTTGTCAACTACTCCACTTTCATGAAATTAACAAAGGAACCTCCAACGCCAAATACTATGGGGTTCAAAGTGGCAAACAAAGGCACAATGAATAGCCTGGGACATGTATATCTACCAATAATTGTTGATGGAACAATTTATCCTCATCAATTTCATGTGGTCAAGGATACGGATCTTAACAAAGCAGTTATTCTGGGAGTGTCGTGGACGTGCACTTATCAGACCACATGAAACTGGCATGATAATGCCTTGCAACTCAGGCAAGATGACAAATGTTTCGCTACACCATTTGTACAATCAGACTACGTATGTGAGCCTCTCCAATCAAAACCTGTTCCAATCCAGCGATGTTCTCAAACGATGGTCAAGAAAATTTGGGTAAAAAAGTCCATTACACAAACCAATACGAAGAAATTATGGATACCCAAACAAAATGGCTATGCAAGTGCACCCACGATGCATCAACCAAAACCAACCATCAACAAACCACCCAAGGCTTTTTTTAAGCAAACCAGGCCTATCCAATCACATCATTGACAACCAACATAAGTCAATTGGATATGGAAACCAATGTCAGCCGAATATTAGAATGATGAATAATTCGAACTACAGATGATATGAACAACAAGATATGATTAATGGAGGTAAGTATGAATGGGTCATTCCGTGTAGATTGGGAACATATAACCAAATGGGGCAACATAAGATCATTTGCATTCACACACACACACACACACACACACACACACACACACACACACACACACACACACACACACACACAGAGAGAGAGAGAGAGAGAGAGAGAGCCATAGAAGCATAGAGTTTCTGCCTTGTTTCTACCTGCTACGACCACCTCGGTAGCTCTTGCTCCACCAGATTCGACGGGTATGATCATTAACCATACAAGAACACTTGTGTATGCTCCGCATTGCACCAACATTACCAAAATAGCAGATCAAAGTCACAAATTTAGCAAGTTATCAAGGCCAATGGGGGAGTTCAAAACTTACCCAAAACCAAAATCTTTTCATATGTAGACCCTTGGTAACTGGTAGAATCACTGTATGCAAGAACAATTGCAAAAGGGGGTGGAATATGGATCACAATCCATGTTCCCCAAAACCTAAAATCAAAGAAATTTGCACATTAGGATCCCCATATGCCCAGAAACAGCCTCCACTAGTTGGAATTGCAAGATGCTTCCCAACATGGATTGTGATCCATGTACATTGATGACAAAATCAAGGCAGGAATTGTTCACTGGCAAGGGGATGCAAAAGTATAACTGACCATGCAAAAATAGTCACAAAAAGGGATTTTAAAATCATTAAACCCTAGTGGTTTATTTCCTTCAGTCTGCAAATGGTCATTTGACAGTAATCAAGGGTAAAATGGTCAGTTTCCAGCAAAAACATTATGGAATAGGGTTAAGAGAAGGATATGAAGCTACTCCACTAGCCAAAGTAGCAATTGAAACATCTTGTGGCTTTATTCCAAAGTGAATTGAATCAAAAGAGAGTTCGAAAGAGGGTGAAACACAAGCATCAAGGAGATGTAACATTAATGGTCTAATTGTGGTCAAAGCAAAGAAAAACAGTACCTATAAAGTCATGCAAATTGCCTCGATCAAATTTCCTCCTTTAGATGGATTCAAAAACTGATAAGAGTTGGTGGGTAGATAGGCAAAGCCGTGGTTTTTAGACACAAATAATTCCGAATCAAGGCAATATCAGGTGTCAGTCAAAGGAATTGCCCAAAGTGGTTCCAAAAAACCAATATGGTCAAGATGAGAAAAACATGGCCATAAACTGGGAAATTGAGTAAACATAGGAAAAAGAAGTCCAAATTTGAAAATATTTCAGCAGTGTGCTAGGAAGACCTATAGGAACATGTTGCAAAAGGCTGTCCCAAAATCCTTCCCAACATGGATCACAATCCATGTACCTTTTTGCCCAAACAGAGAAAAATTCACATAATCTGGCTCAGAAGATCCAACAAAGCCTAGCCATGAAGTTTCAATTCATTTGGATTCCAAAATCCACATCAAAATGCCAAATTTCTCTAAATCTGTGGATAATATCCAAGAATTGGCCCTAAGTACCAAACCAATGATCCAAATCCCAAAAAATTTGGACCAAGGCACAACTTTGATGAACCCTATCAGCTGGTATCATCAGATCTTCAAAATGTTTCCCAACATGGATCGCTATCCATGTACCTTTCTGTCAGAATTCATCTGTTACCTTATGCCCTTGTGACTATAGTAATCCTAGATGCACTGGTGAAATTTGGTCAGATTTGGGGTAGTTTTGACAAAGTTATGCTCATTTTTCATACTATGGTCAAAGTTTACATTTTCTTCAACTTTCCGACAGTTTTAATAAATTGCTAAATATTATTTTCAAATGTGATACTGGCCTTAGGATGCCTCAAAGAAGAGCACAAAGAGAGTGGGAAAGAGCTCCATATGAGATCACAGATATATCCTCAAATGAGAAGGCCCATATCACTGAACAGGTGCTAGAAGCAATACCTACCAATATATTTATCGGAAGGTTTTAAGCAGAAGATGGAGAGATAGTGAAGACCACCATTTTTCCAAGAGAATTGTGGGCATTACACCAAAAGTCCAAAGTACAAGCAGGGGCCAGGTGTCTGCAATTGGGCAGCTTTCTACGACTACCGCCATGGGAGCAGATTTTAGAAGAGCTTATGAACTCATCAGCTCTATTCTGTATAATGGAGAAGCCACCCTTACGGACAAAGATGGGGCTACAATCAAAGTTAAAATCAATGCAAAGATAATCAATGAAGATCTCCATCTGCAGCAGGGAATACACAATCTACTGCAAAAGACCAAAGCAATAGATAATGACAAAGCATCTTTGAAGCAAAGAGGACACAAATTGACATATCAAGATTTGATCTACTCGGAGACATAATTGCCGTTGTGCCTCATATCGCAACATTTCAAAGTACAAAAGCCACCGAGAGACACTAAACCTCTTTTGCACATGGTAATGGTAATGGCAATGGGGTTAGCAGAAATAAGACTGGTCAGTTGTGACTTTGGCAACTACCTACTCGACAACATAGCCAAAAGAGCAATACCTACATGAATTCTGGACCAATGTTGACTTGAATTTCTTACCAAGCATTGGGAATGATTGATGATCTACCACCAGCAGAAGCACAATTGGATTTGATCCACAAATCTAAAGAGCAGTAAAATCAGTAGAAGGACCATCCACGAGGCCAAAATCGAAGGTCAAACAAACAAGGCAAAGCTCAACAAGAAATGACATTGATAGTGAGAAGACAGAGTCCGATGCACCAAATAGCAAGGAAGCAAGGTCAAAAGAAACACATACTCCTTCCGAATATCAAGCTTCAGACGAGGAACATGGAAGTGAGTTTTCAATTAGATACACGAGATTGAAGAAGAAAACAACTCAAGCGGCAGAGGCCGTCCCAGTCACCCAAGCCAGAAGAACAATGGAAGAAGCACAGGTGCAAAGAGAAAGAATCCGCCAACAAAAACACGAGGAAAAAAGAAGTAAGGTAACAAAAGTAAATGATGAAAAAGAAGAAGAAGAAGAAGATGTGCCTCTATAGCATAGAAAATCAGTAGCCCTAGAATGGATCAAACAATGCAAAAGAAAGGAAGTGTACGATAATCTGAACATTGCCAGCAAGGTGCGGAAACGGATTCAGAATGAGCTCAAACGAAAAATGGAGCAAAGAGAAAGTGAGGATGCAAAGTGGCCATGCATCAATGATCTCGAATCATTTGACAAATCTACCAAGGCTAGGGAAAAAGCTGAAAATCAAGAAGAGAAGGGTGATCAAGACACACTTGACCAACAAGAATATGATTTTGAATCACCAAAAGACAAAAAGTTACCTTCAGAGGCCGGAACCAAAAAAACAGAAGAAGTTGTAGATCTTCCAGAACAAATGGCAGATCAAGTGCTGTCACAAAAGAAGGCAGATCAAGAAAAAGAGACAACACCCCCAGAAACCACTCCAACTCTTGTTGCTCTTGAAGTACTAAAAAAAAAGCAAAGAATGACAGATGAGGATGGTACTTCGGATCAGGGCCAAAAGAATACAAAAAAACCAAAATTGCCTCGTTCGCAAGTTGTGGTACAGGAGGGAGCCGAAATGATCATATCGTTCAACATTGATGCATATTCATACCAAATCAAGCTCCAATTCCAATGCCAAAGAGCTCTCTACAACTTGCACAAACTAGAGCTGGAGGAAACCAAGAAAGTGGTAACAAAAGCAGTTGAAGACACACTGCAGCTACAACACAAAATAGAGGAATTACAAAAAGTCCAGCTGCAACTCCAATCAGAGTTACAAAGGGAACAAGATAACGCTGCTTATTACTACAAGGAAGTCCAATAGTTTGATGACGCCAACACTACTCTGCAGGTTGAGCAACAATGACTAGAGGAAGAGCTGGTCAGGGAAAGAGAACAAAATGAGAAGTTGCAAGAGTCCTATGTGGTGATCAGCAAGACTCTGACCCAACTTTTAGCCTTGCAGAGAAATCCGAGCTCATCAAGCATGACAGCAAGATCGACCTCGCTGAACAAAGAGGTCTAGGATCTAAAGGAGGCCCTTGCTCAAGAGAAATATGACAAAAAAATTATGACACAAGGCATAGAGCATTGCAGAAAGCTAAAGATGAAGAGATTGAAAATTTGAGAAAGCAGCTTGCAGAGGCACAACGAGATTTGGATGCTTTAAGGGAAACATAGGCAAAGTCCAAACAAACAGCCCCTGTGGAATTTGAGCAAACAAAAGGACTTGAGAATTTCATTTTTGAAGCTCACCAAACGGATATGCCAAGTATAAGCACAGGAAAAGCAACGCAGGAATCTGAAGATCCAGCCATGACATCCATCTTGGATACGGCAAAAGAAGAAATTCAACGCTGGATCTTTGAAGTCAAAGATCCTTCCCACAAGGAGTATCTGCAATATGACCTCAAAGTGTTGGAGTCAGTAGCCCCCCTCATGATCACTCTAGATGAAGTGGTGAAGAACGTCGGGCATGAGATGATAACCCTACCATTGATGAGGTAGGATGGCATATTATGGAAACAAAAAATGCTACCTACCCTTGAGCCCAACAAAAGAGGGGATTGCAGGGATGTTCATGTCACTACGCTACAAATTGAGACTATCATTGACAATCAACCCCTCTGGAAAAATAAATTGTTTGAGTAGCACCCAATAGATGAAACATATTATTGAAATGCTCTACAGCATCTCAGGATCGACCCAACTTATTGTCCCATCAACAGACGACGATCCTAGGAAAGATTTTATTCATGGCAAAGAAAAAGACCAATAGTGTTGAACTACCCAGTCATAACAAAGCCAAGAAATAAAAATCCCCCCTCAAAAAAGTATTTGGTTCAAACGCTCAAAGGGGTCATCAACATGATGAAGGAGATACCAGATCTTGCATGCCAGATGCTCGTGAAAATTGCAAAGATGTTAATCACCTGCATTACTGCATTCAATGATATAGAAGTAGCAGAGCATCCCTGGAAGGTTTTTGTGGAAGGCACAAGAGGGCTCTATTGGAATATGGAGACAGAAATCCCAAGCAAAAATTTCATCATGGGATTATATGCGAGATTCATGTTCCTGCCCTACCACTACATGCAAACCTTGAGGAGGCATTCATGACAGGATTCTTTGAGGTAGACTCCTCCATATTTAATCCCATGACCAAAGATTTACCAACTCTACACATAGCATGTTAGAGCACTCTCAACAATAATCCCTTCAGAGAGATGGCGACAAAAGTGGAGATGTCGAGGCAAGGGCACAAAAGTTCAGGCATCTCACTGGGACACTAGAAAAGAGGTTGATCAACTACTAGAAAACAATCAAAGACATATTGACGAGGACATGCAATGAAGAGGAAGGGGGGAATATTTGGTAGACATAGCAGACTGACACGTAAAAGCCGGATATACACCAAATTTTGTTGTACTCGCTCATTTTTTCAAAAGAAGCGATGTAATTCTGCTAATGAGGCTTCTCAATTGTAATATATTCTGTCATTTCCTCTTGGCCTCTATGAGGCTACACACCATGTAAGTGGCCAAATGGCCGTGGGAAAGTCCCCCTTGCTCTTAAGTCAAAACCCTTAGTTTTGAAAAACACACAATCATTATCTTGGCAAAAAATTGGACATCAACTATGAGAGCTCTTTGCTGCTATAAACTATAATCTTCTTTTCTCCTTATTTGGTAATCAAAATTCAATTCCGAATAACACATTGTGTTTCTTGTCTCTTGCTCTACAATCTAAGTGTAATCATTCTCAATTCTACTGTCGTTCATGATGTCTTGTTTGTGAACTAAATGCATTGATTTGAGGTCTTAAATGGTTGTTTTTTGATGTTTTGACCTTGGAAAAGTGTTTCTATGCTTAAGGGGGACCTTTCCGTGTAGTTCTATTTCAATTTTATGCATATTTTTTGTGATGGATCGTGATTTATGTACCTTCCCAGATGGCTGCAGAACTTGGTAGGATTGTGCCCTTAGGTGTTGTAATACCTCTCCTTAAGTTTGTTGTATTCCAAATTCATTTGGATGCGGAAAAGGCTTGATGACCTAGAGCGGTGAGATTGGACGTAGACTCATCCGTTTGTAGAATGAAACAGGTCCGCAATAAATAGTGCTTCCATGAGTCTAAGGCATGTAGAACTGCCAGGAGTTCCTTTTCATATATGCCTAGAGATTGCTCAACAGGGTCGAGCCTTCGACTTTCATAGGCTATGGCATGCCCTTCTTGGAGCAAAACAGATCCAAGGCAATCACCACAAGCGTCACATTGGACCTCAAACGGCTTTGAGAGATCCGGTAGTGTAAGCACAGGTTGAGAGATAAACTTTTCTTTAAGCTTTTCAAAAGCATTGTTTTGCTTGGCAGACCATGTATACCTAACGTTTTTCTTGGTTAGGTCATGTAATGGTCCTGTTATTAGTGAGAAATTTTCTATGAAGCGTCTATAGTAAGCACACATACCCATAAAGCTTCTTAGTTCACGAAGATTCCTTGGTTTAGGCCATCCTTTTATTACCTCTAACTCTGATGGATCCCTTTGGATGCCATCTTGAGAGATAATGTGACCTAAATATTGAATCTCTTGCAAGAAAAATTCACGTTTCTTTTGATTAACATAAAGTTTATTCTCTCTTAGAACTTGAAATATTACCTAGAGGTGTTGTTTGTGTTCGTCTAATGAATTAGAGTAGATGATGATATCATCAAAGAAAACTCCAATAAAGGTTTGGTGAGGCATGAATAGCTTCTCCATTAAGCGGTTGAATGTGGTTGGTGCATTGGTAAAGCCAAAAGGCATGACAATATATTCGTAAAGACCAAACGTAGTGCAAAATGCGCTCTTTACAATGTCTTCATCAACTATCCTTAACTGATGGTAGCCACATTTTAGGTCAATCCTACTGAAGTAGGTTGATCCTTGTAGCTAATCAAATAGGTCTTCTACTCGTGGAACGAGAAACCTATTCTTGATAGTGATCCTATTTAGTACTCTATAGTCGACACACATGCGATATGTGCTATCTTTCTTTTGCACTAATACCACAGGTGAGCAAAATGGAGATGAGCTAGGCCTAAACATGCCCTTCTCAACTAACTCATGCACTTTCCGCATAATCTCCTCTTGGTGTGTGGCCTTTGGGAGTTGACATACTCCGCCATTTCTTCAGTTAAGCCTGCACAAAATTGTTGCTTTTGCTCTCCAAAATCAAACTTTTTGAAGACAGCGGCTTTGAGTTGTAGGTCCCAAAACTTGTCTAAATATTTGTGATTGTATTCGTAGGGAGAGAGATTCAAGCTTGGCCATTCGGTGATTACTTTGTCTTTGGCATCGGTGGCCAAAAACTGCTTCATAATGGAAGCTCTTAAAGCTTTCCATGTTTGGGGAGCTTCACCATTGGCCGGTAGGCTAGACCACCATTTCGTGGAGGACTTTTGAAAGTGCATAGCTACATGGAGTAGCTTAGAGGACTCCATGAAGCCCTCATCTTCAAATGCCAGATCAAATTGTTGGTAAAGGCCAAGACTTTGTACGTAGCACAAAAGGTGCCATTGTAGGTAAGGAAAGAGATGCTCTTTCATCCCTCTTTGAACTTCTTGAGCTTGGACGACCTCTTCCACGCGGCATAGGATTTTATATGCCCTCTTCTTTTTGATGGTTCAAAAGATGCACCATCACTCTCTTCAGAAGACAAAGAATTTGAAGAAGATGGAGAGAGGGTGACCTCTTTCTCGCCTTTTTCTTGCCGTGATCTTCTTTGTCTGCACCATCACTTTCATAAGAGGAAGAGGATGAGGAAGATGGAGAAGAGGATGTCCTCTTTCTCGCCTTTTTCTTCTCTTGCTTTTAATCATCCCTCTTTGAATTATGGTGTGGAGAAGTGTGTGATGGTCTTGTTTGTTTTGGAGGTGATGGAGAGCGTTTAGCCCACCGTCTTCATGGAGCCATCTCCGCCGAGGTGGAAAAAGACTCACTTCTTTCTCGTTACTTCGGTGGGGGCTCTTGAGTTCTCCTTTGAGAAGGAGATGCGTCTTCAAGAAGCAAATTTTTTAGCCCTTCATATGGATCCTCTTCTTCTTCCCAAATCGGAGAGAGGCCTCTTTTGGAAGTCTCACAAGGAGGCTTCCTAGGTACTCTCTCATCATGGTGGGGAGCTTAAGGAATCCCATGAGCACGAAGCTACCATTGCACTTCACTTTGGAGGGATGGATTGCCCATGTCTTGTTGAATCCTAGAAACAAGATAGTTAACAAGCATAAGGGCATCATTAGTAGCCTGCTCATTAGCAAAATCAAAGTTCTCAACATTAATTTCACTCTCTTTACTATTGTCAGCCATTCTAACAACTTTTAGGTTCAAATTTTTTAGGTGTACTTAGGTACTCCAAGCCCTAGTTGCTTCTCCTCTTACCCCTTTTGAAAAAGCACTCAAGCTACTGTACCAGTGGCTGGAATACCATTAATTGCAAGGAATAGAAGAGAGGGTCTTTCAACACCAAAATAGCACCGGCTCCTATCAAGCTTTTAATAGCTCAATAGTGGTTAAGCCATAGGAAAGCCCCGTAAGACTCCACTATTAAGACCATAGCTCTCGACGGTGATGCCTCGTTGTTTGCACAAAGGCAGTCGCATTGCAAGGCTGAAAAATCCCTATTCTACTTACTCAAATGCAATTAATAGTACCAACCACTTATAGCTAGCTTGAGGACCTCCCTTCTTGAGCAAGAAAAGAGAAACCTTGTGCTTTGATACCAATGTAACATTTAATGGCCTAGTAACTTGTGTGTAGCGGGAATTAGCATGAACATAGTGAGCATTTCATTAGAATATATTCCTAATGAGAATTACAAGAGTGATTGGGTGGAGAGAGAGAGAGAGAGAGAGAGAGAGAGAGAGAGAGAGAGAGAGAGAGAGAGAGAGAGAGAGAGAGAGAGAGAGCAACAAAAAGCATAGCACCTAGTTAGATAGCATGAACAATACTTCAAAAGAGAGAGAAATTAAGCTATTGACAATGCTCGAGGGTCGAATTTGCATGGAGCCGGTCCCCCCTCCAAAAGGCTTTGTATTATGGTTTCTCCCTTCAAGAGAGACATTTTACAATACAATTCTTTGTGTTCCTTCAATAATAGCTAGTGCAATAAAGACGGAAACTTCACTAAGCAAAACACTTATTAGAGACAACATCAATTCCCTCACGGTCTCAGATCCAAGACCTCACACACCTTCGAAGATTGTGAGAGCTAGTGGGGTATGAGAGTATATTGAGAGGAAGAAGGAGTATTCTTACGAGAAATATGTACATCTCCTCACATAATCAATCATATTAGCATAGCTTAGCTTAGTAATTAGCATGGTAGAGGAGATGAGCATGCATTGAATCTTGGCTCTTGGTTGGATTTGCATCACAAAGCCAAGAGTTGTTGGTGTAGGCCTCCCTTCTCACAATCTTGGAGTAGGTGATAAGCTTTCCATTAAATCTTGAGAAGAAGAGAGAGTCTTCTTACTCCACACATGGACTAGTGTGAGTGTGTATGCAATGATTCCTTGAGAAAACCAACCCCCTCTCTTTCTTGGTCAACCCCTCTTGCTATTTGCTCATCCTAACACCCCATTGGTCCATGCCAGTCTTAGCCAATGAAATTTAAGTAGCATAAGTGATAGCCTTCTGACATGTGTCCCCCTTTCCCCTTTTGTGAGAGCTTTAGGTAATTAAATTAATGCAACTAAACTCTCATTGGACCCCTTTTTTCTCCTGGCCAATAGGAATCAAACAAGCCATTGGGTTGTTGAATGCTCATTGGACCCCTTGGGAGACTGTCCAATAGTCTTCTAGAGAGATTAATTCCTATTGGTTCTTTTACTAAGTGTTTTTAAGTTAAGTAAACTAGACTTACTCTAGCCTAATTCTCATTGGTCCACCTCCATGGCCATCCAATAGGATTTGAGTACACCTTGTGGGCATGTGGGCTAGGGAGTTGACATGTGTCTCTCATTCTCTTTGTGTACAGGAGCTTGTGAGTGAGTGAGTGTGTGTGTGTGTGTGTGTGTGTGTGTTTGTGTGTGTGTTTATCTCTCATCCCCTACTTCCAAGGCTCTCCCCCTCCTATGTAGGACTTGTGAAGACTTTTTGTGCACACACAAAGCATTCAATCTTCCTAGGCTTTTGACCTTTGGACACAACCTTTGAATTTTGGAACCTTAGCATTTTGGAAGTCTTAATGGGCTGAGCCTTAGGGTATTTTAAGCCCATTGTTGCACATTGATCTTTTGCAAATGGCCCCCCCTTTGGATCCATATTTTCCCTCCTTTGGATCCCTATTGTGGCCGATCTGCTAGCTTAACCAATATTCTAGCTTTTTCTCCCCTGGCACTTCCCCATATTAAATGATCAGTTTAACATGAGAAAATCATTTAGGAGAACTATATATTAGTTATTATGACACCCTAAGCCTCTACACTCAAAACCCTAGCTCTAAACCCATCTGTGAAAAACACGTACAAAGATAGAGCCAAATTCTAAAAGCGTCCGAAACTGAAATCTAGGAGTGCATATGCATAGCTTATGTTGCTACAATTCTAAGGACTACTTGCAGGCATAAAACAGACATCATTTGATATACTTACAGTTGCACATAGCTTGTAGATGTGCGAGCGTGTTCGCTCTGTTCCGCAAGGAATTGTTGGCATTGTTGCATAGCTCTTGCCGAGGCTAGCATGATGGTGCAGCACAGTAGAAGGCAACGCTCAACTTATGATTTTGATTTTGTCCTCTTACAAAAATGACCTAGGTACCTTATATACTAAGTCTACCTTAGGTTAACTAAAAATAGAGTTTGAGGGGTCAAATGGCATTTACAATCTGGAAGTGCCATTGCATCTCGGCTTCTGCAATTAGACTACCTATTTATTACAAATGAAGTTTATAACCATAATCCTCAGCATTCCATAACTCTCAGAGAAAATAAGGCTTTGTTGACTTATGTCGTGCTGTTGACCAAGCCGTCAACACTCCCCCCTCCTAGTTCATGTCGTCCTTGACATGACCTAGTTGTTGATGTCGGTGCGGTCTTTGTTGTTGCTTTGCTAATGTAAAGAAAGTATAGGTTGTATCCTTTTCACCAGCTTGTCCCGTTCGTCCAACCCAATGTACATAGTCTTCACATGATTCAGGAAAATGAAAACTGATGATGAACATCTGCCAATTTTGTGTCTTTCTCATAACTTCTACGATCTATAGAATTGAATGATTGGCTTTTAGATCTTGTGAGCCAATGACAACTGTGTAAGGATTCTATAGAAATTGTTTGGTTAAACCTTCAACTTATTTAGGCCAAGTTGCACTTCAATGCAAAGTATGTCTGTTAGATTGAATCTGGGATATAATTTTTTTTTTAATTGAGGTTTTTGGCACCTTTTGGCTACCAAACACATTTAGAACCAATGATGATGACCAGAATTTGGCTTGACTCTTGGTTGCTCTTGTAGATCTCTATCACAATAAATGATTGAATTATTATTTCCGCCCCCTTTTGTTTTTGTCAGTATTGTTAGTCCCTTTTGTTTGTTAGGCTTCATTAAGTCACATACAAGATAGAAGATTTATAGTATAAAGATCTACTTCCTGTATACAGCCTTATAGTCGCATGAAGCGACTGATAGCCAACTTTACACTTGATGGCTACTTCCCTTTAGTTTCATCACCAACTTTCTTTGTCCTTGTACTCCATCCCAAATTTTTATGACCATTCTCAGTCATTTTTGGCCTCATGTTCCTCGTGAAGTGTCATCATTTTCTTGTACCTTCTTCTCTTTGTACGGATTGACATCTCTTTCGTTTTTTCTTCATCTGGATTATGGGTTTTTTTGTAGAGATTTTGTGAAGGCTTACTTATTTGTTTAATTCTTCTTTGGAAGTATAGCCCTGTGGTTGGTTGTTGTATTTGGCATTGTTCCTCAGAGTAGGTTCTCTTTGAGTTGTACTATAACTGTGGGAGGAATTGAAAGAATTCAAGCGATGGTGCAGTAACAGTAGTTTTATTGGTTTCCTTTGGAACCTACTTCTTCGTGATAACTGGTTGTTTCATTGATGTTGACCATTTGAGAACCCATACGTGCCCTTGCTTTGTTTGTGTTTGAAGAGACTTCTTAGGGATCCACCTTGTTTTTGTGTGAGTCTTCAGTGGTCTTTTCTTTAATTCTTGTTGGCGACGAGCTTTAGACTTTGGGAGTTGACAGTGACGGGAGCAAAGCGAACCCCGAACCCCGACGGCCTCTAAAACATCGGGGACCAAATGGCGCACCTCGAGCCTGTCATGGTAAAGCAAACAGGGGTCACCACCTAGCTTCAACGGCTAGGACGCAAACAACACACCACCATAACAAAGTTTTCATCCAAGAGAGATGGATGCTTGGGAGTAATGATGAAGAGGAAAGGGAATGAGATCAAGTGAGAGAGAGAGAGAGAGAGAGAGAGAGTGAGGGAGGGGGTATAGCGGCTTAGTACTTAGGCACCACAAAAGGATGGCGAATCCGCACACCCTTCACACATACACAAGCTCACTCCAAAACACAAGACTAGGTGGCGATTCCACACACCTCACATGGGCAAAACATTTCAAGAAAACATACTCACAAAACCTCAAGCTTTATTTAGAGAATAAGGCGATGAAATGGGGAGCATAGGGTAGGGGAATGAGAAGGGAGAGAGTGGTAGAGCACATGGCGGATAGGTGGGAGTTGATGGCGAAGACTCGCACGAGGATTATGGCCATCATCCTTCATTTAGTTGCCCTTCATCTTCCATAGCCAAGGGTGTAGAGGTCATGCTCAAGACAAGCATGGTGATTGCGGTGATGGTGATGGTGTGTGTGTGTGTGTGTGCACTAGGCACACACAGTGCATAGTGTGTTCTTTGGTGATGTTGTGTGTTTTTGTGTGATGGTGACCCCTCTTTATATAGGGGAGGAGGGGGGGAGAAATTCTAGAATTTAGAAATGAAGAAATCATTATCTACATAGGCCATGTGACTGTGGGCCCCACTTGTCTGGCTGTGTGTATATGTGCCAGAACAGCAGTCTCATGAGAGAGAGACTAAGAGAGAGAGATGGGTTGATGAAAAAAAAGTGAGAGGTGACATGGAGAATAAAGTAAGTACAAGAGGGGAGAGAGGGGAGTGTGCTCAGAGGTGAATCTGTGTGCAGATGTGTGTGAACACAAGAAAAATCAGGTAACCACCGGGTGGGGATGGGTCTGTGGGCACCTTTTTCAGTGAAACTGAGTGTGTGTGAGTGTGGGGGAGGTTATTTAGCTACAATACAAGAGACATGGCGCCCTTTAGAGAGAGAGGGGGGTATTTGGGTCATGTGATATGATAGGAGAGAGAAAGAGGGGGTGGGGTATACTATTTTGGAAGATAGGGTAAGTTGCATGTGAGTTAGGGTGCATTATTGGTGAGAGGTGGGGTAGCTTGAGGGGAGAGAGAAAGGAGAAAGGACAAAGGGAAGAGAGAGGGGGTTGACCTTTTGAGTGGAGGAGAGGAAAAGGGACTTCCGACGGGGCAACAGTGAAGAAAAAGGAGGCAAGGTGGGGATGGGCTACCCCGCAGGCATGAGGTGGCCTATTTTACCCTTTCTTACTTTTTCCGATGCCTTTTATCACTCCCTCCATAAGAGGGGGTTTTCATGGGGTGGGGATGAGCGAAGAGGGGTATGGGAGCTTGGTTTGTGAAAAGCCCCCATCATTAGCCCTCCCCTTTTGGCTAGAGGCATTCATGTCTCTAGCTCATCTGTTTGATCATTATCGTCAGAGGTGGCGGTTGATGGTGTATCCTCATCTGGAATGTCAATTGGTGGAGCCTGGTCAAATTGAAGAAAATAAGGTTTAAGTCGCCAACCATTTACCCTGGTTTTATGAAGTTTTCCATCAGCCTCCATAAGCTGGTAGCTTCCATTGGCATACTTTTTCCTGATGATAAAAGGGCCTTCCCATCGGAGCAGGAGTTTCTTATCCTTGTGCGTGTCAAAGCGATTGTCGTAGAGGAGCACCAACATTCCTTTCTTCAATTCTTTTTTCCGGAGATGCTCGTTAAAGCTAAGCCGTCTATGCTCTGCTTGTCCTACATAATAATTTATTGCTTCTTCTCTGTCCAGCTGCAGTCTTTCCAAGTTGATGATCTCTCAAATGCATGTTGGGTTGTTGAAGTTGGCTTGCCATTACTCTGAGACTTTGTAGTTGCACTTCAATGGGCAAGATTGCTTCCTTACCAAATACTAGATGATACGGTGTGAATCCCAAGGATGTACGAAATGAAGTTCTGTAGGCCCATAAAGCTGGTAGTAGATACTTATCCCAATCTCCAGGATGATTGTTTACCTGCTTGGTAATAATTTTAGAAACCATTCCATTTACCTTTTCAATTTGGCCATTACATTGAGGGTAATATGGTGAAGAGTGCCTCCTTGTAATGCCCAGTTTCTGCATTAATTCTCCTACCAAGTCTGCTCTGAAACCTGGCCCTCTATCAGAGATGATCTCTAAAGGTGTGCCAAACCTACAACATATGTGCTCGTAGATAAATTTAGCTACCTCTACCGCTGTGATTCTAGTGGTGGCTGTAGCCTCTGCCCATCTAGTCATGTAGTCGACTCCCATGATAATGTAGAATTTTCCTGAGTTGGCCCTAGGTAATGGCCCAATGGCATCGATACCCCATTTTTCAAATGGGCCATATGAGAGAGTAGGTGTCTGTGGTTCAGGCATAAGTGACCTAGTGCCGGCCTTTTGAAACAACTTACATGTTTTGCACCAGTGGTGTACATCACGGTTGAGGCTAGGCCATATGAAGCCTGCTTGCAAGATTTTCCTACTTGTTATGTCTAGGGCAAAGTGACCACCACAAACCCCGTCATGACAGCTAGCAATTACTCCCGTGATTTCCTGAGAGAGAGGGACCTTCCTGAGTATTTGGTCCTTACCCTTACAGTACAAACCGTCATTGATGAGTCGATACCTTGTGGCCTTCCGCGTCAACCATTGCTTCTGTCCCTTTGTTAAATCTGATGGGCATTCCCCTGTTTCCAAAAAATGCATGATGTCAGGCAAGGCATCACTTCCTTGAAATAGAGGGATCTTTAGTTTTATTGCTCCAACCACCACTTCCTGTAGTCTTTCACTTGCTAGGGCATCTGCTTCTTGGTTTTGAGCCCTTGGGATATGGTGTATTTGAACTTCTTCAAACTTACCCAACAAGGTTTTTACACCACTTAAGTGAGTCCTTAAACTAGGATTCTTGCATGTCCATGCTCCATTTACTTGCCTTACCAGAAGTAGAGCATCCCCAAATACATTAAGGCGTTGTACACCTTGCGAGACGCACCATTGTAGACCCTTGGTTAGTGCTGCATACTCAGCTTCATTGTTAGAATGTGAATCTAACAATTGGCCCAATGAAAATACCTTTGTCCCTTTGTCATCAAAGACCACTATGCCTGCAGCTGCTTTGTCGGACGCTCGCTTGTAGGCTCCATCAAAGTAGGGAGAGTATGCTCCTTCTACCATAGGTGGTACTGGAGGTAATCGGACTTCTCCTTCCTTAGATTGCTTCTCCTTCCTTTCAAAGACTTGGTAGGTCATGAGTCCCCCCAAACTTGCCCTTGTCGTGCTTTCTACCTGTACCTTGTAGTCAAACTCTTGCAGACGAACTAGCCATTTAGTAATTCTAGCAGACACATCCATGTGTTGTACAACATAGGGAAATATTTCATCCGTGGTTAGAATCACAAATTGCTTAGGCAGCAAATATGACCTAAACTTTGTAGTTGCAATCTAAGAGCTAGGACTAAGTGTTCCACATGGGTGAAACCTTTCTCTCCTGCTGTCATCATTCGACTAGAGAAGTAGATTGGCCTCATGAAAGATGTCGTCGTATCCTTTTGGAGTAGCACAGCCCCCAATGAGTCATCACCAACACTTGAGGTGACATAGAATTTTTCATCCCACTTAGGTGGTGAGATAGTTGGCAGAGTGGCTAAGACCTCCTTTACCTTGTTGTAGTGATGTTCGCTTTCCTCGTCCCAAGTGAAAGTTGATCTTTGAGTGAGTTGTTGCAGTGGTAGAACAAGTTGTGATAGTAGATGTATGAATCTACTTAAGTACCTCACCTTCTGTAGAAAAGAGACCAGTTGACGTGCGGTCGTTGGTGAAGGTAGGGCTATGAGTGCGGACACCTTACTTGGGTCGGCGTTGATACCTTTTGCTGAAATTTCATGGCCTAGTAGAATGACTTTACTCTCCCCAATGTGGCATTTGTCCACATTTAATTGCCCACCTAGGCTCTGCAACCTGGCCAAACCTTCAGTTACCTTTTCTAAATGTGAAATACGGGAGCTATATATACAAAAATCATCAATGAACACTCTTATGGATGTTCCAAAGAACGGTTGAAAAACATATGTGACATATCTTTGGAATGTGGCAGGTGCATTTGTGAGACCAAATGGCATAACCCTGTATGCAAAACAACCCCATGGCGTGATAAAAGTGGTTTTTAGGTGATCTTCCAAGGCTATGCGTATTTGAAAGTATCCAGAATAACCATCACAGACGGTATAGCATTCAAAACCCGCTACTTCATTCAGAATTTCATCCAAGAAAGGGAGAGGAAAGTGGTCTCTCTTTGTAGCTGCATTTAGTGGTTTGTAGTCAACATAGACCCTCCACTTACCATTCTTTTTAGGCGTCACCACTACGGGTGACACCCATTATGAGTTTTCTACAAGATAGATGAATCCCGCCACCAGCAGTTTCCTTACCTCGGCCAAGAGTGCCTTTTCTTGTATGACCCCCAGTCGTCGTAGCTTTTGCACAACTGGTTTTACCCCTTCCTTCAGCTTAATATGATGTTCCACCACTATAATGCCTGTGATTCTTTCATAGTTGTCAATGAACAGGTTAGGAAATCCCATCAACATTTGCAAAAAACTATCTTTCTCCTCAAGTGTTAATTTCGTAGACAACATACCCTTCAACCTACTTCCTCCTAGGCCAGGTGATTTTCTCTCCTCTTCATTGGGTTTCCCTTTTGGTGATGGATCACCAGTTGTGCTTACCCTTTGTGGATCCTTCATAATGATACCCATCACATCAATGGAACTGTCACTTTCGTCGGTGGATGTGGTCTCCTCCTCAGAACTGGAAGATTCGCTAGTGGTTTCATCTGCTGATGTTTCCAGATTCATTTCCTTCTGCTTGCCAATCCTCATGTCGTAGTAGATTGTCTCCCCTTTCTTACCGGTCATGCGTAGAAGGCCAGTACCCCAGTCCTATTTTGCCTTCATGGCCATCAACCATGGCCTTCCCAAAATTAGTGGATAGCCCTCCCCCTTAGTAGGCATTACAAAAACATATACCTCTACCTTAGTGTTGAAAGCTTTGATTTTCACGGCACTTACCACACCCACACACTTTACTTTTGCGTTGTTTGCCAACTTTGCCTTGCATGGAGAAGGCCTGTCAACCTCGAGCCCTAATCGAAGCATCATAGCTTCACTCATTACACAGATTTGTGCACCTCCATCAATGTAGGTGTTTCCAAACCTCTTTCCTTTTATGTTTACGTCAACAATTGGAAGGATGTCATCCATGTTGCATCCCGAAATTGCTCCGGCTACCTTTGTTTTGGAGCGTCTTGTACTTACCATTTTAGACCATTGTCGCCTTACTTTTGGTGCAAGATGTAGCAGCTGTGGCCATGTAATCTTCGGTCCTTGCTTTGCCACATCCAATGTTAGATCATAGGGCTTAGAACTTTCCCCTAGCTGGAATTCGGTGATGCCCAATTTCCGTCGTGGCCTGGATGGCCTCTTGCTAGTTTCTCCTCTCATGCTTCTCTCATAATCTGATTGTGTAGCTTTCTCCCTCCTAGCTCTTTTCACAATCATGGCTTCAAGTGGTTCTAAAAAGGTTACCTTCTCCTTACCCTTGTCCCTCTCCTTTGCTCTGGGTGGATCCACTACTATGGCTTTTCCTTTCTCTTCTAGCCTTATGATGTTTACAGGGCGATCAGGTGGTGGGGCTGGTGGAAGAGGTGGGATGGATGCTTGTAGTGGTGTCTGGGGTGGACGTAGAATTTGTGTTGGTGGGGGTGGTGCTCGGGGTGGGGGCCTTCTTTCTCTAGGGGGTGACAATTGGTTCCTCCTACCTCCTCTATTATAGTTTTGTCGTGGTTTGGGACAGTAGTACATACCGTGACCGTCTTCTCCGCAGTTGTAGCAATGATACTCCCTGTTTTGTCGTCGTGCTCTTCCAGGTTCTTGATCTCTTTCTTGACTCCTCCCTTGTTGTATTAAGTGGACAGACAAATTCTGCAGTTGGTCAGTAATATGGGCCAACATATCTTGTTGGTCATCTCTTACCCCAAGAGCCGGTGGTGGTGGTGGAATGGTGGTTGTCGTAGTTGCTGGTCGACGCGATGTTCCTGATTCTGTTGACTTGGTTTCTTTGGATTTCATTCGCAGCTTCTTGTCTTTAAGGCGAGCAATCTCAACGGCTAACTCGTACGTAGCCGGGAATCTACCTTTCACCTTCTCCTTGAGAAGCGGCCATAAGCCATGCGTGAACTGATTTTTTTTTAGAAAATCGGGTGCAGCTTCCCCCCTAGCCAGTGACTCATCCCACCGTTCCCACAAATCCACAAATTTGGACTCATAGGTGGCATATTCTAAAAGACCCTCCTGCTTCAAGTCTCTCAACTTGTCCCACAACTTTTCTGAAGTGGTACCTCCCCCAAAGCGCCTCTTAAAAGCGGTTTTTAAGGGTTCCCAGTCATCTTTGCTCACTACACAGGCTACTTCAAAGTCATCTAGGAAGTCTGTTACCAAATCCTCCCCCTTCTTTCCTTTAAATGTTGGAAATGCTACACTTGCCATGATTACTGAGAGAGAGCTAGAAAGACACACTGCTTAACTTGCAAAAGTTTTTTTCTTCTTTACAAGGAGGCGTGTATACCCTCTTATACTAGGACATAGATTAAAACTTCAAACGGTACATTGCCTTGTACCAAAGGTAAGACAAATGGTTGATCTGATGCCAGAACCTCCAAAAACCGCTCCCCACCCGGCATGGTGTCAATGACGTGCTGGTAGTGAGCCTTCTAATCCAGTATTACCTTGATTGAGTGTACACGTGTTGGTATGTGTGATCTGTCTTGAGGTAGGTTGTACTGATTCATGTGAAGCTTAGAGGTGCTTAGTCACTGTCCAAGATTGTGGGAGAGGGTGGTGTTCTTTCCTGAAACAAACTCAGTAGATCCCTAGTTTCTCTAGTGAGAGTGTGAGCCAATGCTTCCATTATCTGTGCTGCAGCATCAGGTGCGACTTGAAAACTGACTGTGATAATTACCTCGGTGACTTGAGTTACCCGATTCTCAAAGTAGAATAGTGTTGATTCTCTATTGTGTAGAGCTCCTTCCATTTTGTTGTTGTGGGTTGGTTGTAGGTTGCGGACATGGTTTTGACCTTCTCCTTCTTCTTCTTGGCAATTAACCTATGTATATCCACTGGGTTTGGCGTGTTGGTTGCCTCTCCCACTGCAAATCGATTACAGTTACGCCTGGAACTCGAGCTTCGATGGAGATGCGCAGTTCGTCTAGTTGTGCTTGGAGCTCTTCTTCTTCTGTCGTCCAATTAGCAAATCCTGCTAGCCATTCATCCATTCACAATAGTTTAAGGGTTTCAATCTTATAAACTGAAGGGTTCCATGAAAAGATCCTCAATGGGGGAACCAAATGATGGGAGCAAAGCGAACCCCGAACCCCGACGGCCTCTAAAACACCGGGGACCGAATGGCGCGCCTCCAGCCTGTCATGGTAAAGCAAACAGGGGGCACCACCTAGCTTCAGTGGCTAGGATGCAAACAACACACCACCATAACAAAGTTTTCATCCAAGAGAGATGGATGCTTGGGAGTAATGATGAAGAGGAAAGGGAATGAGATCAAGTGAGAGAGAGAGAGAGAGAGAGAGAGAGAGAGAGAGAGAGAGAGAGAGAGTGAGGGAGGGGGTATAGCGGCTTAGTACTTAGGCACCACAAAAGGATGGCGAATCCGCACACCCTTCACACATACACAAGCTCACTCCAAAACACAAGACTAGGTGGCGATTCCGCACACCTCACATGGGTAAAACATTTCAAGAAAACATACTCACAGAACCTCAAGCTTTATTTAGAGAATAAGGCGATGAAATGGGGAGCATAGGGTAGGGGAATGAGAAGGGAGAGAGTGGTAGAGCACATGGCGGATAGGTGGGAGTTGATGGAGAAGACTCGCACGAGGATTATGGCCATCATCCTTCATTTAGTTGCCCTTCATCTTCCATAGCCAAGGGTGTAGAGGTCATGCTCAAGACAAGCATGGTGATTGCGGTGATGGTGATGGTGTGTGTGTGTGTGTGTGTGCACTAGGCACACACAGTGCATAGTGTGTTCTTTGGTGATGTTGTGTGTTTTTGTGTGATGGTGACCCCTCTTTATATAGGGGAGGAGGGGGGGAGAAATTCTAGAATTTAGAAATGAAGAAATCATTATCTACATAGGCCATGTGACTGTGGGCCCCATTTGTCTGGCTGTGTGTATATGTGCCAGAACAGCAGTCTCATGAGAGAGAGACTAAGAGAGAGAGAGATGGGTTGATGAAAAAAAAGTGAGAGGTGACATGGAGAATAAAGTAATTACAAGAGGGGAGAGAGGGGAGTGTGCTCAGAGGTGAATCTGTGTGCAGATGTGTGTGAACACAAGAAAAATCAGGTAGCCACCGGGTGGGGATGGGTCTGTGGGCACCTTTTTCAGTGAAACTGAGTGTGTGTGAGTGTGGGGGAGGTTATTTAGCTACAAGACAAGAGACATGGCGCCCTTTAGAGAGAGAGGGGGGTATTTGGGTCATGGGATATGATAGGAGAGAGATAGAGGGGGTGGGGTATACTATTTTGGAAGATAGGGTAAGTTGCATGTGAGTTAGGGTGCATTATTGGTGAGAGGTGGGGTAGCTTGAGGGGAGAGAGAAAGGAGAAAGGACAAAGGGAAGAGAGAGGGGGTTGACCTTTTGAGTGGAGGAGAGGAAAAGGGACACCCGGCGGGGCAACAGTGAAGAAAAAGGAGGCAAGGTGGGGATGGGCTACCCCGCAGGCATGAGGTGGCCTATTTTACCTTTCTTATATATTTACATAATCATACTTTATTTTTTCTTACTTTTTCCAATGCCTTTTATCACTCCCTCCATAAGAGGGGGTTTTCATGGGGTGGGGACGAGAGAAGAGGGGTATGGGAGCTTGGCTTGTGAAAAGCCCCCATCAACAGTTTAACCATTTTGGAATTCAAATGAACTCTTGGCCTCTTTGTGCTTTACTCAACTTCTTTGGAACCCAAATCTGATTTGTGAAAGCTTACGACATTGGGACTTTCTTAGTTGTTCTCACAGACTTTGACTGTTTTTTTGCAAGCATTGGATCTTGTGATTTTTCATCAAAGATCTTTGTCTTCTTGATCCATACTTGCGTTTGGCCAATCTGTTTCTTTGGTATCCAAATTTGTCAAACTTTTTGGTTCTGACTTGTTGCTCTTTGCTGTTGGCCTTCTTTGATTGTTACAAAAAACTGCTAGTGATGGTGATGACGTGAGTACCTGGTAGGGGATGTCAAAAGAATTATTAATGTTGCTAATGTCCTCAGCAAGGTTGCATTCTAGCACTTCCCCTTTGTGGTTTGACTGGTTATGAAAAGTTACTATTTGTTTGCTCTTGGATTGTTGTTTTTGGGATGACTTTAGTATCCACTTGATTAGAGCATTGGTAGCTCGTTGACATGACTCTGTTTTTCTTGGTTGAGTCTTTTCTTCATGTATGGGAGTCATGTATGAGGATGCTTGTTGTGGTTGCATTTCCACTGAGGATTTTGGAATCCACTTTCGATGCACTTAATTTTTGTAGTGGTGACATTGGTTCCTGGGTTTTTGATATGAACAATCATAAAACCATGCATTAGTTAAAGTTTCATTCCTGACACTTGCTGGGTCTTTCGGTTTTTTTGTTGTTAATATCTTCTTGAATCTCCAAGTGTTCTACAGAGTCGTAGAACTTGTCTTTTTCTTCGTCTTCATTTTTGTAGAATACACTCACTGCAAAGTAAGCAACAACATTATAGCCATTTTCATCACAAAACTTCGTTGTTGGACTGTCTTGAATGGCACACACATCCAGAGTAGCCAAGATGTGTTCCCATTCTAATTCTTCCTCAGGAAAGGGTTTTAAGATATAGTTCGTATCTTCAATTGCCCTTCTACGATGCCTTGCTCTCGATTTAAGCTTCCACATTGTGAAACTCCACATATCCACAATTCTTTAGGCTTACCCAACCATGCTGGAAGTTTTGATCCTGCTACAATAGCGAATCAAACTCCTCCATAGATGTTCTTGTCACATCCTTATAACTATGGTCCTTGAGATTAATCCTAGTCATGGTTTCCATATGTCTCACGTAGATATAATCATATACCCAATCTTGAACCATTCTCAATTGTCGCATGAATGGTCTTCCTACAATGATATCATAGTTGTTCTTATTGACAAAGTCAACAATAGCAAAGGCTTTCTCATATTCAATTTCACAAGAAGTAACAACTACTTTTTTTAGCAATTCTATGGGCCTTTCCATGTGCTCGTTTGCAAGTTGGAGTTTCATCCTCGTAGCCCTCACTGCTGGTTTTCCCCATATTTTCCAAACCTCTTTTGTTGCGATGGAAACACTAGCTCCACTATCAAGGATTTCCATGGTTTTTACACCTTGAAATTCCACAGGAAGAGTGGTGCTCCCATATTCTCCTTCATAATACCTGCCTACCATATTTAAAGGCACTAGCCTAGTGTTTAGCTGAGGCATTTCTAGCTCTTTGATCCCTTCCTCAATTTGAGTCATTGGTTTTTTAGCACCAAATTTCTCTAGGCATTTTCCCACAATAGCCCACATGTTTGGTCTTATTCTGAGCAATTTGGCTAACGTTATCGTACAAGTGAGTGTTGTCAACAAAATGTCTATCATCCCTTTTGAATCAATGCACTTGTTGGGAGACAGTCTCTATGATGTGACTACAACAACCTCTGACTTGGCCTCGTATTCTCCTATATAGGATGGTAGTGTTCTTAGCTAATGGGGTTTATTGTCCATAGATTCCTTTGTCTCCCCAATATGATTTCACTTCTAGATTCATTTGAGATCTAGCCTCAAATTCCTCTATTGGTGGAAGAGACACTTCTCTTCCATCACCTGTCTGGTTTACTCGTCTGCTTATATCACTTTCTTCCTTGGCCTCTCTGACTTGCTTCCACAATTTGTCCAGACCATCTATTTCTTTACAGCTATCAGATATATCTATATGAAATCCCTTGGAAGTGTTATCTGTGGTATTCCATACTATCCTTGGTTTTGATGTGGGGTCCTTGAGCTTTTGTCCGTGCTCATGACTGGAATCTAGCTCTTTTCCTTCTTGTCTTGGTGGGATTACTGGTGTAGGTGGGACAAAGATCACACGCTCAGGTTTTTCCAACTTGTGGTTCTAGCAAGGCTTGGGCTATTTGAATCATTTTCCTGCACATTTCAAGCGTGTCCTTTTCTAGTTCCACATATGGATATGTCATCCACATGTGTTCTTGGGTTTGGTTTTTTTTGAGCCATGTTTCATAGGCTTTCAGGAGGGCATCTAAATTCTCATTAACCTTTTCTACCAACATTGATCCTCTTGAGGTAGCACTTTTCGGTTTTTCATGTATAGATGGTTCTTTTGGAGGTTGAGACATCTGCATAAGAGAAGGTGCAACCATTTCCTCATGTTGTCTTATCTTCTCTTCAACTTGGGTGTCACCTTGGATGAGTAACTTGGGTGTCAGCTTGGGTGAGCTTCTCAGTTAAGGATTTTTTATCTCGTTCCCTACGTGATTTCATCCTAGCCTTTCTAGCTTTCTAGCTATTCTGTTTGCTCTTGTTTTTTTAACTAGGTGCATCAGTCTTTGGATCACTCGTCTCTAGACTCACATCCATTTCCATTTTCTTTGTCTCTGGATTCTCATCAACTTCCTTTCGAGCTTGTGCTTTTGTAACTACTTGAACTGGTACGACATTTTTATTCTCTGAGCTATTGGGTAGCTAAACAATTCGTGAGACATTCATTGTGATCTTTCTGACTTGATTTGGATTTTTTGAACAGTCAAGTATCAAGTGTATGACACCACAATCAAGACAATAGGCATTCATTTGAGTGATCTTTGTCTCTGGACATTGTTTGACCAAGTGGTTGCCACGGATTTTGTAACAATCTATCTGGTTGATGAGCTTCTTCTTACAATTCCTCTTGTTTGTAAACAGGCTTTGATCTAGCTAAGCCTCTATTTATAGTAGTGAACCGCAATGTCCTTTCCATCTCATACCTTCTTTCTTCAAGTCAAAATGCAAGAGATTGAGGTTGTACCGGCCTCATCATTCCATGTGTTTCTCTCATCTTCTGTCGCTTTGAAAGGCAGTACCCACTTTGATTGTTATAGTACATTGTACCTGGTACTAGATACTTTCATCATCGGCATGTATCTCATGTCTGTAGGCATTCTAGCACCTGACATCACAGGTTGTTGTCCTAAGACATGTTGTGGCCTTGAAACTCCTACTAGACCTGGTGCATTCCCCGTAATGCATCTAGGTGGAGGAAGTGATAGTGGAACAAGTTGCACATACCTCTTCCTAGCATATTCCATGCCGTAGTATCACTCTTCTCTCATATGGTTTGTCCATTTTCTCTCCATTTCACACCACTTAAGCTCCCTCGGTTCAACATTTACAAGAGGAGCTAACATCTTCACCATTTTGTTGATAATTTTCTTGATCGCGATAGGTGTCACTGGTTTTGTAATGGAGTCACTCATTTGTGAATCACTATTCTGAGAGGATGTGTCATCCTCTTGATTGTTACAATCATTTTCTCTGTATTTCTCACAGTTATCCACCAAATAAAGAGCTCTTTGATTAGTTCATTTAGCATCAGGCTCCTTATCACGTGTAGATGTTTTTGAAGACCCGCATGTCTCATTACCTGGATAAAGATCAACATTGATCAACATTAATCGTGCTTCCGTAATAAGTTACGCTCTTGGATAGAAGTTGACATATCTCTTCAATCATAATTTTGCTTTGCGTATTGATTCACCCTCTTTTTGTTCGAACCTTTGAATTTTTGAGACCGCATTGTAAGCTATGCCTTTCTAAGAGAATTCTTCAATGAATTCCTCAAACATCTCGTCTAGAGTTTCAAAATCACACCTTTCCATTGAGTTGAACCATGTAGCTGCATCATCTTCCAAAGTCAGTCCAAATCCTGCAAACTGTGTTGCAAAATCCAAAATTTCCTCTACTCTGATTTACTCTTTTGAAAGCCTCTACGTGATCTCTCAGATCTTTATCTCCGACATATTTCTTGTTTACTCATTTCTGGATTTGGGATGGTCTAACTCGCCAATTATCTACAAGTCTAACCATAGATTCTCCAATCCTTCTCGTGTTTCAGTTCTTCCACTATGTCCTGGTTCTTCTTCAAAGGGATTAGTCGTTCTGTTGGAGATTGGTCCCATATGAAAATTCACTTGAGGAGGCATGTCTACCATCTCTGTGAACATTTCATCTCTCATTATCGCTCTAGAAGGGAATCCACGTGGCTCCCTTTTAAAATTCTCGTAGGAATTCTTGTGTTTGGTGGAAGTATCTGTGGTCCTTCACTGACCATATATCCACCTCTATAAAATTAATGTTCTATGGTTGCATCTGGGTACAAGCATGATGGAAATGTAGCTGGGCTTGAGTCAAAATGTGGATAGATTGGCATTTCAACAATTCTAACTTGGCTTGACATACCTCTAGTCATATCTACAAGAGGATTGGTAGATTGGATTTCCATCATGATGATCTTAGATTTCTTAATGTCAGGCCCACTCAATACTCTCAAGATAGTCCTTAACAAGCACATTTGGCCCTTTGTCTGGTCTTTAAAAGTCAGGAATTTGTGACTCTTTTAGTCTCCGGATACTGGTTTTGGGTACCCTAAAAGTTTGGATTTAGGAAACTTGGGAAAATTCAGCTCGAAAATTATGGGTCCTATTGCCCACAATCTTCTCTCCTGGCTATACCTGACTCAATTTTCAGTTGTCTATCAAAAGTTAGAGCATTTTTGGTGAGCTACACTTGAAACAACACTCAAAATAGTTTTAGGATCAAGGATTTTTTCTTGTATCTTGACCAAACATCACCAAATTTGTTGAAACTTTGTCACTAGGCTTACTTTACAGTACTTAACACTTATAGAAGCTCAATGTGAGTTTTCACCTCCAATTTGGCACTTGAGACATCATACGTGTATGATATCCTTTGTGAAAGAATGAAGTGACTTTTGTTCCAGTGACTCCTTATCTCTCAAGCAACTCTCAGCAACTTTCAAAATTCAATTTGGACAATGTTTGGGTAAGTTATGATCATTACAAGCATGAATCTGTCTAGATCTATCTTTTGGCCTTTTACAAGCTCAAATGAGCTCCAAATTAAATGAAATTTTGGCTAGGGACTTCTTCTATGCTCTAGGACACTGAGGTATACTCAAATGTCTGTTCAAACCCAAATCTGGACGATGAGACATCATACGCGTATGATGTCTTTTGGCTCAGAATTCACTTAGATTTCTACCCGAGGTACTCCTTGATGCATACAACAAGAATATGTGATTACAACAAATTTTGGATATCAAAATTGCTCAAAATCACCACTTTTTCACCTTTACCTTCTTGTATATGTAAAATTCTCTTTAAATGCAAAAGTATGTATCCAAATGAGTCAAAATTTTTGCAAGAAAGATTATTACATCATTTCCCAACCCGTTATGTGGTCAAAAGTGAAAATTGACTTTCAGATATGGCCTTGAGACATCATACACATAGACATAGACACATGTATTATGCCTATGTGCTCTGAGTTGGCCCAAATCTGGTGAGTAAGCTTGTCTTGTGGTCCTTAACACCTTGCTATTCTCAGATCTCAATTTTAGTCTCTAAAAGTGCCCTTTAGACAGCATACACCTATGATGTCTAAGTGATTAGAATAAAGTGAATTTAACTCCAGAGGTTCCTCACTACACTGGCAACTCATAGAAAGTTTCAAAACTGAACTTTGACACTTTTTGTGCAAGCTACGGCCAATACGAGCATTCACTTGTGAAGATGCATCTTATGGTCTTTGCAAGCTCAAGAATGCTTCAAATTGGATGAAACTTGGCCTATATGCTTCCTAAATGCTGTAGATCACAAGAGTGCACTCACTTGTACCTTTTGACCTCAAATTTGGCCTCTAAGACATCATACGTGTATGATGTCCAAGTGGTCAGAATCAAATTCTTTTTCCACCCAAGGTGCCTCTTAATGTGTAGAACAAGAATATGTGCTCATAGCAGATTTTGGATGTCAACATTGCACAAAATCTTCACTTTTGAAAAGGAAATCCCTTGAAAGAGTAAAATCCCCTCTCAATCTATATGTCCAAATGACATGTAATTTGGTGTATGTGCTCAACACAACATGCAAAAGATGGGTATAGTGTCAAAACTTCATTTTGGCTGCCAGAATCACCCTTTAGACATCATACGCGTATGATGTCTGCTAATGAACTTTTGGACATAATTCACTTATAAGCATCCCCAATTCTCTACCACTAGTTTTCAAGAACTTCTACCAATTTTCATGCAAAAATGTGCTCAAATTCTCAAGTTTTTCTTTTTCTTGTTTCAGACACTTTGTCTCTTGTCTGTTGGGTGTCCAGAGTTGGTCAAAACTCTAGTTTCAATGTGTACTTAGGGTAAAACCTCCCTTCTTCTAAACACACTGGTGCAGTCAAATTTTTCAAATTTGGTCTCCAAATGTCCCTTGAGACATTATATGCGTATAATGTCCAAGTTTACACATCTATAGTTTTGTACACAGACCTCTTGGACATGCCCTCTTATATACTCAACACCAATCAGTCATGAAAAAATGTCAACAGAACTCTTTTTATTGCATTTTTTCCTCAAAAGTAGATTTTTTAAAGATCATGAATACAAACAAGCACTTTAGCAAATAAATCAGTAATGAATAGCTCTAGATCAAAATCAAATTACTTACCTAAAGCTACTCTTACCAATCTAATGGGGTTTTGCATTTATGAGTAGAAAAATGCTTCAATGCCACACACGGACTAGCAAATGCGTTTATCTCTTCACAAATCACTCGACCACCAACAAGTACTCTAATTTACGAATCCTAACTAAATTTACCTAGTCGTAGACCCTCAGTAAGACACACGCTTCCTGGCTATCCACTTGATCTCGAAATAACCTCTTCTGAATCCACTTACGAAAAATGCTTTCTTTAGCCGAAACTAAAGCAGGCAGCCATCACACGAGTGTTAGTAGGAATACCCACCTAAGTCCTTGCATCCCTGACAGTGGTGCCAATGTTGAGGGAGAAAATCACACCACCCATAAAGTGCATGCAACACAACCTAGATCAACATAATGTCAATCGAGGACACTAATTACATGATAGGCACACGGAGGAAATCTCTTTAGCTTGTTAGGCTGAGACCATCCTACACATATAACACATTGAAGGCCAACTAAACCACAGTCTAGAGTCTCACTACTCTTAACTACATCACCCAACCCACATACACAAACAGAAGGAAACCCATCAAATCATACCAGAATCGTACGAAACGTAAGGAACACCATCCCCTCACTAGGATACACCTATCCCTAAGCCTCTACACTCAAAACCCTAGCTTTTAACCCATCTGCAAAAAATGCGTATAAAGATAGAGCCAAATTCTAAAAGTGTCTGAAACTGAAATCTATGAGTACCTATTTGTAGCTTATGTCGCTACAATTCTAACAACAACCTGCAGATAGAAAACATACATCATTTGATATACTTACAACCACACATAGATCGTAGATGCGCGAGTGCGTTCGCTTTGTTCCGCAAGGAATGCTTGGTGTTGTCGCGTAGCTCTTGCTAAAGCTATCATGATGGTGCAGTCGGATCTCCAATGTGATAAAGGAGCAGGGAGTAGTGCCAGGATGAAGCACACGCTCTCTCTTTTCCTCTCTCACATATAGTAGATGACAACGCTCAACTTATGATTATGATTTTGTCCTCTTATAAAAATGACCTAGGTACCTTATACACTAAGGCTACCATAGGTTAACCAAAAATAGAGTTTGAGGGGTCAAATGGCTTGGTATTTACAATTTGGAAGGGTCATTGCACCCCACCTTCTGTAATTATACTACCTACTTATTATAATGAAGTTTATAACCATAATCCTCAGCATTCCATAACTCTCAAAAAATAAGGCTTTGTTAAGTTATGTCGTGCAATTGACCCAGCCGTCAATAGACCCTCATGTAAGATGAGCACACATTGCTAATGTCATTTTACATTAATTATGTATGTATGTACATCATATTCTTCATATAGGTATACCATTTTGTCACCAAAATCATACCGTATGATAATAGGAGAACCCCTCTTCTAGAGCTACCCGACAGGCAATGCACACAACTCAACTCCCACCCCATGGTGACCTCACATAGTAGGACTAGGCTACATGGTACTACTTTAGTCTTTAATTATAAGAATATAATGTTCCCATCAATATTAATCTAATTATCTTTTTGTTAACTCATGTACATAGTGTTTCTTCTTGATGAGTCCAATTGTGTACCTCTATAGACTTGGGACCTTGTTCAACCTCAATACCCTCTTTGTTAGGGTCCCATGTGTTTTCCACGCCCTAATCAAGGCCCAATTAAGAGTACTAGGGACCATTGAATGTATAATGTATGAGTATAATGTACAATGCTGGATGTATGAAAACTCCTAAGGCATCACATACAACATCCACACCGATGGGCATATCTTGCCCACCATCAGAGGTGGATGCGCATTTTGCCAACTATTAGGAAAGCTACAAGATCTTTACATGCCTCAATTGCATGTACTTTGGGAATATTTGTTGAAGTGATGTTTTAAATGTTTCAAAAACTATTGACTTGTTCTAATCTATCTTCTTGTAATGTAGAGGTTAGCTAGAACTCGAAAAAAACTTTGTGATTGCCCAGCTAGCGTGGGAGTTTGGAGTGGGACGGATCCAAAAAGAATCTCTAAAGGAAATGGCCATGCTTTTATGACATAGAAAAGACAATGGATAGTTATTGCTTACTCTGTGTGTGTGTGTGTGTGTGTGTGTGTGTGAGAGAGAGAGAGAGAGAGAGAGAGAGAGAGAGAAAGAGAGAGATGTGTGTGTGTTTGTGTATGTGTGTGTGAGAGAGAGAGGGAGGGAGAGACATGAATGACAAGGATAAATGGGGGGATTTCATCCTCCGAGCAAACCTTTCCGAGAAATCATAAAAAAAAGCAAAACCCAACAAGATACATATAGAACTTAAACCATGAAAACTTTCCTAAGGTGATTGCCGCATTATTCCATCTGCCACTACACTTAGTCGTCAATGACCCAGCTTGAAGAAATGGAGGAAGAGTGCCAGATTTGTTGTGAATGCCAAAGGAAGGCTTTTATATATTACAAAAGCGAACGAAGAGGCCCTCTACAAGTAGCTACACAAGTGCACATGCGCTGCGTGTGATCAAAAGGTTCAATGAGTTGGATGCAATAGCATCCACGGTAATTTGATCAACAGATTCACCATCATCAGTATTTCTACCTTCTTGTCTGTAGGGTAATCTTCCATGTCCGGAGAGCTTCAACATATTCCCCTCCCATCGCATGAGATTCTTACAAGATTGTGACCCCATTATATGCAATAAGTAGGCTCCACTCTTGTAGCTTCCTTTAACATGTCCGTTGTCCTCATGATGCAACCTCTCCACTACCTTGTGGAGTTGTCCCACCCCTATTAGGTTTTTCTCTGTCTTGCAAAATCTGTACAAAGTGAAATCCTAGTGTGCACCTGCCTGAACACCCCATAGGGTTACCCCTCCAAGGGGTGACTGGGTTGTTGGCTGTTACAACGAACAACTTTGACACAACAATGTTGGCTAGGAAAGGCAAATATGAGTGTCCCTATTCATTGAATTTGGCTGGGCAAGCCTTGTCTATAAGTGATATAGGGCGGAGTAAAGGGATCAACAACTGCACCTCAATCTGCAAGAGGGGCGGGATCCGAGATGGTGGATCACTGCAAGAAGGGAGGAAAGACTTTTAAAGACTTAATACATACGGGTATAGTGATGTCTACTAACCTAGATGGTTAAGGCAGAGTGCCTTGAGGCGGGACATCCAAGGGTTGAAGGGCATTCGTGATGCAAGGAGAGCCCTAATATTTTTGCAAGACTAGGTTTGATCAATGGTAGATTAAACCTCCACCATTGATGCCTTTGCTTCACCAGTGTCATGTAGCGACGAGGTTGGGCTAGAAGCCAAGTCAAATATTGTACTCATTTTGATCAGTGACAAGATAAATGAGTCCACGTCGACCTGGACTCTCTTTTAGAATTTCCAAAATCCTCTTGTTGAATTTTCAATGCGAGCTGCAAGAGGGGAAGGTGATGACGATCACGTGGGTATTGTTGGCATGAGGGCTAAAGATGGGGCCAAGGTGATTGCAAAGTCGCTGCATGAAAGCAAGGATTGGGCTAGAACAAACTCTCTCTCTCTCTCTCTTAAAAAAAAGATTAAAAAAACTCTGTCAATCAAAGAGTCCACGTCAGTGCAGACTCGAGTTTTCTTTAGAGAGAGAAAAAAGATAAATGTGTGTGTGTGTGTGTGTGTGTGTGTGTGTGTGTGTGAGAGAGAGAGAGAGAGAGAGAGAGAGAGAGAGAGATCACCGACTTTGTCTTCCACAACCACATGGTCGCAGCCGTTACTCTCAAGATTAAATTACTGAAGCACACATCTGATATATGGCAAAGAAGCATGAACGCCTTTTCTCTCACATTGTGTCTACAATATCGACTCTCAAAATGTTCCATTTTGCCAGCAACAAACTCGCCAGGCTTATCTCCCGCATCCAATGTCACTGGGATGCCCTTGTGCACCCACACCACTGGCTTTCTAGCAACCCCTTCACCTTCACCCTCTTCAATGGAGAGTTCCACAACAGCGGTCTTGCCTCTGCTCCACTGGCTAGTAGTGAGTTGCATGAGAGGGTGGTATGCATGAAAACTTGATCCTTGCCAAGCTACCCAATAATTAGCCTCCTTGGCGGCTTGGCGTCATCTCAGTTCTGAGCGCTCTCTCTCTCTCTCTCTCTCTCTCTTTCTCTCTAAGAGTCTTAGATTTAGTGTCAAAGAAGAAGGCACCTTACAATTTTCTCACCAGCTGTGACCTCTTCTAACTTGGTTGAATGTAAGAACTGTACAGAGTAAAATAAAAAAAAGGACGTGAACTGCATTGCCTTGCATGGTGCAAGATAGTAGGAGACCTCTTGCGTTTCCCTGTGTTGCAGACAAAGACAAAAGAGATCGCGCTATGCCTCTCTTTCATGCACTCCTCTTTCTCTAGTCTCTCTCATTTTATATATAAAAATTCTCTGAAGGAGTCCACACCGGCGCGGACTCCTACAGACAATTTTTTCACCTCCCGTGTTTCAGATAGAGGTTTCCCTCCCATGCACTCCTATCTCTCTATCTCTATAAAAGAAACTCTCTGAAGGCGCCCACGTCGGCGCGGGCTCTTTGAGAGAGTTTTTTTTTTAGAGAGAGAGAGAGAGAGAGAGAGAGAGAGAGAGAGAGAGAGAGAGAGAGAGAGAGAGAGAGAGAGAGAGAGAGAGAGAGAGAGAGAGAGAGAGAGAGAGAGAGAGAGAGAGAGAGAGAGAGAGAGAGAGAGAGAGCTAGTTCACATACTTCAGTGGTTGCCTATTTGTGCGCAATCGACAACTGACCGTGCTATATTTTTGCGAGAACTATGAGCAGTTGTGTAATTAAGTAAATATAGTGTCTCAATTTGTGAGAACCTAGAAATTGTACATCAGGAGTGTTAATTTACTTGTCGTGCTCTATGATTCCCAATCTGCTCCATCCCCGTGTCTAGGAGGCGTAGGGTCGCAACTGGTTGCACCCTTTTTTTTCTCAATTTCTCATTTGATTGGCAACCAATTCGGAAATTAGACTTCACCTAAACCGGCTTAGAGAACTCTGAAAACTCAAAGAGCTCTTTTTCTTTAAAAAAACTCTCTAAAAGAGTCCGTGTTAGCACTCAAAGAGCACTTTCTAAAAAAAACTCTTTGAAAGAGTCCATGCCGGCACGGACTCTTTTAGAGAGTTTTTTTAGAGAGAGAGAGAGAGAGAGAGAGAGAGAGAGAGAGAGAGAGAGAGAGAGAGAGAGAGAGAGAGAGAGAGAGAGAGAGTCCTACGAAGTAGGTTGGTTGTGTTCATGTGTTTACTTGTTCTCATGAGGGCTAAGACTTAAGAGAGAGAATGTGCAAGCTGAAGAGAAAGTGAAGAAAGATAAGTCAGAGATTGAAGTAGATCTAGTTAGATCTATTTCTCAAAGTGCATTTAAGACTTTTTGATGGAGATTATCCAGGTTGGACATTTTGTTGTAAAGACATTTTGTATCTGTTGAAAACACATTCTTATTGTCCCAGTGGTAGTGATATTGTTTCTCTATTTTGAGAGAGAGAGAGAGAGAGAGAGAGAGAGAGAGAGAGAGAGAGAGAGAGAGAGAGATAGAGAGATCTAAGAATCTCCTCTCACTGGTGGATGGACATGGCATATCTTGGTTTGGTAGGTCCCTATGGTCTCCAGAACAATGCGTTGTCAATACAATGCAATTCTTTCCCTTATCCAGCTACCAAGATTTCCATACCACCTTATAAATCTTGAGCAGACACAAGCTCAAAAGAGATTGAATTTTGTTGCAACCAAATTATGGCCTTCCTCACATCGACTAGATTTTTTTCAAACAATGATCCAAAATGGAAAGGAGCTTCATCTTTAATCTAAATTGTGAAAGAAGTTGTTCAATTGATACATGAAGCGGGCTATACTTTGTGAAATTGGATGCCACCCTCATATTACGAAGGCCAAAGTTGAGTCCATATAAGGAGGCCATAGAGTTGAACCCTCTGTGAGATGCTTGTCATAGATCCTTTAGTAGTTAATATCAAGGCTAGTACCCATGCAAATGTGGATAGCTTAGGATAGAATCATATCATTGCTTCCGACATTGTTGTGTTATCAATGAAGAAATAAGCAAACAAATGTATAGTAAAGGTTCGTAGGCTTTAATGGCTACAAATGTATAGTAAAGGTTTGTAGGCTTGAATGGCTACTCATGTTTACCAGCTATTTATTGATTAAATAATGATTGAGAGAAAGAGAGTGAGACTTACACCATCAGAGACTAGCAACGGTGATGACATTTATTGTTTGGGTTTAGAAGTATACGTATACTTGAGAAAATCACTTAATAACTTTGCTCGGTTTCGAGCCTGCTTGGATAAGTTCACTCGATGGTTGGTAGAACTCAAATGGGGGAGTTGAAATGAAATGTACTATTTATGTCTACAAAAGGCCAAAATGATATGTGAGATAAAAATTATACAACCATCATATGAGTGATACAACTATTTGTGACAAAAACTAAGTATTGAAATGAAATGAAACTAGATACAATATCTCTAACATTGGTAGGTAGGTAATATTTAAAGGTCATGTATGACTAAAATATGAGGTAAGACAAACATGAGAGAGTCCATATAGATCCATGTAAATATAGACATGCATATGTGCATACCAACCGATAGTATCCCAACACTAGCATACTATTTAGATGACTCCAAAGCTCTACTATAAAAATCCCATGAGGATAATTATTGTTGCTAAATTATCTTTATCTGAAGGAAATATATCTCTACACGAATTATTGGATTGATAAGTGAGAGGGATTTCTTTTTAGAGACATCCATCCAAGTAGAGATATTTTAAGTGCATCATTCAGAAAAATAATGGGATCATTGTGAATGGGAATATCTATAAGACCACCGAGAAGGGTGTGTACTTTTGATCTGCCACATTAGATGGGTGATAGAGAGCATTGAGAATAAATATTCAACCATCTATAACATCTCTGACGTGGACCATGGAATGGGTGACATAAATAATCACACTGTGAGTTGTTCTGTAAGTTTGGTGAGAAAGGACTTAAGTGATGGGTATTATTGATGCATCAGATGGTGGGTGATGGGAACATTAGATAGGGAAAATTCCATAGTTATGAGGAATTCCAAAGTGAATTAGTGTTTTGCACAAATGATGAGACAATCACTTGAATGAAGATGGGTGCAGAGTAAGCTTTGAGGAGAATCCAAAAAGTAGGCCCTGATTTGGGAGGTTAGAGGATTAGAGAAGCCAAGTGCTAGAGTTCAACCCATGCTACTATAGAGTTTAGCCAAGATGGTGAGTTTGAAGGAGGAAACCAAGGCTCCAAAGATACGTTGATGCAAATTTCAGTTGCAATGTTGAAGCTTCCAAGGATCCCTATGGCATCCTTAAGTGTACCAATTAACACCAAGACCATGTAGAAGAGTTGTGTTTTCAATCTACAAATGTCATAGATGGGGCTGATTTATGAGAAGGAACACAAGGACACACTCGAGGGGTTCACCATTCAGTTTCTCCCTATATAACGTGCATTTGCAGGTATTTTAAAAATCCCTCTTTCAACATGTCTGAATGAATAAAATGACCCCTTATTTAAGGAATCTTTTCAAAATTGAATATACAAACCCCTTATTTCGTAGCTCAAAAAAATATGAAAACATTTGAGGCAAAAGTTCAACCCACGAGCTACAACTTTTGTTTGTATCACCTTTTCAAATTCGGAGGGCAAGTGAACTTTAAAAATTCAGCAAAAACGACCGTTTTTTTCCACTGCACAAGGTCCTTGTGGGGTACTTCTTTGGATGATTCTTTTGAATACCTCCAAGAGTGAGCCCTCCATAGTGCGTGTATGCATGCCACCTACCCTTGACCTTATTTGGTAGGTCTATAATTGAAGATATTGTTGAGATCATGATATAAGTGAATAGTACAACTAAGAAAATCAAATATTGAGGGATCTAAAAAATATGTACATGTCAAATATAAATAATATAAGTGGAAAAAATATAAAGGGGTCAAAAGAAATCTCTCTCATTATGAGGCTACCATAAAAAGATAAATATTTTTGGTGTTCTAATTTTTTAGAAAAAAAACAAAATAGATGTAGGAAGGGAAAAATCACAATAGTGAAAAAATATACACAAATAAAACTAGTTTTTTTGGATTTTTGTTGGGGTGGAGTTACACCAAATATAAGAGAAGCTTACATGAAAATATTTCTATATGGAATAAAGAGTATGAAAAATGGTAAGAAAAATTGTGGTAATGGTGAGGCAATGTACAGAGCATAAATAACACACACCTAGGTAGAAATATTTAAATAAATATCAAAATAATTATGAAAAGATCTTTTATTTAGGCCCTATATACAAAGAAATATTTACATATGCATGGGCCATAATATACTTTTTTTTATTATTATTATTTTTTATTTTTTTGGCTCAACTAGCCCAATGACTAGCTAATTGAGGGTTTTTTAAGAAGATATGGGAAAAGTCCCGTGACTCACGCACGCCTATGTACAGTGAAATGGTAGGGATAGCCACAGTGTTTGGGTGATTTTGGTAGGGTGAGGTAACTCACTGTGGCAATTACAAAGAGCCGAAAAACGGCTATCAGTGTGTATGTGTGTGTGTATGATTGAGAGAGAGAGAGCGTGAGAGAGAGAGAGAGAGAGAGAGAGAGAGAGAGAGAGAGAGCATTGCGGCGGCAAGGTGGTGAGCGCGGCATTGGTGGTGGCTCCTTCCTCTTTGCAGCAACACAAGATCCTTCATTATGGAAGCATTGAGCGATGAGTGACACACCATTGTTTCTTTAGCTTGCCATGACTGTCTAGTTGTGTGCTTGCAGCCCGAGGCTCGCACATAGTGCACAAGAAAGTTCCCAGCCTACGACACTTGAGGTAAAGGACTCACATCCATAAGCACCCTCGACATTGATTTTCACACTTTCTGGCATTGACACATTTTGGTTGCACCATCGTTGCCCATCCCCTAGTTCAACATTCATGTTCAATGACAAAAAATCTTTTATTTTCCTAAAAACTGCAAAACTAGCAAGCATTGTGAGAAAACAAAAAAAAACTACCATATATACAAAGCCCTATTCCTATTTACTATTGGCAATCCTCAAGTGAGTTTCTCAACCCCCTGCATAGTATGACCTCCTGTAGAAAACACTTGGATTTGTTTGTTTCCATCCATTTGCATGAACCTCCAATAGTGTTGTGCATGCAACCATTCATGCACACAATAAGCCTATAGAACTTTGCAGTCCTCTGAACATCATCTTGCCTTTGTTGTGCTTCAAAAAGAGCACCACTATGAACACAACCATGTCCAATCAAACACATCTGACTCTGCAAGCACAACATCAAACCCTCCCTCCCAACCATGTAAAGTGGATTCCCTCTCAAGAGGACTCATACCTGACAGATAATCCAGTACAAAGTTGCACTTACAAGCATGTCTTTCAAACATGAACCACGTACCTCCTTTGAAAGATTTTTGTCTGCCATTGAGCGTACCTATTGCCTTGGAAACTCTTCTATCATAGGATCTTTGCTCTCTTTCACATCTGCAATGTAGTCAATCCCAACATCATCAAGCCCTTCTTAGTAAGTGGCCCACCAAGATCAATCCACACCTTAGCCTTGTCAACTTCATGTGCGTGCTCTTCAATCGCCTCTTTCACCACTTTATCCTTGGTGAAGACTGCTTTATCCTCCATGGAAAAACATCGTACCTACTGCACCATTGTAGCACACTCCATTACAACCTTCACAAGCACAACCATCAACATGGCACCACATAAAATCTTCACCTACATATCCACTTTCATACGCCTAGACTCCTCTACTTGGTTTTCACTTTTTCATGCTCTCCACATGCACCTTTCACATCTTTATCCACATGTAATAGATCAAATTTCTTGTACATTGAGTAAGATGAAGAGGTTTTCCAATTCATATCTGTATCATAGAACTGCTATCATCTGATTCCTGCTCCTCCTTGAAGTCGCGGAGCTGAGCTTAGGTTGACTCACACACACACACACACACACACACACACACACACACACACACACACACACACACACACACACACACACACACACACACACACACACACACACACAAATACACAGACCGAGATCTTACACAGTATGCAGAGATTTTGTTGAAGGGTTATCTCCCAAATCTTATTATTCACACAAGTATAAGTGAGTATATACAAAGAGTTAGTGATAAGAGAGTTAGGCGGGCGGGTGGCCATATCCGTATAAGAGGCCACTTGGCCTTTAATCCCAACCACCTCCCACTTAAAGTCCAATGTGTCACTTTAAGTAACTGTAAATCTATGAACATAAATGTATAAATATTTACATGGATGTCATCTATCCAATGCCCAATAACTCACAACAATGCACAAAGCCCTCTCCTGGAAGTCCCTTTGTGAGTAGATCAACAGGATTGTCCTTGGTGTGGATCTTCATCAGTTGTATCTGCTTGTCTTCAAGTACTTCCCTAATGAAGTGATATTTCACATCAATATGCTTAGTCTTCGAATGGAACACTGGATTCTTTGCCAATTGTATAGCACTTTGACTATCACAATATAAATCTACCATATCTACTTTGATTCCCTAGTTTGCTACCAATCTACTAAGCCAAATAGATTCTTTGCATGCCTCATTTGCTGCAACATACTCAGCTTCTGTAGTAGACTGCGTAATACAATCTTGTAATTGAGATTGCCATGATATGTCACCTCCAGCCCAATGTAAAGACATAGCCTGATGTAGATCTCCTCTTATCCAAGTCTACTGCATAATCTGAGTCAGTGTATCCTCTGACGCTCAAATCCTGACTACCATAGCATATGTGCATACTCTTTGTATGTTTTAAGTATCTCATGATACCTTTCACTGCCTCCCAATGTTTCTGGCCGGGATTTGACATATATCTGCTAACCACTCCCACTGCAAATGAAATATCCAGACGTGTAGCAATCATTGCATACATCAAACTCCCACATGCAGACGCATACGACACCGTATCCATTTCAACCTTTTTCACCTTAGACTGTGGGCAATCTTGGTTTCTTAGTTTCACATATGAAGACAATGGTGTCATCAATGCCTTTCCCCTATCCATATGGAAACGTTGCAACACCTTGTCAATATACTCTTCCTGAGATAAGTAAAGCATCTTCTTTGACCTATCTCGCTGGATACGCATACCTAGTATATGACTTGCCTCACCCATGTCTTTCATGTCAAAAACCTTTGCCATTTTTTACTGAAGAGCTGAAATTTTTGCCATTTGTCTACCAGCAAGTAACATGTCATCTACATACAAGATGAGGATTATCAAGCTACAATCCTTAGCTTGTTGAGTATACAGGCAATGATCTGTCTCACTTCTCTTGTATCCTTGAGAAAGCATAAATTGGTGAAACTCCTTGTACCATTCTCTTGGTGCCTGTTTCAAGCCATAGAGACTCTTTCTCAAACGACATACCAATTTCTCTTTGCCTTTCTCAACATACCCTTCTGGCTGCTGCATATAAACCTCCTCATGCAAATTTCCACGAAGAAATTCCGTTTTCACATCCATCTGATATGTAAATTCAGATCATGTTTGGCAACCAAAGCAAGTACACTTCTCAATGTTGTCATCTTGACAACTGGTGAAAAGACTTCATCAAAATCTATTCCGTGTTCTTGCTTAAAACCCTTAGCAACCAACCGTGCTTTGTGTTTTGTATGTCCATCATGAGGAGTAAGCTTATACCTGTAAACCCACTTACAAGGTAGAGCTTTCTTGCCCTCTGGAAATTGAACCAAATCCCACGTTTGGTTCTTATGCAGAGCCGTCATCTTTGATTGCATGGCCAACTACCATTTTTTCGAGTCAACCACTTGTAATGCCTCCTTGTAACAAGATGGTTCTCCGCAATCCGTGAGCATGACATAATTTAGAGGTGGCACATAATGATCAAGTGGTGTGGAGACACGCTCAGAACGTCTCAACACAATTGATTCTGCCTCTCTAGTCACTATAGGTTGTTCCTGAGCCTGACCATGCTGTCTTGATGTGCTAGCACTAGGTCCATCTTCCCTGAAGACAACTCTTCTGATCTCCTCTGTCTTCTCTTGCTTAGCGTGAAACTTGGCTTCATTGAAATGCACATCATTGCTACGAATAAATTTTCTGGACCTAGGATCCCAAAGCCAGTAACCCATCTCCCCCGATTCTCCGTAGCCAAGAAATATTCACACAAGTATAAGTGAGTATATACAAAGAGTTAGTGATAAGCGAGTTAGGCGGGCGGGCGGCCATATCCGTATAAGAGGCCACTTGGGCTTTAATCACAACACTCCTCTGTCTCAAGACTAGGGACTTCCTCTACCTTTACCGCTTCAACCTCCTCTGCAAACCTCACTTTTTGATCTCTAGCACTCATAGATGGAGTCTGACCAACCATACCCAAGTTTGCATGTGCATCTTCTACCCGATCTAGAATCTCTTGTTCTTCTTGCATAGTTGGAGCCTCCCTAATTGTTGTCATAGGAACAATCAATTTATTTGTAGCAATAGAAACCACGGTTCCTCTTTCACTAGTACTCTTTGCACCAACCTTGGCTTCACTTCCACTGGATCAACTAGCCTAGGCACCACCACTTTTGACATACTCTACCTAGCTTTCCACTTCTTCAAAATCTTGTTGGTTCGGCCTCTTGCCAAAATAACCCCATTCGCATGTATCATGTGAGTTCTCTTACTTGATTAAAATCAATTCAGCAAGTAAGAGAGCTCACATACACCTCAATAAGATATCTCAAAAGGGCTTTGAGTTCCCACTCAAATGCTTGAAAATCTCCATCTAGGCTTTTCTTTACAAAGTGGCATCAAAAACCTGCTTCCAAAGCAACCCAATCCACCATTTATTTATTTTGCAATCTGTTGTACCATCTCTTGGCTTTACCACAAACCAGGAGCAAAAAAACTTGTTTTACACCTTCGTCTCTTGAGAACCTTCTCTCAACAAAAATAGACCATAATCCTGTAGACAGGTTTCCACATCTTCCACCCCAGTGAAAATAGAAAAACTTGACCATATCATCTTTAAAAGCACTTGCTCTTTGAAAACAATACCTTCAACTGCTTTGAAGCCACAAATTCACTTTCATACAGGAGAAATCAAATACTCCTTTGTGGGGGTACTAGAAGATGGGAGGGGGGAAAGGAAAACAAACCCAACAATACACACACCACTATGTATAACTAAGATGGAATCACAACACCCGGATCCACTCAAAGAGACATACCAAACAACAAAACTTTACTACAAACACTTATCTATACACACCCAAGTTCACACTCATACAAAAAAGCAAAGCTTATTGCATCTCAAACATCACAATCACTTTCCAATCCTCAAACACACACAAAAAACCTCTCTCTCTCTCTCTCTCTCTCTCTCTCTCTCTCTCTCTCTCTCTTTTGCACACACAATAGTTGGTTCGGGGGAGTTACACAGGGCCTACACACACCAATACCTTTGCACAATACAAGAGAGGAGAAGAAGGGACGGGGGAGACAACACCAAAGACAATGCAATTCAAGATTGCTTCTTTCCCAAGTGATTGGTTATGGTGGCACATACACAAGAAGGCTCTCTTAGAGCTCTATCTTTTTCTATGTCTGGCCCACAACCTGAAAAAGTAGCAGATTTTGACAACTAAAATATCTTTCAAATGGTCTTGAATTAGCTTATGTGCATGAGATGCAAAAACATCCAGAATAATGTTTTCACAGGCTGTTTTTAGAAAAAAAACTACTTTTGTAAAAAAATTACATAATAGAACTTTTAGGTTGTCCTTATCCCAAAAAATTGAGCCACACATGCACTTTCCTCTTTTATCACTAACCACATGGCCTTCACTTCCCCACTTGCTTTGCATGTCCTAAGAGATATTTCACATGAAGAACCTTCTCTAAAGCATTGAATCTCTACCATTGTCCACATAGCCACATAATTCATACATGTCATGAATTTTTTTGTCCGCAATGGGTCTTCACACATGCTTTGACATCTGGGCACACATTCATAATCACCCTTGACATTGCTTTTCATGCTTTTTGGCATCAACACTTTTTGGCCGCAACATCGTTGATAAGTTGTCCCGTCTTTAACCACAACCCCAGAATCAAATTCAAGAAAGATGATGAACCATCTCGCTATTTGACCCATGTTGCATGGCTTGTTGAACAAGATACAATAGTGCTCGGTGATTCACAAAGAAAATAAATTGGTTGGCTAGGAGATAGTATCAAAATTTCTTCACAGCCTATACCATTCCCAATCCTTCTCTCTCCGTAGTTGTGTAATTTCATTTAGGATCGTTCAGGGTACGACTGTCATAGCAGATCAAAAAATCCATAGTCCACTCACCAAGTTGTACCAGAACACATCCATTAGCAAAAGTAGAGGCAACATGAAAGATTTTTCTCCAATCTGGTTCCTTGAGGATTTGTGTTGTTACCAAAGCCCGCTTCAACTTCTACAATGATTTCTCGCAATATTATGTAGAGTCAAAGGTTACAATCAAACCATAGAGAGGCTTAGCAATGATTGTGTACATATAGATAAATTTTATGTGGTATCCACAATGTCCCATGAATGATTGAACCTCTTTCACCACTTTCGGACATGGTCACCTTGATCTTGTCCATGTCCGTGGATATTCCATTTGTGGACACAATATGTTCCAAGATCTTGCCTATCTAACCATGAAAACACATTTTTTTGGATTTAGGCAAATATGATAAGTGCGGCATTTCCTATAATTTTTTTTAGATGCTCTATATGGTCTTCATGTAACATTGAGTGCATACATAAGTCATCCGTATAGATTTCTAAAAATCTACATAAGTACTCTTTGAAAGAATGATCCATGAGTCTTTGGAAGGTGGTGGGTGCATTTGTCAACTTGAAAAGCATCACCCTTAAGCAAAAATGCCCCATCAAATTGCAAAGGTTATTTGGTGCTAATCTTTCGGTTTAATTGCCAATTGATTATAACCTAAAAAATCCATCCAAAAAGCTATATGCACATTTCCCTGCTACTCTCTCCAAGACATGATCAGTGATAGGAAGAGGATAATTGTCATGGATAGTACCTGTGTTCACTTTTTTGAGATTGACACACTCTTAATTTTCCATTCCTTTTAGGTACCACCATAATTAGGGATAACCAATCCGTGTGCTCAATTTCATAAATGAACTCAGCTTCCATGAGCTCCTCTTTGATTTTCTTTGCAAATGTCTCATTGTAAGTGCAAGGGTGTTGTCTACTTGGCTTAACCTCAGTATTTAAGGGAATTGTATGCTGAGAGATGGCATGATCAACCCCCTTCAAGTCCTTAGATGACCATGCAAACACATCCTTATACTCCTTGAGAGTTGGAATCAACAACTCTTCCTCTTCTGGTTATAGATCCATAGCAATGTAAGCAGGTTTAGGTTCTTCTCTTGAATCTGCTAGATCTATTTTCTTACCATCCTCATATCCATCATAAGATTTTCCTCATTCATTCTTCTCTCTCATTGGTTGTTCAATGATGATTTTGTGCTCTTGAATAGTGTACTTCTTGTAATGAGAGGGTACACTTATTTTGTCCTTCTTTGACTCTTCTCTATTTTTATTGTCAATTTCTATTTTTGTTGTCCAAACCTCTTTCAATGTTTGCTTTAGTTAACTGTACTTCTTTTTTCGCTCAACCTTTGTCCATTTAGGTTCTCTAGCAACATCCACTATCTTTGATGCATCTTTTGGAGGTTTTTTTGGCTTCCTTTTTATTTATTTATTTATTTATTGGTTGAGCCAAGACTGTCAATTTTCTAGTTATCTTGTCGTTTATGCAATTATGGGCTCCCACTAGTCTCAAGTTTGATTGTTTCCCATCGATATACGGCATTGGATTGCTTCTCATCCCTTTTGTTGCACAATTGTTTTTATAACATTGTTGTCTTCTGGTTTTCTGGTTTGGAAAATCATAGAATTTTTTAGGTTTAGTCTTAGGATCACTTTGATGACCTTTTGATTTTTCATCATTTACACTAAGATCTTTGTATCTCTAACCATCAAGGGTGTCATAGAAACATTCATCACTTGATTCCTTGTTTTTCTCCAAGATGTGACTTAAATCAATTTTCATGGTAAGATCTCTAATATAACGCTCATCTCGGATACAAAAACATTGTACTTTACTCTCTATTTTTTTCAGTGTAATCTATTGTTTCTTGGTGTTAGGCACACATTGCCATAACAAACAACCAATACAGTTAACGTACAGTACATATCAAACAGAAAGCAGGAAAATGCATACTTCAAACATCATACTGCAAAGAAGACAAGTATGTAACATCAGAGATAAAGAGAATATAGTGTGCCATTCATCATCATCATTCAGTAATACAGCAGAAAGCACAGAACCAATGCAGGAGAGAGAGAACTGCATCGACAGGAATTTCCATAACTGCTTCTCGTCCAGAGAATTCACGAGACACACACTAACTTCCCCAAAATTTTAAAATACCCATGTTCACTTATCCCTAAGGTTCAAAGATAAAGGTTTTAATTACAGTTCAAAAAGTAATAGCCTGACTGCCCTAAAAGCCCTGATAAATCAGGCACTAACACTTGGTAACTTTTGTCTAGATTTACTCTAATCATGCAAAAGGAAATTGACTCTCATAGTCTGGACCTCCATACATCCTCAAGTGAGATTTAGAGTTCAACCATGCAGGTACTTCAGACTCTGTAGAAATTTCCAAATCAAGATCATGTACGGGCATTCTTCATACATATGTGTTGCTATTGTCACTTAAGTTAATGTGTGTAGTGGTCTCCATGTGGTGCAAGTAATAAATTCGTAACCCCGGTCCTAAACTATCTTTAATTTGTGCATGAATGGATTTCCTAGAATAAAATCATAGTTATGTTGAGTACCAAAATCTACTATAGTGAATGTCTACTCATACTCAATCTCGGAGGAAGTCATTACCACCTGTGCAAGAATACCTATAGGTTTTGCAATATAGCCATCAACTAGTTGCAATTTCATTCAAGTTTTTCTTAGGACAGGTTTTCCCCATTTCTCCCAAATCACTTTTTTAGCAGTGGAAACCCCCGTTCCACTAATCTCCAAGATTGCAATGGTTTCTACTCCGCGGTGCTCTATAGGTAGTGTGGTATCCATTCTTCTCCTTCGTAGTAATCCCCAACCTTGTTTATGGGAACTGGTTTTGCATTCTTTTTGGGTTGGTTTTTCTTCTCCATTTCAAGGTCTTTAGTTTTGATTGAATTTTTTATTCCCATTTTCTCCATACATTTTTGAACGTCATTCCACATATGTGGTCTTATTTTTAGCAGTTTTTGCCATAGTTAGCGTGTATCTCACTAGTGTGGACATAAGTCTTGCAACCCTTGATAATCTATGAGAGGTTGAAAAGCTCCCCACTGTGATGGTAGGACCACACCATCTGATTTTCCTTAGTAAGGACCTAAATAGGAAGGAAACTCCTTAAAGGTCTCCTATTGACTATCCTCCTATTTCTTTGTCCCTCAATCGTCATACATAGACTGAATATTGACGTCAATCATGCTTTTGTCAAGGTTCACCTCCGCAATGGGTGCTATTTTATGGTCTTGATTATCATCTCTTGCCTTCTTGACCATCTTTGAAAGTTCTTTTGGCAAGATGTCTTTGACCTTTGGCACATTAGGCAATATCTAGTTTGTAGAGTTATCCGTAGAGTTCTTTGCCACTTAATTTGTCACGTATTTTGACATGTGTCTACTTGTTCCTTTTTTTGGATGGTATTCCCACTCCTTCTCCTCATCTCCTTCATATTCTTTTTAATTATGTTTCTTATTTACAACTAGAATTTCAAGATCTTGTTATAGTTCACTCACTACTTTCATTTTGTCAAGATCTTTTAGGTCTATAAAAGGTTGGGGAACCATCCTCTCTTAAACGGGCATTGCCAAGGAGGCTCCATAAGAGTTTGAGCAGTCTCAATAAAATTTTACACATATCCAACCGGAGATTTTCTCATTCTCCATTAGGATAAGACAATCATCTATGATCTAGTATTTGGAAATTGTCTGGTCTTGCTTTGTAAGCCTTTAGAATTGCTTCCAGTGGCTCAATTTTTTAAATCAACTAGCACTGAACCTATAGAACTAACCTCTTTTGGCGTGGTTTCATTTGGGTTTAGTTTAGTCTCACAAATTGCCTCTAGTACAACACTAGACCTGGGTGTTGTTGGCTGTTGTGATCTCTTTCGAGCTTGGGATAGCTCAGCCACCATAACAACCTTTAACTTCTTATGATAATGTGCTCTCACTCTATCTTGCATGGATTTTCTAACTAATTTTTCACTAATAGATTTGTGAGAGTCTCTACCTTCTTGTTTTCTATTTTTCATGTGCTCTCGCTCACTGCATTCAATGGTATTTTTGTCTCTAAGTCTGATTCGCTTGAAGATGGTAAAGCCTCCACAATGTTCATTGTCACCTTTCCTCTTTTCTCTAGGTTTTGAGGGTAGTCTGGGTATAAGTGTTCAACTCCACATCCTGCACAATATCCTCCCTTGCTCTTCTTCCCCTGCTAAAGAGTGTTGACTATAGCATTCAATTGGTCCTTTGGATAGTCTCTATCCCAATGGTTTCTAGTGCACCTAAAATAAGGTCCTAGAGGTCTTTGTTGTTTAGGTTGCTAAGAATGTGGTCTTTGAGGCTATGAATTCGGTCTAGGTTCACCCTAGTTAACTATAAATATTAGTGTTTCCCGACTTAGGGTAAACCCTTTGCTCTTATTTAAGTTTCCCTTTATCAATTTTGAGGCTCTGGAGGATGAAGTAGTAGCTTCTTGGTCATAGGATTCCACGACCCTTGATGGATAAGGATCACACTGATGACAATGTCCATTTTGGGCCTCCTTGTGAAACATCTATACTGGTACCAAAGCACTCTCTTTTGGGTACTGATCTGGATGTACATACCTCACTACTGCCTGATCTTCTCCCGATAGTGGTGATTGATACCCTAACACTGGTCTTGGTCTTTCTAATCTTTGTTGTGGGTGTACTAGCCCTGAGATGTATCTTGGTGGTGGTGATGCTAGCCTGTTTAGTTGATATTGAGGGTTTGTTGGTATATTGTGTTGATATTGAGGGTTAGGCTAATAAGGCCTTTCCCTATCTTTCCCTCAATTGTAGAATTCTTTGATGGCATGATCCATCCACTTGTTCTCAGTGGCACGCCACGTTTGCTTAGGATATGGCTGCAACACCATAGTGCATTGTGGTGCCTGATGATCTCCTCCATAGGTTAAACATCACCTAAATGGAGGTACTCTCTAATGCTTAATCCCCAATGTTTAGCCCATTCTTTTCACAAGTTCTTTCATGAGCTCGTCGGTGTTTGTTGTTTTAGTGGTGTTTTCATCGTTCTTGGTCCACTAGCTGCTATAGATCAAGAATTTGTTGAATTCACATCTACATCTATTGACACTTCTCCATAGATTTGGCAATTATCCACTAAGTAGATAGCTTCCTTTGTGACCTTCTCCAATGTCATACACAATGAACTCTTTTTCAGGGTTCTAATACAAGTGGTTGTGTGCAAGCAATTCAAATACACGTGTTAGGTGCTCTTTATGTTCTTGTTCTAATTTACTGAATATAAGAATATCATCAAAGAATACAATCACAAAATCTTGATGGTCACTGAAAATTTTGTTCATCATGCGTGTGAAGGTGGCTGGTGCATTCGTTAGACCAAATGGCATGACAAGGAATTCATAGTGTCTCGTTTGTGTTCTGAAAGCGGGTTTGTAGACATCTTGATCAAACATTTTGACTTGGTGATACCCTGATTTGAGGTCAATTTTGCTAAAGATGTTTGTCCCTTTGAGTTTGTCTAATAGATCATCCATTCTAGGAATAGGGAACCTATTCTTGATGGTGATCTGGTTTAAAGCCTTGTAGTCAATACACATATGAAAAGTCCCATTTTTCTTCTTATAAAGAAGTATTGGAGCTCTATATGGTGAACTACTAGGTCTTATAAGTCTCTGATCAAGAAATTTAGCGATTTGAGTTTGTATCTCCCTGTGTGCAGTTGGATTTACACGATAAGGTGCTCTACAAGGAGGTTCACTACCTAGTATACTATCTATTTTGTGGTCTTCTGGGCGTGAAGGTGGAATTCCAGGTGGTAGATCATGCATGAAACAATTCTAAAATTGTGAGAGAAAATCATCATGTGAAAAGTTACGTGAGGTTTTTATTTCAATGGAAATTTGATTTACCATCACTAAATATGTTTTCCCTTGTTTTTGAATGGCTCTTTTGGCTTGAGTGTGAGAGAGAAGTGGAAATTTTTGATGACCTAGTGTTGCTTGGATGGAGAATTTTTTTTTATTATGAGTGAGAGACATGGTACACATTTTATAATTAATTAATGGATCAAATTCATGACAAAATGACATTCCCAAGATCATATCAAAACCATGCAATGGTGCTACCAGAAATGTACGTGCTTATGTAAAATCACCAATGCAAACTTCAACAATGACTTGGGTTTTGCAATGAAAATGTTGATTATTAGAAATAGTTTTGACTTTGTGAGGTGAAGAAATTTCAGAGAGAGAGAGAGAGAGTTATTGTGCCAATTGTGAAAAAATAAAATCATGGCTACTACCATCATCTAAAAGAATGGTGACACTTTTCACCCATGACTCTGCCTTGCACTTTAAAAAACGTGTGAGGAGGTATGGAGTACCTTAAGATGGTTCGTCATTGTGATCATACTCATGATCATATCCCTCATCGTAATTAGCTTCCACTTCATTGTCATCGGGATTATCATCTTCAATGAGGTTAATAGTAGCACCGTTGGGGCGGTTTTTGTTGAAGGGTCTTTGGTTTGGATTTTGTGTGACTCCATTATATTGGCCATTGCTCTTAGCAGGACCTTTTGGGCACTTATATGTATAGTGACCATACTGAAAACATTTGAAACACTTCACCTTTTTATTACCATCAGAGTTTTGAGCAGGACGTTGGTTGGAAGAATTTTGGTTACCTCTTTGCTGCGTGTTGTTGTTGTTGTTGCCATAAGGTTGAGAAGCTGTAGCAGAATAGTGAAATCTGTGTCTCTTGAAAAAAATACGGCTCTGATATTTGTTCCTGTCAAAGTTAGGAGAGAAAGAAGCTCTCTTGTTACGGTTAGTGTTAGAAGTTTTTTCGGTATGAGAGGGTTGTCCAACTTTCTTCTTCTCTACATTAAGGGCCAAATTAATAGCCTTTGATAGTGAATTTGGTTCAAACATCTCTACCTCAGTACCAATTTGTAGTGCTAGCCAGATATATATTTACGCTTTAATCTGCTACAACTGACATGTTCAATAGCTTGAAATTGAATTAAACAGTCCCAAAAACGATCAGTATAGCCCTGTGCATCTTCATTTTGACCTTGTTGAATGAATCCCACTGGTGTCGTGCTTTAGCTTTATACTGTGTGGGAAAAAAATGAAATAAAAACATCTTTTTGAATGCATGCCGAGTATGTGGTCTTTTACCATGCTGTTTGGTGGCGTTCCACCATAATGCAGCTCTACTAGTGAGATGATTTGATGCACACTTTACCATTTCCCGTTTGGGAAAGTCTTCATCATGAAAATAATAATCTAATTGACTAACCCATGATGCTAGAACCATGCTAGTATCTTAGTGCCATCAAAATCCTTGAAAGTGAAGGCTTTTGTGCTAAAATTATTTTGCTTGGATGCCGGTGCAGATTCTATGCATGCAAAATGAAATAATTTATCTTCAAGCTCCTGCCTTTGCATACGTTCATATGTGAGAGATTGTTGCAGATGGACAAGCTGCTCAGTAGTTGTGGATTCCTATGGAAGGTGTGCCATGATTGCGTGATTTGTTCTTCTTTTTTTTCTCTCTTTTTTATACTTTTACTTTACTTTTTAATTAAGGTTGTGAGTGTTTATGTAAATGATGGTATGCAGAATAACGCTTAAGAATTAAAAATAAAGGAATAAGCAAAAATAAATAGATACTTGGATTGTAGATTTGTTGATGCCATCTAGTCCAAGTTGTGGAGTACAATGGCAAGTTCGAAGTTGGTGTCCGAACTTTTCAGTGTCCGATCTCTTGTATCCCCAAAAGATGATGACAATAACAATTTAAGAACATGGTCAGTATTCAAATATGATGAACTGGTTATGGATAGATCCAAATTTAATGCCTTTGATATGTTCGGTTAGATAATTTTACTCAGAAGAAAATGCAATTTGTAGGGTTGACCTCCGTTATCTCACTCAATTTGTCATTGGGTATTGTCTTTGCCGTAATTATGTTGGTAACTAGGCTCACGATAATTGAAATCGGTATAGCTTGAGGGATCTTGAGAAATTTGAGGTGGAAGGAGCTCCAATTGCAAGGGTATCTATATATTTATATATATATATATATATATAAATATCTACATATATATATATATATCTACATATATCTTTGAATAGATTGCCTTTGAATTTTAACCGTGGCCAAAAAATGCTTGCAGAGTGTACAACTGAGGGATTTTTTTTTTGTTATGTGAATATGAGCTGCGACGACTGCGGTTGATAAGCGGCCAAGCTTTTAGTGTTGGTATCCATGGTGCTTAAGGAGTTGAAAGGAGTGTGAATGGGCACTTAAAATGGAATGGGTGTACTCCTTGTGGGCGGCCGGTCAACTTGAAGATTAAAATAGAGCACACCTTCTTGAACTAAAGGTGTGAAGGAAAATAGGCATGCAGCGAGCAGGGGATGAGGGCAACAGTGCCGAGCAGTAGCAAGGGCGACATTGTGTTGTAGAAGCCGTTTCAGGCCATGAGAGAGAAAGGTAAAGTGACCAGCGGGCCTGGGCGCCCCTACTAAAGCTGAATGCAATGCCTTTGGTGAAGGTTGAAAGAGAACCTCTTCTTTTTTAGCTTCCTCTCTCAATTTTAAACCCGGATATCATCTTCTTTAATGCTTTGAAAGATCTTTATTTATTCAATGGTCTCTCACCTTCACCACCCGCAAGAGTTAATCCCTCAAGTAACATTTTAAACTCGTCTTACTGATTCTTGATCTTCAATGAGAAAGATTAATGGATTGATTAGACATTGATTAGCTTTTTTTGGCGGATTGGATGTTGCCCATTTCAAAAATTCCTCTTCAAACTTGAAAATTGATTGGCGATCAACTTATGCTTTGCAAATTTGTTGTTGCCGATTCAAAAATTTTGAAAATTGATCTCCAAGTTCCTTAAACCTGAGGCTCTAATACCATTGTTTGAAGGGGAGCTGGCGAGAACGGTTGCTTGCTTCCAATTCCCAGTTTTTCTTGCACCTCTGCTTGTCAACCTTTCACCATCCCTTCCAATTACAAGTACTCACACACACCTAGACTATGACAGCATACGTGCGCACGCGCGCACACACACACACACAAGACAAATTGAAAATGGAAGAGTGTAAGGGCGTGTAAGAGGTGTATAAGAGATGTATACATAATCATGGAGTAAACAGAGAAACACATCATAGCATAGGACACACGCGCGCGTGCACACACACACACACACACACAAGACAAATTGAAATGGAAGAGTGTGAGGGAGTGTAAGAGGGGTATAAGAGATGTATACATAATCATGGAGTAAACAGAGAAACACATCATAGCATAAGAGAGAAGAAAGGGGAAAATTTGAGCATCTACATAAGAAAGCCTAAAGATTGCAACCCCAAACTCCATGGTTCCTCTTGTGGGGTTTTCTATTTGATATTTGATTTTATATTGGTGCCAAAATTTGGAGGCCCCTGTTTTACACTTTAGTCCCACTTAAATTACGAGTGGTACACACTACTTATTGCATGACCCTCTTAGGGTGAGTTTTCACTGTCCTTTTACAAAGCAGCCATAGTGGCTTATTATTAAAAGATCTAGAATATTGTGCTATAATAAAAATGACTGTGAGAATTATTATTTGCTTGCATCTCCTCGTCAACTCCCAAAGTTCCAATCTACAAACCATCATGCACTCCCTATTATTAAAATTCAAATAGACAGCACTTAATTAACCATTAAGCCACCAATTGCAGTTAACTACATGCAATAGGAGCGTGCCTAGTCTTGTAACAATCTTGGAGAACTCGTAGGTACCATATCAATCCATGATATTTTGGGTGGTTTAAGAAACCAATTCACCAAAATTTTTAACGCAAATCTACTCTCATAAACACTTGAGAATGATTTTAGACACATCCATACTTCATGTTAAAAACCAAAGAAGAAAAACGCACTTTGGTATACACCACCAAGTACTCGCAATCCCCTTGAGGTGCCTACTCACATGCCTCATCTTTAATTGTTCTAAGAAATTTCCATTGGCAAAGGAACCTTCAAACTACCAAATGAAAGAGCTATCTTTTGGGACATCTCCCCTTTAGTCAAATTTATGAAACTTGTCTGAAGAGGTCTCAACTTGGGAGACCTTTATATCCTTCTTGAAATGGTGATATTTCTTGGCCATGCTTTTGTTGCCTTATTAGAGAGTCCATCTTCTTATCGACTTCCTACAAAGAGAAAACATTAGGAAGAGAATGGGGTTTAGGAGGGCCTCTTTATTAGGTAGTTTGAGGGAATCAAACCTCTAGTATTAAGAAAGATTTCAAAGGATGGCTATTGAATTCAAAAAAGAAAAAATGCTAGTTTATTTGAATTCAAACTTTGCCCCCAAAATGAAATTCAAAATCTATCGGGAAAAACTATATCATGTAACATATCTACAAAAAGAACTTGGTGTGTAGATTATAGATCTATGATCTCTGCTCAAATCGGAGATCATATGTAGGAGCTATCGAAGGACAAAAATCATAAATTTGTCCACCCTTTTTTTGGGGGGGGGAGGGGGTGAATCCTTTGACCACTCTTATACCTCTCTTACACTCCCACAATTATTGCACACATGTTGTGCATCTATTTGTCAAATGTTAATCACCTCCATAATCTCATGGAAAATAAATAGGCCCTCCTAGACCCCATCCTCTTCCTAACCAACTCTGTGAGTTTTTCTTGTAGGTATTGAATTTTTCTAGTTTTGTTTTGTCTTGACTTGTCATGGATTCTTCCCATGTCTTCCGAACATCATCCTCCTTTATAGAGAAAGAGAGGAGATCATTACTTTATAGCAATGCCAAAAACAGGAGCTCATAGAAATATCAAATATAATTAGATAAATAAAATTTCTCCCTTGCCATAAAGATTATTTTTACTACTCAAAGGAATTCTTTATACAAGCACTTGAAACAAACATATTGACATATCCACACTCTAGATTAGACCTGATGGTACTTGAAAGCCTCAACTTCCCAATCTCAAGGAAAAAAACTATTCTTAAGGTCCTTTGTCCCTTACTCAGAATCCTCAAGAAATAAGTTTCTCACCTCTAGAACTCACCTTCCAAACTCAAGGCATGACATCCCTATAATTCTGTATTTGAGTCCTCTTCTGTAGAAATCTTACTGCCAACCCTGCTATCCTTGACACAAAGTCCCTTCTCAAGAATCTCTACTCCCTGACCCCATCTTGAGAGTCTATCACTCTCCTATCTATTGATCCAAAACTAAAACCTAGGGTGAAAAACCCTTGCCAGGATGATTTGGCTATGCCTTCCTCTACTCCTACTTCCTTGTGTAGATGAAGTGCACTTGCAAAACAAATACTCATAGATCAAAACATGAAAAAGAATAACCTTTTAAGATTTAAAACTTAAAATGCAACTCAGATCTTAGAAATCAACTCCGTAGAAGAGATCTCAATGCAAAGAACCCTCTCTTTCAATCCTACACATAGAAGTTGTGTGACCTCTCGGGGGGTGCACTATGTAATCATGTTAATGTATAACGTGAGTTCGAAAGGAGGGATTTTGAAATGCAAAAAAATTAGGCAATGTAACAAAGATACATGTGAGCTATGATTTTATTAGTGGACCCCAGTTTTCCCATGTTATGCAGCCACACTCTCTCTTCCACTTTATCATTTTCCTCTTTCACACACACTTCTCCACTCATCATCCCCACCTCTCTCACCACTCCTCTCTGCACCCTACTCACCTTCTCCTCAACCTTGAAGAATAAGAGAAACCATGGTGAACTCATACCTCCCACACACAATTCCATTCCAAAATTGACCACCTAGTCTCATTTTTCCTCCTCCAAATTACCCATATCTATCAAAAAAACCACAAAATTCAGACTCTTCTCTTAAAATACAGCATCATGGTGGTTGATTACTCAACTTCAATTACCTTGTCTCTCAAGGAAGGTCAAGAGTAGAGAAAAAATGTACCGTCAAAGCTAGTGGACCGTCAACAAGCGTCAAAATTGGCCCTACTCAAGACACTTGGAGCATCAACCTTGTAAGAAAACCACCTTCTCTTACCTCTTAAGAGTTTTTCTTCCTTATTTGTATCCTACATGGATACTCCCATTGTAAATATCCAATTCCATTTGTAAATTAATACTAACTCTACTAACACTAACCCACTATGAAAAGTCCTATCACCTCCATTTCTCTCCTCTCTCTTTCCCCACCAACTTCTTGATAATTCCAAGCAAAAGAAATTAGATAAATTGCTAAAAATCTAACCCAAGCATGGTTAGAGGAGTAACCCTAGCCTTCAAAATTGCTATAAAAGGAGGGTGTAGCTAGCACAAAAGGGGGAGCCATAAGCAAGAGCACTATGCTATAGCTTGAGAAGCCAAGCTCAACCTCTCTAGAAGGAGCTCTTGAGTGGAAGCTCATTGTCTTATGCATGTGCATGTGTTGTAATAGGGGATTAGCAAGGGAACTCTATGCCATTGTAAGAGAGAGAGTGATAATTCAATTGAGAGTAGGAAATCTATCATTTCTCCTACTAGTGTAAGCCCAACATTTGCTGAATCAAGGAGGGTGGCTTTGGACTAAGCTTGGATATTTTGTCTCCCTTTCAACGTGAAGTAATGGACAACAATGATGCGTAAGTGTCTTGATGTTTTTTGTTAAGTTCTTCATAGCTTGTCTTTGGTGTTGTCATCAATCTAGCCATAAATCCCACATACTGTAAGAGGGCGACAGGGTGGAGAGGACTCCCCTGGCCTTAAGACAGTGATTGGGGTGGCTTTTTTTGTGATGTGTTGTGGTGAAATTTACGCAAGCTATGTGAACAAATACTAATCTCACTTTGATTTGTCATGATAGATTTGTAAGAAGGTATTAATGCAACAAGCACCCCCTCCCCCTTTCTCTCTCTTTCTTAAATATATAGTTGTGTTTGCTTGATCATTGCCGATACATTTCAAAGCAGCCCGAGCACTCTCTCTCTCTCTCTCTCTCTCTCTCTCTCTCTCTCTCTCTCGTGTTTTAGTGTGTGAGAGTGTTCCATTGGTGTTAGGGTTAGTGTAAATTCCTTGCTTGTTTGTGGGTTGCTCTAATGATTCTCCTCTTTTGCGTCCTAGTTCGCTTTTAAACTAGGTGGTGCCCCTTGTGTAGTTGGGATTTGGTGGCTGGGGGTTTGTTGTTTTGGTTTGTGTTGTGTTGTGCCCCAGCCCCATTGAGCAGCACGGGAGCCTTGAAGGGTGTCTAGAGGTTGCTCTTCTTGTTGCCCGCCCCGGACCGCCCAAAAATTGGTGCCCTCACTGAGGACGGCTTGTGTATTCTTGTGTAGAATCAACCTTTAGCATAGTCAAATAGTTTGCATGAATCACGAAAGTTTGTATGATCCCTTCATTCCCATTGCAAGGCAAAAGGTACACATAATCGTTAGTACTAAGTTGCAATTTCAACGTGTCATTCGTAGAATTTTAGGTCCTCTTAGGTTGGCCGAGATAAACGCTTCAGTAAATCCTTTTATTTTGCCTCTCATTAGGTACGACCTTAGTTTGGACATCTATATTTTTGTTTTGTTTTAAGCATTAGGTCATGCATAGACCATGGATAATGGCCCAGGAATAGAGGTTTTCCCCTTCCATTTCACTCCACACATTAGAATAAACATTGTAATTAGTAGGAAAATCCATTTTCAACAACGTATGGTGTTCATGTTTGGTGCCCAAAGAGTAGGAGAAATTCTCGCATCACCAAACCCTGTCATCCTACCTCTTATTGATTATCATAGGTCGTTTGATGTGAATATCTTTATTTTGTTGTAGAATAGATTGCAAGCTAGATACATTATTGTGTAAATCTTTTTAAGAAAGAAAAACAAAAACGGGTGTCACTTTGAAATCAATTCAATGGAAAGCCAACGCCAAATGTCTAGGTATCCTCTTTTCTTTGGAGAGCCTGGAGAGGATGCTAAATTATTTTTAGCGAATTTCAAGATGTCTTGCCGTATCAAGAGGATAATAACTGATCAAGAACGTGTAGAAATGTTTGAGGTGGTCCTTAGGAAAGATGTTAGCACTTGGCTTGACTCTTTGCCTGAGGAAGTTAAGGGGAATTACACAGAAGTTTTGAATCGTTTCAAGAAATACTTCTTTGATCCCCAAAACACTCAAAAATTATGGCAAGACATTGTTTCTCATAAGCAAAAAGACTTAGATGACTACTACTTGTACAAGCAAGAGTTTCTACGTCTTTGGGCTCTATGGATACGAAATGTTGCTAACCCTGGTGATGGTGCAGAATTTCTAAAGAAGGAGAGGTTCATAGCCGGACTCTTTCCTGACCTTAAGGTAAAAGTTGAGGCGGGTGCACCTACTACCTTTGATGCAGCTGAAACTAGGGTTGCTGAGAAATATAGGAAACTCAAGTGCTTAAGGGGAGAGGTTCCAATAGAAGGTCTTAGACCCAAACGTGAGTCACAAGCATCAACATCGAGGGAGCTTCCTGAGGTAACGGCGGAAGTAATTGAGAAGTTAAAAGAATCTTTAAGCAGCCTGTCAATTCACCTTGCACAAGCTGTAGGTCCAAAGGGACAAGCAAAGAAGTCTGAAGAGCGAGATCCACGACCTAGGAGAGTCTTGCAATGTTGGAATTGCGGAGAGTCTGGACATGGGATGTATAATTGTCCTTGGCCCCGTGGGGAGCCAGGGAGACCTAACTTGAATTACCCAGTGATGAATGCAGGTGAAGGAACTGGTCAACAACCAAGGCTTCTACAAAGACCAAATGGACCAAGACCACCTCCACAAGGGGTAGAAGGAGTTCCACCTTTGCCAAATCCAAATGTGCATGTGGTAGAGGTGACAAACTCAAATGAGGTTGACATGGAAGCAAATGGCATTAAGCGTAGCCGAGGAAAAGGTAAAGAGAAAGAGGGTGTCCCATCACAGAGTGACCATGGACAAGGCAAGAAGGCAAAGGAGACCAAGGAAGCTAAGAGGACTCGACGTCGTATCAATCTCCAAGACTTCCCTCTTGGACATGGTATGTCTCCATACAACCTGTTGGAAGACATGCGAGGTAAGGGTCCTGATATCTCATGGCCTCAGTTTCTTGTATTATGCCCACAAGTTAGGAGGGATTTAACAAAGGCAGTTAGCACTAGGAGAAAGGTAAAAGAGAGTTTTCCTGTTGTGAAAATTGCACATGCTGAAATGAACGAGGATATTACACCTGTGCTAGATTGTTACATAAAAGGAAGATTGGTTAGGAAAGGTCTAGTGGATGGGGGTGCACAAATTTGCATCATGACAGAAGGGCTCATGCAAAGACTAGGCATGCACATCCATGAGACACCTGAAATCAAAGTGAAAATGGCAAACAATAGCAAGGCTAGGTGCGTAGGCATTTGTAAAAATGTTTTTGTGGAGGCCTTTGGCATTAAGAAGGCAGTGGATTTCTATGTCATGTCTACCAAGGGAAATGGTTACCCATTTATCCTAGGAAGACCATGGCTAATGAAAATGCGAGCTTTGTAGGATTGGGAGAGTGGAAAGCTAATTTGCAGGAATGACAATCACAAGAAGGTTGTCTTTGACATGAAGGAGCAACGCCAAGAGGAGCTCCATGAAGAATCATCTCGAAGTGAGACGGAAGAAGATTGGACTGAAAACACTTCAGAAGAAGAAAGTAGCGGCAGCATTACTGAAGAGGAGTCCTCCATTGAAGTCACGGGGGTAAGGTTTAAGCCAAACAACCAGGAGACCTCTTCTCGAGGTTTGGAAGAGGTAGGTTCCCAAGAGAACCAAAAGGTGGAAGATGAAGGAATGTTAGAAGGTATGTTGTCTACAACACTTACAAAGGATGAAAGAGAGGAGTTCAAATGTGTGCTAAGGAAATTTTCGAGGCTTTTTGCTAAAGACTACACCGATGTGAGTGGAGTAGATGTTGTTCAACACAAGATTGAGTTGAAGCCAGAGGCCACACCTAAGGCTCAAAAGCTACGAAGGCTAGGAGTCATTAAGGAGCAGGCTCTACTCAAGGAGGTAAGAAAGCTTCTAGCAGCAGGTTTCATTTACCCAGTGGAGAATTCAGAGTGGGTCTCTCCCGTTGTTGTCACTCCTAAGAAAAACGGAAAGTGGAGGGTGTGTGTGGATTACCGTCCACTCAATGAGGCAACAAAAAGAGATCACTTTCCCCTCCCATTTCAGGATGAGATACTAAATGAGGTAGCTGGTCATGAGAAGTACACTGTGTGTGATGGCTACTCAGGCTACTTTCAAATAGGGATCGCATTGGAAGATCAATTTAAAACAACCTTTATCACTCCTTGGGGTTGTTATGCTTTTAGAGTCATGCCATTTGGTCTGACAAATGCTCCTGCAACATTCCAACGTTTCATGAACATGGTGTTTCAAGCATTCTTTGGAAAGTCAATTAGGGTGTTCATTGATGATTTCTGCATTTATAGCTCAAAATCATTGCATCTACAAAGGGTAGAAGAAGGTTTAAAGAAGCTCTACGACATGGGAGGTCAACTCAACCCCGACAAGTGCCACATAGGTGAGGATGAAGTGATCTTGCTCGGTCACAAGGTTTCCTATAAAGGCATTGAGGTGGATCCTTCAAAGGCATAGGCTCTTATTGAGCTCCCATCACCGAAGAGTCTTAAGGAGGTCATATCTTTCATTCAGAAGGTGAAGTATATGTCACGCTACATTCACTTAGCCTCGGAGTTGCTTCATCCTTTGCAAAAGTTGACACAACAAATAGAATTTGCATGTTCTGATGAGCTTGAAGAGTATTTTTGTAACATTAAAGTCATTTTGTCAGAGCTACCAACACTCATGCCTCCTTGTTGGGAGTACACATTCTTTGTTAGCTCTAGTGTTGGAAGGGAAACAATTGGTGCTGTGTTGCTACAACAAGATCCCCACAGTACAAGGATGTGACCCATCTACTTTGCTAGTAGGGTCATGAATGCTTTGGAGAGAGACTACACAGAAGCAGAACTCATGATGCTTTCTCTCATGTTTGCGGTGAGAAAGTTTAGATCCTACCTGCTACCAAAACCTTTTGTAATTCTCACTGCAGAGAATTTGTTCCCTTGGGTGTCATCTCAAATGAATCTTAGTACTAGGATCTCAAAGTGGATTATGGAGTTGCAAGAGTTTCAATACTCTTTCAAGGTAGAAGATAGTGTGCGTGCACAATTGGCAGGGATTCTCACTTATAGGGTGCATGAAAAGGAGATTAAGGTGCCTGAAGTAAAGACCCTACCATTACCACCACCAAAAAGTATTCCTAATGCTTTTACCTTGTTCTTTGATGGAGCTTTTCGTCGAGCCACAGGAAAAGCAGGAGGAGGGCTAGTGTTGCTCAACCCAAGTGGAGAGGTGGTCATGAAAGAGAAGTTCAATCTACCAAGTTCAGCTAGCAACAATGAAGCAGAATATGACACACTAATTCATGGTTTGAAGATGTGCATTGGCCAAGGGATACAACGCCTCATGGTAAAGGGAGATGCACTTCTCATTGTTAAGCAGATTTTAGGCATTTGGGCATGCAAGAATGAAAGCTTAGGGACAAAAGTTCATGCCATTCGTAGATTGTTTAATCAATTTGAAGAAGTGCAACTATATCATATTCCTAGGAAACAAAATGAAGATGCCGATTTACTTGCACAGCAAGTAGTTACATGTGTTGAGAAAGAAGTGCAGGTCATCATGGTGGCAGCAACTGTCAAGCAACCGAGATACCAGGGATTGGAGTCATTGACTCCCATTATTAGCTACATTTTGGAGGGCGAGTTTCCACAAGACTTCACGAAGGCTCAGAAGAGGAGACTCATGAAGAAGGCAAGAGCATATCTCTTCCTAGAAGGCTCCCTCTATCAAAGAGGGAAGGATCAAGTGTGCAGAAGAGTACCAACTATCGAGGAAATTCCAGCCATTTTAAAAGGTTTGCATGAAGAGGCATGTGGTGGTCATTTTGCCCAAGAATCAACTGTGAAGAAGATTTTGCTTGCGGGGTATGTTTGGCCAAGCTTGCATGTGGATGTTCAACATTGGTGTAAAAGCTGTCACAATTGTCAGATAAATGAAAATAGAAGGTTGGTGCATGGCCCGAGGCAAATAGTTCTTGCAAATGGACCCTTTGAAAAGTGGGGCATTGATGCTATGGGTCCTCTGCCTAGGACAAAAAATGGTAAACTCTACATTCTAGTGGCTGTAGACTATATGACTAGGTGGGTGGAAGCACAAAGTGTGGCAAAGGTAAATGAGAGGACAGTGAGCAAATTCGTCTACACTCACATTTGTTGTAGATTTGGCACACCTTTGGAGATTGTTTCTGATAATGGTCCAGGGTTTAGAAAGGGATTGCTCACAGAAGTCTGTGAAGAACTTTGCATTCTACATCGTCACAGTACACCCTACTATCCCCAATCAAATGGTTTGGTAGAAAAAGCTAATGGTGTCATTGCAGGCATCATTAGAACGATGGTGAAAAACAAGACAAAGTTGTGGGATGACTTCTTGGATGGTGCCTTGTGGGCGTATCGAACCACATATAGGGAAGCCACGGAGTTCACACCGTTTCACTTGGTCTATGGTCAAGAGGCTTTACATCCAATTGAACTAAAAATTCCAACAATGCGACTTCATGGCAAATCAGCACAAGATGATCAAGAAGCATGGATGGATTGACTTTTTACCTTAGCTGAGCTTGAGTGGAAAAGAGAAGCAGCATACGAGTGCTATAAGAGGAAAGCCACACAGACAAAGGAGAAGCTTGACAAGAAACTGAAGGACAAAGGCATCAATGAAGGAGATCTTGTGTTAAGGTATGACAATCGACTCGATAATCGTTTTGATGCCAAATTTGAAACAAGATGGCAAGGGCCATACATAGTCAAGAAGGCTTTCGATTCAAGTTACTATCAGCTCATGGACTTGAATGGTAAAGAGCATTCCAGGAAAGTAAACGGGTATCTCTTGAAGCCCTATTTGAGTCGCCTTCTACCAAAGGATCTACCAAAGATATGTCAAAAGGCCACTATCTCATGTAAGTATTGTTACATGAAGCATGAGTGTAACTCTAACCAAAATTCTGAGGGGCCAAACAATAAAGATCTCGTCAAGGACTTTGAAGCACTCTCTTTGGAAAAGATGCTCTATGATGGTACATGAATATACCATCATCCAGGGGGAGGGCTAATGATAGCCGTTTTTCGGCTCTTTGTAATTGCCATAGTGAGTTACCTCACCCTACCAAAATCACCCAAACACTGTGGCTATCCCTACCATTTCACTGTACATAGGCGTGCGTGAGTCACGGGACTATTCCCATATCTTCTTAAAAAACCCTCAATTAGCTAGTCATTGGGCTAGTTGAGCCAAAAAAATAAAAAAATAAGTATATTATGGCCCATGCGTATGTAAATATTTCTTTGTATATAGGGCCTAAATAAAAGATTTTTTCATAATTATTTTGATATTTATTTAAATATTTCTACCTAGGTGTGTGTTATTTATGCTCTGTACATTGCCTCACCATTACCACAATTTTTCTTACCATTTATCATACTCTTTATTCCATATAGAAATATTTTCATATAAGCTTCTCTTATATTTGGTGTAACTCCACCCCAACAAAAATCCAAAAAAACTAGTTTTATTTATGTGTATATTTTTTCACTATTGTGATTTTTCCCTTCCTACATCTATTTTGTTTTTTTTCTAAAAAATTAGAACACTAAAAATATTTATCTTTTTATGGTAGCCTCATAATGAGAGAGATTTCTTTTGACCCCTTTATATTTTTTCCACTTATATTATTTATATTTGACATGTACATATTTTTTAGACCCCTCAATATTTGATTTTCTTAGTTGTACTATTCACTTATATCATGATCTCAATAATATCTTCAATTATAGACCTACCAAATAAGGTCAAGGGTAGGTGGCATGCATACATGCACTATGGAGGGCTCACTCTTGGAGGTATTCAAAAGAATCATCCAAAGAAGGACCCCACAAGGACCTTGTGCAGTGAAAAAAAACGGTCGTTTTTGCTGAATTTTTAAAGTTCACTTGCCCTCCGAATTTGAAAAGGTGATACAAACAAAAGTTGTAGCTCGTGGGTTGAACTTTTGCCTCAAATGTTTTTCATATTTTTTTGAGCTACGAGCTGTGAGCTATGATTTTATTAGTGGACCCCAGTTTTCCCATGTTATGCAGCCACACTCTCTCTTCCACTTTATCATTTTCCTCTTTCACACACACTTCTCCACTCATCATCCCCACCTCTCTCACCACTCCTCTCTGCACCCTACTCACCTTCTCCTCAAACTTGAAGAATAAGAGAAACCATGGTGAACTCATACCTCCCACACACAATTCCATTCCAAAATTGACCACCTAGTCTCATTTTTCCTCCTCCAAATTACCCATATCATCAAAAAAACCACAAAATTCAGACTCTTCTCTTAAAATACAGCATCATGGTGGTTGATTACTCAACTTCAATTACCTTGTCTCTCAAGGAAGGTCAAGAGTGGAGAAAAAATGTACCGTCAAAGCTACTGGACCGTCAACAAGCGTCAAAATTGGCCCTACTCATGACACTTGGAGCATCAACCTTGTAAGAAATCCACCTTTTCTTACCTCTTAAGAGTTTTTCTTCCTTATTTGTATCCTACATGGATACTCCCATTGTAAATATCCAATTCCATTTGTAAATTAATACTAACTCTACTAACACTAACCCACTATGAAAAGTCCTATCACCTCCATTTCTCTCCTCTCTCTTTCCCCACCAACTTCTTGATAATTCCAAGCAAAAGAAATTAGATAAATTGCTAAAAATCTAACCCAACCATGGTTAGAGGAGTAACCCTAGCCTTCAAAATTGCTATAAAAGGAGGGTGTAGCTAGCACAAAAGGGGGAGCCATAAGCAAGAGCACTATGCTATAGCTTGAGAAGCCAAGCTCAACCTCTCTAGAAGGAGCTCTTGAGTGGAAGCTCATTGTCTTATGCATGTGCATGTGTTGTAATAGGGGATTAGCAAGGGAACTCTATGCCATTGTAACAGAGAGAGTGATAATTCAATTGAGAGTAGGAAATCTGTCATTTCTCCTACTAGTGTAAGCCCAACATTTGCTGAATCAAGGAGGGTGAATTTGGACTAAGCTTGGATATTTTGTCTCCCTTTCAACGTGAAGTAATGGACAACAATGATGCGTAAGTGTCTTGGTGTTTTTTGTTAAGTTCTTCATAGATTGTCTCTGGTGTTTTCATCAATCTAGCCATAAATCCCACATACTGTAAGAGGGCGACAGGGTGGAGAGGACTCCCCTGGCCTTAAGACAGTGATTGGGGTGGCTTTTTTTGTGATGTGTTGTGGTGAAATTTACGCAAACTATGTGAACAAATACTAATCTCACTTTGATTTGTCATGACAGATTTGTAAGAAGGTATTAATGCAACAAGCACCCCCTCCCCCTTTCTCTCTCTTTCTTAAATATATAGTTGTGTTTGCTTGATCATTGCCGATACATTTCAAAGCAGCCCAAGCACTCTCTCTCTCTCTCTCTCTCTCTCTCTCTCTCTCGTGTTTTAGTGTGTGAGAGTGTTCCATTGGTGTTAGGGTTAGTGTAAATTCCTTGCTTGTTTGTGGGTTTCTCTAACGATTCTCCTCTTTTGCGTCCTAGTTCGCTTTTAAACTAGGTGGTGCCCCTTGTGTAGTTGGGATTTGGCTGGGTGTTTGTTGTTTTGGTTTGTGTTGTGTTGTGCCCCAGCCCCATTGAGCAGCACGGGAGCCTTGAAGGGTGTCTAGAGGTTGCTCTTCTTGTTGCCCGCCCCGGACCGCCTCAACACGTGAGTACACGAAGGATAAGAAAATAGAGATGGAGCAAGAGCATCACTTATCTTATTTTAACAGTAGTTTTGCAATGACCAGCCATTGTGGACGCCCATGTGTGAATGGGTCAAATTCTTATAAAAGATCCATTTGACCTAAAGTCTTCATTCTCTGAGGTGCAAGCTAAGAATTGCTCTTGCTCCATCTTTGTCTCCTTCTCCTTCGTGTTCTCACATGTGTATGTGTGTGTATGCTTGAGAGAGAGAGAGAGAGAGAGAGAGATAGAGAGAGAGAGAGAGAAACAGAGAGAGAGAGAGTATGTGTGTGATCAAGCATTGCGCCGGCATCGATAGCAGCGAGGTGATTGAATGCGGCATTGGTGGTAGCACCTTCTTCTTTGCAGCACAGGATCCTTCACAACGGAAGCATTGAGCGATGAGTGACACACCATTGTTTCTTTGAGCTTGCTAGGATTGTCTAGTTGTGTGCTTGCAGCCTTCAAGACTCTCACACGGTGCACAGGCAAGTTCCCAGCCTCAAATATGTGCAGCAAAGCGCACATTTTTGGCACGACTTGTATTCCCGAGTAACCCTAAGCTTGAGGAGCACTACATGCTACCTTTGGAATCCTCCACTTCTGGCATTTTTGTTTTTTTTCTGAGTATGTCGATATGCTAAGTGGCTGTAATGCACAGATTTAGAAGGTTTGCTAGAATGTACTAGTGTTTGAAATGTGTAGATTTTTTTCTAGATTTGCTAAGATCTATAATGTTCAAGTGTTAGTAGATTTGTCAGTTAGACTCTAAACAGTGAGTAGTATAGACAGTGAGAAGGTTGGTAGTAGTGTGAGTGTGTAGTGCACTGTGTTAGATAGTGTGTGAAAAAAGAAAAATTGAGACAAAAAGAAAATTCAAAAACAAAATAAAACTTAAAACAACCTCATCTAAAAAGGATCGGGATCGGGATCGGGATCATTTCCCCAAGCCCCAAGCCCAAGCCCGAGCATAGGCCCAGGCCTCAATCCTCAGTCTTATGATATACTATACACACTACTTTATATATAAAGACGAGGACTTCAAGTGAAGGGAGGACATGTGGGACAAGTTCCTCAAGTCCTCCACCATCGCCTTCATACTCAATCTTTAGACTTACTAATTCTAGCATTCTCCTTGACTAGAAAAAGATTGTTTTTAGGATTATGAGGGCTTTACGTAACCAAATTGGGAGTTGTAAAGCATAGAACATCCCTCTAGCCAAGACCCTCGTTTTGAGCTATCACACACCATATTCAATGGCTTGTTAAAAAAAGGGACAAAAAATAACCAAAAAATTGGATAGTAAACACCCAAAAAATTAGGTGAGCGGCCTTTAAAGGCACTCACCAACGCTTCTAGAGTGTTGAGGTCACATGCACCTATTCTCTGATCGCGTTCTAGAAGGTGAGCACATAGAGAGAGTCTCCGTTTACACGGGCACTTATTATTCCTCCAGTTTACGCTCTACGCCCTCAGCGGGAACCCAAGGTAGTATCACTCAGGACCCACATATTGCATCTAGTGACTCTTCCTCTGTCTACGACGTCATGGAGGGTTACCCGATGCCTAATCCCAATAGTTCACGCCAAGACATGCATGCCATGGGCCCACAGTCCGGAATGTGTGCTTAGCCACTTGAAGGAAACTTTTAGTAGAGCCACTCGCTCCAAACATGGAGCTAACAATGTGAATGAAGGGGGTGGGGAAGTACATTTGCCATTCATGACTCACATAGACCCCATGCTCCCAGAGAGTGTGCATGTGAATACTCCCATTCACTACACCAGCTGACTCTTCAGAGCTATTCCCCTCCGAGGTTATATTACCTGATGGTAGAAGCCTTGCCGAAGAGCAAGAGGTTGAGTGATATATCCTTGCAACGAGGGAAAAGAAAATCATGAGCTTACACAAGGTGGAGCAACATAAAGAGCTTAAGGCAAAGGCCCCTATGTCAACATCCATGCTAGTCAAGCAATCAAGGGCTCCTGAATTAGAGACCATCATGGGTCAACCCATAGAGAGCCACATTGTATCTAGTTCAAAGGACACCCCTAGCACCTCAATCGTAGATGGGGCATTTCTAAACAAAAACTGGGAGTATGGACTACAAATGGAGACTTTAACCGACCTATACATAGATTACACCTATACGTGGGTTCGCTAGATTTCCTACAATCCACAATGGGTGCTACTAGTATAGAGGATCAACAACAAAGAGTTTGTGATGTTATCCACGGACACACATCAAGTGCCAGCATTAATTGCGGACCCACCTCTTGAACAAACATCATGACACATGGTCCCTAGTGCTAGGACCGCAACCCTTACATCCGAGAATCACTTCTATGAATCAAGTGGGTTGTGAGCCATCTATTGCTTGTTTGGAAGGATGTGAGGAAGATATAGACCCGAATATTGCCTATGGGATTGATGCACTTGAAGAAATTCCACACTATTACATGGAGGACTATTGGGGACAAGTCAAACCTATCTACCAAGTAGTTGCTCCTGCGGCAAGAGGCCAAAATAGCAATTACATTGCCAAGAGACCACCTCTTCAATGCTATGAGTGTGGAGGTCCACATCATGTAGCCGAGTGTCTTATTAGGCTACAAAAGAATGCCACACTAATGCAAACTAATAAGCGAGCACATCTACAATGCGGATACTCATGTGTAATCAATGTGGCATAGATCATTTGATTTTCCAATGTCCTAATAATACTAATGCGCCAAAGATAATGCCATTGAATTTAATTGAGTTTTTGAGGAGCCATCACAAAGTACACCTATGGTACCCACGATGGATGCTTCAAAAACAAAATTATACCCTTGAAGAAAGAGACACATCACTCAATTGCCCAATCTCAAAAGAAAAAGAAAATATGATTCCAAGAAGAGATCGTAGAAAGCAGCGAAGTTAGACTCCAGTTTGAAGACCAACATAGGGACTAGTGACGACCCCGTATATTTGAACGACGTTGAAGAGGATTTTGATTCTGATGAATCCAAGGAGACTAAAATGACCATTAGGTATTGGGGGTACCATTGTAGCATAGCTCCAATGACCAACAAAATTATCAATCCGAAGAGATGAGCTACCCGGATAGGGCATGGAAACACTCACACAATTAGTAAGTTAATCATGGCAACATGAATGGTGACTCTATGAGTTGAGCTTCTCGACCTATGGAGGAGCTAAGCCACAATGCTTAGCAGTCTCCACATCCACTTCCCTTCACCTCCAATCAACCCAATCACACACACTAACAATTTCAAGACGTGCACAACACTAATCCTATCATCCAACACGATAATCACAAGCATACACACATAGATCTATCAAGCACCACACTCCAATCAAACCTACATTCACACACAAAAAAAAGAGGACAATCACACAAGATTAGAGAGGGATTAACCACTAATTAGTTACGATTTAACTAATCAAAGCATCATTGGAAATCACAAGAAGTATGAGAGAGCATAGTGAAAGAGAATCAAGAACTTATTAGTGTTAATTAGGTCACATGAGAAAGGAGAATCTCAAGGACTCCATAGCCATACACCTCATGAGCTCTCCCCAAAGAGTAGTCTCAACAAATGAGCTTGAGAACCCTAATTTATTTTACACACTTCCTTATATACCTAGGATAAATTATGCAATGTCCGGGCATCCAAGGCTTTTAGGGCTTCACCACTTATTGAATTTTTAACTTAGGAACCCTAACTGACCTGTTCTTTACAGCTTGGAACTCCCATTATGACCATAACACATTACAAATATTATAATGGCTTGAAATAAATCGGGAATTTACAATACATGACCATTTTGGGAAAAATGTGAAAAATGTGTAACTCCAATCTTTAGTGCTTCTTCATGTTGATCTTCAATGTGCATCCATAAGGCTCGAGACTTTATCAGCTTTTGTTAACTGACGTAGACTCAGTTAACATTCCCCCCTTCCAATTTTAGTGCTCGTCCTCGGGCACTGTTGAAAAGTGTCAGCGGAGATGATGGAAGGTTTTTGATTGGTTGCTGATGGGTTGAGCGTCTTCATTTGTCGTTGAATTTGTTGATGAGGTTCAATTTGTTGCAGCATATTCATTGGTTTGAAGTTGTTTCTAATGTGAGAGATGATGTCGCATTTGTCCATTGTAGCAGCATAACAGTGAGGCTTTGTTTACTTATTAAGAGTATGTACAAGAGAACTAGAATGATGAGGTTCTAGATTAGGGTCTAATACCTAGATGACCAAAGGGAAAAAATCCAGTGGGAATAAAGTTACTTTGCGATACGTGCATTATTGGAGTACTTATTAGCATGGGAAATATTAATAAAAGTACTGAAGGGATTATTTGTTGACAGATATGGAACTAAAAAGGTATCAAATATGAGGGGTTAGCCTGATGAAACATTGTGTAAGTTCCCTCCCTAAACCCTAGAGCCATTCAGAAATTTTTTGGCCTAGAAAATAATTTAGAAAAAGTAAGACCGACAAAGAAGTTATACGGACAACGAGACTTTACTCCATAATGAAAAGACAAGGATATTCAGATAAGAAATTACGTCATCCCTATATTTTTCCTTTAAGATTAAGATTATTTTTATACTTATTCATCAAAAGCCGCGTGGGAACTGATCTAGATCAAGAACTAGGAGAAAAAGGGACTAACTTAATTGGAAGATAAAGTTAAGGGATAAGAACTAAGAAGAAAATTTGGGTCCAATAGGAATTAAGAAGAGAATTGGGGTCCAATAGCATTTGATAAGAGAATTTGGGGTCCAATAGCATTTGAGAAGAGAATCTGGGGTCCAATAGGAATTGAGAAGAGAATTGGGGTCCAATAGGAATTGAGAAGATAAATTGGAGTCCAATAGGAATTGAGAAGAGAATTCCACCCACCATTTCCTACATAAGCACCCCCTCTCCTTTGTAATCTGGGGACACACATATATTGCTAAGCTACTTGCATACTTGCCATGCTCAAGACTATGCTTAAGTAACTCAAGGTTTCCATTAAACCTTGATCTTGCTCTCTCCCTCTCTTGAAGGCCAAACCCTCAACTCTCTTCCTCTCTTGAAGGCCAAACCCTTGAGGGTTTTGTGAAGAAACTCCTCTCTCCTTCCTCTTCACCATAAATCCCTTTCCTTCCTCCTTGATCCTCACATATTTTCAAGAAGGACTTCAACCCCACATCCTTCTTGCTTAGAGCAGGTAATCTTCATTTCTAGTAGGTTTAATTAAATGTGTTTTAATACTAGGAAGGTTTATGTGCATCATTTTAGGTTTTAAGCTTTAATGGAAACCTTGCAATTAGGATAAAATGATAAGAGTATCTACGCATCATAAAGTTAAGCTTCAAAGGTAGATTTGCACTCGTAAGCTAAGTTTTAATGGTAACTTTGCACTTCGATGTAAGCTTTAGTGATTACCTTGCATTTTTATGTTTTAAGCTTTAATGGAGACCTTACAATTAGGGTTAAGTCATAAGAGTTAAGCTTCAAAGGTAGATTTGCTCTTGTAAGCTAAGCTTCAATGATAACTTTTCACTTAGATGTAAACTTTAGTGATTACCTTGCATTTTTACGTTTAAGCTTTAATGGAAACTTTGCAATTAGGGTTAAGTGATAAGAGCATATACGCATCATAAAGTTAAGCTTCAAAGGTAGATTTGTGCTCGTAAGCTAAGCTTTTATGGTAACTTTGGACTAAGATGTAAGCTTTAGTGATTACCTTGCATTTTTAGGTTTTAAGCTTTAATGGAGACCTTTCAATTAGGGTTAAGTGATAAGAGTATCTACGCATCATAAAGTTAAGCTTCAAAGGTAGATTGCTCTTGTAAGCTATGTTTTAATGGTAACCTTAGATGTAAACTTTAGTGATTACCTTGCATTTTTAGGTTCAATTTTTAATGGAAACCTTGCAATTAGGGTTAAGTGATAAGAGTATCTACGGATTATAAAGTTAAGCTTCAAGGGTAGATATGCACTCGTAAGCTAAGCTTTAATGATAATTTTTCACTTAGATGTAAGATTTAGTGATTACCTTGCATTTTTAGGTTTTAAGCTTGAATGGAAACCTTGTAATTAGGGTTAAGTGATAAGAGTATCTATGCATCATAAAGTTAAGCTTCGAAGGTAGATTTGCTCTCGTAAGATAAAATTTAATGGTAACTTTGCACTTAGATGTAAACTTTAGTGACTACCTTGTATTTTAGGTTTAAGCTTTAATGGAAAGCTCGAAAATTCATAAATTATAGGATGACCTCCTAGCTTCCTAAAATGGAAAGCTAGGTACCATAAGAAAATAGTAGTTGTCTAAGCTCGATAGAAGTAGTTCAATTTTTGGTATTGAAGCTTGTATTTCTAAAGTTTTCAATTTCAAGTTTGTTTGCAAATACAGGATGGGGCAGATAGGGGATAACTTCGCGGAATTGATCTCCGTGTTGTTGAACCGAAAACTCTACAAGCTTCCATGGAGATGTCCCATAGATGGCAAAGGATTGGAAAAACCTGGGAATCAACAAAACGGGGATTAAACTTAAAAACTTTGCATTTTCGAAGAGACATTAACCATCAAATACCTATGGCTAAAACTCGCTTGTATTTCCTAAATAAACTTGACTGGTAGATAATTAATGAAAGTAGGAATTAAGGTTGATAAATGAATGAACCTAAAAATTACCAACTAGGAGTTAAAAAGGAATCTTGAGAGGTGATAGGGATAGCCCATTGCAAAACATAGATTTAATTAGGAGTTTTGAAGATTGTCTGGAAATGACTCGGAACCAAGACGGATCTTCTTGGGGTCAATTTGATTGAAACGCCGGCCCATTGAGAGGATTCTCTTGGGGAACTTGTGAGAGGATTCCCATTGAGAGGATTCTCTCGCTAGGGCAGCGTAACCGGCAAGTTGTTATACCTAGGTCATTCATGCCCGAGGGATAAGGGATGAATGGGTTTGTTTTATTTTTGCCCGGCCGGGTGAAGTACCCACGGTATCTTATTGGAAATCGGCCATAATCCGGGTATGTCCTGATGCCAATAGTTGGAGGAGAAGGTTATACTCAGGGAGGATGATGTGAATTTAATTAAGGAAATTTGTTCGACTTGGTTGCTTGAAAAGGAATTGGAAAGGCTAGGAATATAGGGGCTATCATGTGCATCTGTCACCAAATGGTGCTATACCTCTCAAAATAAAATGCTTAGGAAGGAATGATTAAATTACTTGATGAGCCTTTCCCAAACACTTAATTCTGGGAAATATTGTGAAGGTGATGCCATTTTGATGGCTTGTAACCGATTATCTTGGCCTGAATGGGGAGGTAAGATGAATTGGTTGAAACTAAATGTGTTGCATGATTAGTCAGGAAACTAGTTACAAGCTAATTATAGCAGATAAAGTAAAGGAAATGAATTAAAAGTTTCTAAATAAAGATCTGGTGGGAACAACCAGATGAATTTCCCTGAACGAGGGTATGCAACAGATTGCATGCTGCTTGTTTTTTGATGATGTCTGATAGACTAGTGTCTTCCTGATTTTGTAGTACTTAAGTACTACCTTGGGAAGGGATTTTCATGAAATGGTTCGGCGGATGGGTGGACCCGAAGGGTCAGATGGCCGGATGTTGATTTAAAATTTTTATGTTAAACGCTAGGAGTACGTGGGATAAAAATGGGTAATCGGGGACGAGCGAGACCAGGTAGGATTGCAAGATCCCTCTTCTTAGGGGAAAGTAATAACTGCCGTGCCTGCTTGTCAGGAAAAAGGGACGCCATGAACCAAGGGAGAACACGAAAGCAAGAGCAGATCCTCAAGTTAAAGATCAAGAGAATCAAGACTAAGGACCACAATTTTGAGTGCGGAAAGATGTCAAGGACAGATTGATTATGAGAATCGCATAGAATCATTGAATGAAGGGATGTACCCCCTTGGGTTGGCATTCGAGATAGGCCGGAGTCTTGTCTAACTGTCGATCCCAAGTGGGAGGGATACCTGCAGATAGATCTACGTCATTCTCTGGGACGGTCTGGAGGACTGAGGGAGGTGAGTAGGGTCGAGTCTAGGTATGGCCCTCACAAGTGGTATCAGAGCCTAATTTTGAATCTTGGACCTTGGAATCTAGAATTTTGGATTTAATATTAATGCATGAGAGAAAAACAAGTCAGTCTAGCACCCAAATTTCAATTATATGAAAAATAAAGTCTTGATGCTCCAATAAATTATTCAAAATTTTTCAAGATGGCTTGGGATCTACTAGAAGAAATTCAATGGATTATCTATGAGAGGATGGAAATTTTGATGCTAGAGCGAAGGCTCGCTATGCTGGAACATTTTAGAAAGCTCATAAATGAGAGATTATGAAGGTTGGAATTTATAAGGACTGGAAGATTACATGGAATGGCAAGGATGGCATTTTTGTTTACATTAATACTATGAAAAAAATTGACTACTTATCCACTGAATTGAAGAAGTCTTGTTGAGCGCAAGAGTTGCGGATTTTCCAAGTTTTTTATTGTTAGGACTTTATGAGAATTCAAAATTACTGTAAATCGTACCAAGATAATCTTGAGACAGAAGGTTTTTTTGATCAAGTTAAGAATTGGACTGCCAAATTGCAAGTCATAAGAAAGAATCTTAAGAGTGCAAGTGATGACCAAGTTTTTTTTTTTAATCCGACCAAAAGAAATCCCTTAAAGATGGGAAAGTGCAATAGATAAGCTCATAAATATTGCAGATATTTAAACTCCGAAGAAGAATAAGAAAAGAAACTTATGAGTTAGCCAAGAACTTTAAAGTGGGAATCTTTACTCAAGACTATTGTAGACGAAAGACCATTTGCAGAAATTAAGAGTACACAGTAAAGAGAAGTCATTAAAAACTCATTGGAAATTGAAGAAGAGAGACTAACATTTGAAGAAAAGGAAATACTGACAATACTCAATTTTTTCAAAAAGGGTTATTTCTTCAATTAAAGTCAAAAAGGATTACAAGGGAGGCCAGAATAATTACGGAGAGGCAAGAAAGTTTACAACTCATGAAGATCCTTTAATATATGGTCACATAACCAAGTATCACAAGCACCGTACATGTTCGGACGCTCACCCTCTGGAATGGTTCTATGAGAAACAGCTTGAGAAATTTCTTGGATATGAGCTGAGAAGAGAAAAGAACCTCTAAGAGGAAGACTCCAGATAGTATCGAGGCAAATCTTGGAATGGGGGATAAATTTCACAACCAAGAACAACCTTGCAGAGAACCCAGGATCTCGTGTCCTTTTTGATGTAGTAGTATCGAGGGCCAAGTCCCAGAGCCTCTGTAACCATAGCAAGTTGGGTATTGTTACGGAAATGGTCTCTACCCCAGAGAGTCAATCTTGTGAGATGTCTCCATGTCTTCCATATCATCTGGCCGACACAAGAATTTGGATGAGGGAAGAGGAGATCTTTGTATCGCTCTAAGAACTGTCTTTTAACTGCCTCATTTGCACTCTGCAAGTGAGAGATGCATACAAGAAGAAGAACAAAGTCTTCTTGCCAAGACGCCATCAGATAAGAAAATGACTAAGTTACAAGAGAGTGAAGATCACAAAAAAATAAGAGGATAGTAAGTGCTGATAAAGAAGGGATTACCAGTATCTTATAAAGAGAAAGTAGCGTATCGAAGAAGCCACAAACACGATGACTTATTCAAGAAGATGGCTTATTAAGAAATATTTTCCATGACTCCAATATTATATTAGAAAGATTTTTGGGGATGAAGAAGTGTAAAAGAGAAGTCAAGTTGAAAGTGTTAACAAGAAGTTAAGTCGCAAGACGTATCCAAGAAGCTTCATCAATGACATATTTTATTCGAGTTGAAGAAATCTCTTTCTTCTTTTGTTGGGGAGAGATGCTGCCTTCAATAGACTCAAAGACCTCTTGACCAACAATCCTGTCCTCATCAACCCTGAATAATTCACTCCTTAGCTCTTCTTTACCCGAGGAAGTTCAATAAGAATTTCAGATAGACCCCTATTTTAAACCTCTTTTTCAAGAGATTCAAGCTCAGAACCCAAGGGAACACTTAATTGACTACACCTTAGCAGATGGTTTTCTTTACTACCTAGAAAGATTCAGTCCCTAGATATTCCTCAGATGAAGTGGGAATGTTTGAGTATGGACTTTGTCACTGGTCTTTCAAAAGACAACTGGAAACTATGATTCTATTTTTTTCATAATAGATAAGCTCATTAGGGTGGCTCATCTAATTCCAATCAAGCAGACAACCGCCACCATCGACATAGCCCAAGTATTTGTCAAAGAGGTAGTATGATTACATGGAATCCCTGCAAGAATCATCAACGATCGGAATGCCAAATTCACTTCTAAGTTAGCAAGCCATGTTTCGATCTCTGGGTACCCAACTGAATCTCAGCTCAGCTTATCATCCGAAGACTGATGGTCAAACTGAGCGAGTGAATCAAGTTATTGAAGATATGCTTTGAGCATACTGCAACCAACAGCCCCAACAATGGATCAAGTTTCTTCCCCTAGTTGAGTTTGCTTATAACTCTTCTTACCATTGCAGCCTTGAAATGTCACCCTTTAAAGCCTTGTATGGTCAAAAATATTTAGTCCCTCTTCGATTATCCGACCTAGCTCTTTATGTTCGTGCCGCTAAGTCTACCCTGGAAGAGATGGATCATCAACTTCTAGTCATTAGAGACAACCTGAAGAGAGCTAGTGATGGACAGAAGCTCTACGTTGATCTTCACTACTCCGCTAGAAGCTTTAGCAAAGACGAACAAATTTCCTTAAGATATCGATGGCACTTTTGATGTAATTTTTATGCGGATGTAATCAATCGTCATATTTATGGAATTCAAGCATCTCTAGTCAGTCAATTGTTTTGAGATTCAAATTGTCTATGGTGTTTTACAAGTCTAATGTTATGATACGTGAAATATTTGATCACCAAGTGAAAGATGAGACAGTAAGCTATAGACAAAAGAGAAATAAGGATGGAGGAAATAAATTGGGTACACAAGGGAGGAGATATTGCAAGATTAATTGAAAAGATCAGTATGAAATCTTTTAAATGTCAAGAACATGATATCAGCTAGATGATATTAATAATAAAATGAGTCAATGCTCAAAACGGAAAAAAGTTAAAGTCTAGGTAAGAATGGTAAGATTTTTACAAAGCATATTAAGGCTAGATAGAGAGCGAAGTGAAGAAATGATCTTCAAACCTAACGAGAGAAACACAATCTGGTCACACCAAAGAAAAAATACCTTGTTGAGTAAGATCCCACTCAGTAATTAAAGTAATCCCGAGTCATTAAGAATTCTTTACGATTAAGACTTTCGAGTCAACGCTAAAAGAAATAAATAGAAGAGAAGTGTATTATTCAAGGTCCATACCAACTTCACTGTCCTTTAAATCTAAATACCCTAAAGTTACTAACCATCTTCAATCATAAGTTGACCAAAGATGGAGTCTGTCTACTCTCTACAGCATGTCCCGAGCTGAGGACAGCTCTTTCTTTTTGTTGGGGAGTTTGTAAGGTCCCTCCCTAAACCCTAGATCCATTCAGAAATTTTTCGGCCTAGAAAATAATTTAGAAAAAGTAAGAATGACAAAAAAGTTATACGGACAACGAGACTTTACTCCAGAATGAAAAGACAAGGATATTTCAGATAAGAAATTACGTCATCCCTATATTTTTTCTTTAAGATTAAGATTATTTTTTTACTTATTCATCAAAAGCCGCATGGGAATTGATCTAGATCAAGACCTAGGAGAAAAATGGACTAACTTAATTGGAAGATAAAGTTAAGGGATAAGAACTAAGAAGAAAATTTGGGTCCAATAGGAATTAAGAAGAGAATTGGGGTCCAATAGGAATTGAGAAGAGAAATTGGAGTCCAATAGGAATTGAGAAGAGAAATTTGAGTCCAATAGGAATTGAGAAGATAATTCCACCCACCATTTCCTATATAAGCACCCCCTCTCCTTTGTAATTTGGGGACACACATATATTGCTAAGCTACTTGCATACTTGCCATGCTCAAGACTATGCTTAAGTAACTCAAGGTTTCCATTAAACCTTGATCTTGCTCTCTCCCTCTCTTGAAGGCGAAACCCTTGAGGGTTTAGTGAAGAAACTCCTCTCTCCTTCCACTTCACCATAAATCCCTTTCCTTCCTCCTTGATCCTCACATCTTTTCAAGAAGGACTTCAACCCCACATCCCTCTTTCTTAGAGGAGGTAATCTTCATTTCTAGTAGTTTTAAGCTCTAATGGAAACCTTGCAATTAGGGTAAAATGATAAGAGTATCTACGCATCATAAAGTTAAGCTTCAAAGGTAGATTTGCACTCGTAAGCTAAGTTTTAATGGTAACTTTGCACTTCGATGTAAGCTTTAGTGATTACCTTGCATTTTTAGGTTTTAAGCTTTAATGGAGACCTTACAATTAGGGTTAAGTGATAAAAGTATCTACGCATCATAAAGTTAAGCTTCAAAGGTAAATTTGCTCTTGTAAGCTAAGCTTTAATGGTAGCTTTGCACTTAGATGTAAACTTTAGTGATTACCTTGCATTTTTAGGTTTAAGCTTGAATGGAACCTTCGAATTAGGGTTAAGTGATAAGAGTATCTACGCATCATAAAGTTAAGCTTCAAAGGTAGATTTGCGCTCGTAAGCTAAGCTTTAATGGTAACTTTGCACTTAGATGTAATATTTGTGCTTACCTTGAATTTTTAGGTTTTAAGCTTTAATGGAGACCTTGCAATTAGGGTTAAGTGATAAGAGTATCTACGCATCATAAAGTTAAGCTTCAAAGGTAGATTTGCTCTTGTAAGCGAAGCTTTAATGGTAACTTTGCACTTAGATGTAAACTTTAGTGATTATCTTGCATTTTTACGTTTAAGCTTTAATGGAAACCTTGCAATTAGGGTTAAGTGATGAGAGTATTTACACATTATAAAGTTAAGCTTCAAAGAAAGATTTGCAGTCGTAAGCTAAGCTTTAATGGTAATTTTGCACTTAGATGTAAGCTTTAGTGATTACATTGCATTTTTAGGTTTTAAGCTTTAATGGAAACCTTGCAATTAAGGTTAAGTGATAAGAGTATCTACGCATCATAAAGTTAAGCTTCAAAGGTAGATTTTCTCTCGTAAGCTAAGCTTTAATGGTAACTTTGCACTTAGATATAAACTTTACTGACTACCTTGTATTTTAGGTTTAAGCTTTAATGGAAAGCTCGAAAACTCATAAATTATAGGATGACCTCCTAGCTTCCTAAAATGGAAAGCTAGGTACCATAAAAAAAGAGTAATTGTCTAAGCTCGATAGAAGTGGTTCAATTTTTGGTATTGAAGCCTGTATTTCTAAAGTTCAAGTTTGTTTGCAAATACGGGATGGGGGAGATAGGGGATAACTTCGCGGAATTGATCTCCGTGTTGTTTGCTCTACAAGCTTCCATGGAGATGCCCCATGGATGGCAAAGGATTGCAAAAACCTGGGAATCGACACAACGGGGATTGAATTTAAAAAGTTTGCATTTTCAAAGAGACATTAACCATCAAATGCCTATGGCTAAAACTCGCTTGTATTTTCTAAATAAACTTGGCTGGTAGATAATTAATGAAAGTAGGAATTAAGATTGATAAATGAATGAACCTAGAAATTACCAACTAGGAGTTAAAAAGGAATCTCGAGAGGTGATAGGGATAGCCCATTGCAAAACATAGATTTAACCAGGAGTTTTGAAGATTGTCTGGAAATGACTGGGAACCAAAATGGATCTTCTTGGGGTCAATTTGATTGAAAGGCCGGCCCATTGAGAGGATTCTCTTGGGGAACTTGTCGGAGATTGGACCTTTTCGGCTAGGGAAGCATAACCGGCAAGTTGTTATACCTAGTTCATTCATGCCCGAGGAATCAGGGATGAATGGGTTTGTTTTTTTTTGCCCGACCGGGTGAAGTACCCGCGGTATCTTATTGCAAATTGGCCATAATCCGGGTATGTCCTGATGTCAATAGTTGGATGAGAAGGTTATACTCAGGGAGGATGATGTGAATTTAATTAAGGAAATTTTTTCGACTTGGTTGCTTAAAAAGGAACTGGAAAGGCTAGGAATATAGGGGCTATCATGTGCATCTGTCACCAAATGGTGCTGTACCTCTCAAAATAAAATGCTTAGGAAGGAATGATTAAATTACTTGATGAGCCTTTCCCAAACACTTAATTCTGGGAAATATTGTGAAGGTGATGCCATTTTGATGGCTTGTAACCGATTATCTTGGCCTGAATGGGGAGGTAAGATGAATTGGTTGAAATTAAATGTGTTGCATGATTAGTTAGGAAACTAGTTAGAAGCTAATTATAGCAGATAAAGGAAAGGAAATGAATTAAAAGTTTCTAAATAAAGATCTGGTGGGAACAACCAGATGAATTTCTCTGAACGAGGGTATGCAACAGATTGCATGCTGCTTGTTGTTTGATGATGTCTGATAGACTAGTGTCTTCCTGATTTTGTAGTAGTTAAGTACTACCTTAGGAAGGGATTTTCATGAAATGGTTCGGTGGGTGGGCGGACCGGGAGGGTCAGATAGGCAGATGTTGATTTAAAAACTTTATGTTAAACGCTAGGAGTACGTGGGATAAAAATGGGTAATTGAGTACGAGCGAGACCAGGTAGGATTGCAAGATCCCTCTTCTTAGGGGAAAGTGATAACTGTCGTGCCTGCTTGTCAAGAAAAAGGGGTTATTGCCATGAACCAAGGGAGAACAAGAAAGCAAGAGCAGATCCTCAAGTTAAAGATCAAGAGAATCAAGACTAAGGACCACGATTTTGGGTGCGGAAAGCTGTCAAGGACATATTGATTATGAGAATCGGATAGAATCATTGAATGAAGGGATGTACCCCCTTGGGTTGGCATTTGAGATAGACCGGAGTCCTGTCTGAGTGTCGATCCCAAGTGGGAGGGATACCTGCAGATAGATCTACATCATTCCTTGGGACGGTCTGGAGGACTGAGGGAGGTGAGTAGGGTCGAGTCTGGGTATGGCCCTCACACATTGGTTTGCCTATTGTAGTCCACTCAAGGTGCATAGGTGGAAGCAAAAAAAGTGACTAATGCATATGTCCTATGTTGAGACATCCTATTTATGCATACACAGAAATGCATGGGAAACAATATGCTGTGTAAGAAAGATTTTGAGGGGTTATTTAGAAAGATGGTGTAGCTATAAAATCATATGACATGTTTGCAAGCTAGCACCCTTTTAAGAATGGTTTTTGTTGAGGAGGATATGTGCTTTCATCTTACTATGCACCATTTGTAAGTTAGTAGACTTCGACTTTTATGCTCATCTCATCTAGCATGAGCGACGTGACTTAGATATGATCAGCTTTTCCAGCTTGAGCATAAGCATAATAGCTACAAATCTTAGCACAAAGTTAAATATGACTTGAAGCTTTGCAACTAATGTTTTGCTCATTTTATGGCTCAACATCCCGAGTCTGACTATGCCAAAGAGTGTTTTTTGCACCCTGGCGACTTGACTTTTTACATTCTTGTGCTTACTACAAACATTTTTTTCGGGTAAAAGTAATCTTGAATCCTCAAAAAGAGGATTAGTGAAGGACCAAATTGGCATTGAAGGTTTATTTTTCCATACCTGTTTTATCTTCTTCGAATCTGCATTCGTTTGTGTTGGGTTGTCCTTCTTTGACTCTGGAGACTCCATTATCTGTTTGATTCTCCAATTAGACCTGTTGATAGGAGTCTTTGATGTTGTTGTACGCCTTTGTTGGATGTCGGCATTGGGATTTTGACTCGGAGCATTGGAATACTCAAGAATCCAAATCTCTTGATAACCTTTGTATCTCCTTTGTTGACTTTGCTTCACTCTAGGTCTTGTTGAATTTTTGAGATCTTCATGCAGGTCCGGTGTAGTTGCAATTGGCTTGTGGTTGACTGGTAGCCAAATCTTTGTATAACCTGTGTAGAATCCTTGTCCAAGAGGAAGATTCTTTGAGATCCGTCTTTGTTTTAAATCCTCTTGAGAGTTGTGGTAGACTTTAGCATCTTTTGATGTTGTTCTATTGTATACTGCTTCTTAGGTATTCTAGAATATCGTCGAGGTTGATACCTTGTGGGCCTTCTTTTTTGGGAGGGACTTGATGTTACTTCATATGTCCTTACTTGAGGTTTTGGAATCCATATCTATTTGTTACCTCTATAGTGCTCCTCTTCTTTTAAGCTCCATTGTGATGTTATCCATCCCATGTGTTTGTATTTTTGTGTTGATTTTTCTTCCTTAATCCAAACCAGATCATTGACTTTGACTAAGCTACTCGGAACAAACATTTGTGTGATTTTCCTTTGATTTCTTGATTACTTTGGCTGATATACCTTTGATTTTTTGGGTGTCTCCTTAGAGGTTTCAATTGGGTCAGCAATTGACTTGAAGTTTGGAAATCCTGACTTGCTTGAAGAAGTTGATCCATGAGGGTTCTTTGATGTAGAGGCATATGCTATCACACCTTTTGTGTTAATCAATGGAAGATCCATTTTAGCTTTACCTTTATATGCAAGATTTTTCATTGATACTTGTGACTTTTGCAAGTTTGAATCTATCATTAATGGTATCTGTAATTGTTGCTTGCTACCACTTGGAAAAGAAAGTAATAGTGTTATGTCTTCTTTGTATGCTTTGTGATGGTCTAGCCACTTATGTCCAAAGTTAAATCTTCATGCATGTATTCTGAAGACTTTACCTGAAACTTTATCAGTTCTTCATGCTTGTAGGTGCTAAGAATAGCAACCATGTCTTCTTGACCTGTATGCATACCTAACATTGTTTTGCTTCATGTTTGCATGGAGTGATCTGGAGGATCCTTTGGATGTTCTCTGCAATCATATTTCACTCTACTTCTTTATCCAATAGGGCATTGTATCTGACACTCGCTACATTTGTATTGCTGAAAACTATAGCTATTCCCATTGGAGGTTCTCTTAAAGATCTATGTGTTGCTTTTGTTATGGTTTCATCTTGATCTAGCTGTGTCTTTATGGAAGGTGGCTTGAGACTCTGGTTTCCAATTTGACTTACATCAGCTGATTCAACCAGAAATGTTTGAATCTTTGAACTTCCTATTTCTTTTTGGTTTTGTGCAACCTTGTTCTTCTTTACTTCTGGCTTTGGTGGCATTCTCTGCTCAATAGTTTTCGTGGCTGCCCTTTGCTCTGTTTGATCTACACTTGCTATTGCTTGATTTTCTTCAAGCTCTTGTAAAGTTCTATTCGATGGAGATGAATCATCTTCAATAAGATTTTCTTTGATATCAGTCTCCATTTTAACTGTGCTTGATGACTTTGTGTTGTTGTCCATGGGTGACCATTGTTGGTCTTCATTCTTGGTTGTCTCTGAAGACTGCATCTTCTTTGCATTTTGTATCTCTAAAACCTTCTGAGATAGTGGCTTTCCCAATATGAGGCCATCAGGTACATCTCTTATTGTGATCACATGGAATTGGGCTATAATGTTCTGTAAACTTACTTTAATGGTGGTGGAGATGATTCTCCATCATTCTGCTCGTTTGTTTCCTGATATGCTAATAAATTCAGGAGCATCTTCCAATTGTGGTTGGCCACATTTTTTCCAAGTGCAAAAAGACATCACGTTCTTATCTAGTTGAAAATATATCTTTACTTTGCTTGAGAGTTTTTCTTCATTCTCACCAACAATGTTGCACTTGATCGTCTGAGGATTTCTTTTTGTATTGATTGATTCTGTTGCGGTAGTGTCCTTTGATTGAGTTTTATCTCCATTTTCTTTGCTTTGTTGACCACCTGCTTCAATCGATGTTGGCTCCATTGGCTGTTATATTGTACTTTTTTTTTGCAACAACTGATGAGAATTATCTACCCGCATCTGAGTAACCTTTGATTTTAGAAGATTCACTATACTTTCTAGCAGAATCTGTCTCTTTGGAGGAGATTTTGGTGGTGACCTTTGTGTAGTCTTTTGAACTTTAGCTTCCATTGATTTTGACTTGTCTGTCACCTGTTCCGGTAGCTTAAGGCTTTGCATCATCTTCAGATAGTCTTTCACTTCAGTCTTACCATCCATAGGGGTTTGTACAAGGTCATGATCTTGATGATATTCGCTACCATGTGCATCTCGATATGCATATGTGAGCTTGGTCACATGTAGCTATTTGAACACTATTGGATTTGTCGGCTTTTGACTCTGACTGTGGAGATCAACCGAAACACTTTTCCCTGATGATCTTCATAGAGGCATTTATCCATAGACTCTTATGGAATATGGGTCAACTGGAAACTTCCAACAACCATATGATCTTTCAATGGTTTCTACTTTGAGGGGCGGGGGGGTTAGAGTTTTTTATTAAAAACTAACCCTACCTAACTTATGAAATGCCATACGAGAAGACTAAACCCAACAATTAATCAAAATCTTGATCTCTTGACTGAAGTTCCATAAATTGCACTGACATGTTGTATAGAATGCGATAATTTGTGCTGAGAATGATGACATGGCAGGCTGTATGAATTTTCAAAAAATCCCATTGGCAGTTTTTTGGAAGTTATACATGGAGTTTTGGAGTAGATGCTTTTGGGATCAAGTGCTTTGAGATCTGATGTTTTTGGGGGTCTGCTTTTGGGAATCCCTTGTAGGGTTATAAGTGCCCTTGGAGCCACTCTTTTAGGGAGCATATGGACGTAGAGTACCCTCGAGAGTTCTAGAGGCTCTAGGGCTTCTAACTGACATTGCGGTTCCTGGTATTAGAGTTGAGCTTGATGGATTTACAGATCCCCCCTTCCTAGGGTGATCACTATAGCCTGCTCCATTATGACAGTTCAAAATTTTTTGGTTGTGGTTTAGTCTCACCTTTTGATATTGTGAAGGCACACTTTGGGTAGCATTGTTGATGTTTGGCATCTGTAAATCTTTTGCATAGTTTCCAATGTATCTCCGTGAAACATGACAAATTATTTCCCAAGTCAAGTTGTAGATAGCATTATCTTTGCCGTGATATTGCCTATCCCATGGGTCTCATGTGATATGAGCTTATGTGATTTTAGGACCCAAGTCATCATAGATCTTTGACTCTCATCTATATCTACGATTGTTTTGGTCAAAGTATGTGCTCGTTTGGTCACACCGTCGAAGTTTGATTTTTGATGGAGGAGACTTTGGCTCGGAATAGATTTTTGGGTTCACTCAAGTAATATCCTTTAGCTCTAGAGAGGATGGGCTATAATAGTTTCTATCCTCTAAAATGAACCATCATTTCTGATCTATCACTGGATGCACTTCAATAAGCTTGGATGTGGGCTGTTCAAACACTGGTTGATCCTTTCTTTAGAGTTGCCCTTTTTGGTCTACATAGTGTGCATATGAACTATTCCATGTACAATGATCCTTATTGCATATGCACCAATTGTATGTTTTGCTGGCTTTTGCAGATTTCTGGATAAACACCTGGGTTGACTTTTTGAACTTCTATCTGCACTTCATCTTTGAGATTGCAATACTTGGCTCCACTGAAGTCTGTAAACATCTGGGAGTTCTCTAAATCTGGCTTCACTCTAATCAATAGGATCGTGGATCCTGTGTTTCTTTTTTGTTGCTCATCAAGCATCTATGACCTTCTGAATCTGCATATAAGAATTTATCTCCATCGTAGCCATATAATGTTAAAATCTACTTTGTTGCACTTGTACCTGTGTTTCCACTGCTACTGGCTTGCTCTGTTTTACTTAAATTCTTGGCTGGACTTGAATCCATGTTGTCTTGGTCTCTAAGAACTATTTCTTAGAGCAAATCCTAATGTTGATTAGTATAATTACTCCTACTCAAGTTTGATAAGACTACTTTTGCCAAAGTACGTTTGCAATTGATTGCTCTTAGACTCAAAAGGGTGGTTAACTCTAGCTTGAGAGTGTCAGAATTGACTACATCTTTGAAATGATGAAAATCCAGGGCCCTCAATAGTCAATCTGCAATGCAATGTGATTTGTGCCTCTGTTCGTCCGATAGAAGCTCACTTTACAGTGCAATTACTTGCACTAGCCAATTTCTAGCGGGCATGATCACTTCTAGCTTCTTGACTGAATTGTGGTAACACCTTCCATAACCGGGCTAGAACTGTGATGATCTCGGCTCGAATGATTACCAACTGTTTATTGATGATTCCCCTATTTCTAAGTCCAAATTTGAAACTCTCACAAGTTTTGCAACTCGCACTTGCTAAATTTCACCCAAAATCTACTATTTTCAGTCTCGAGTCATAATTGTGACACGTTAAATTTCCTTAATGGCTTGATTTTACTCAAGTTCCGTTGAGAACTGCGCTTTTATCTGCTTGATTCTATTTTGACGAGTTTTCGATCGTTTGGTTTCAAACTCCTTGATTTTTTCTTTTTTCAATAAATTTTCGGATTTCAAGACTGGCTCACTGCTCGCTTCGCTCAATTTTTCATGTTTTTATTGTTTCTAGCTTTCTCTGATCGTCTCGTTCAATTTTTAACTATCTTGCTTGTAGTGTGAATTTTTGGCGGCTTTTTTGTCCTTTTTTTCTTTTCCAAGTCCTTTCCCCTTATTTCTTTTTTTTGGTGAAATTTTGAATTTACTAGATTTATTTGGCACTTTTGTGAATATTTATAATTTTTTTGAAAATCTTTGGTGAATTTTGTCAAACTTTTATAGATTTTTTTGAGTGTTTTATGAATTTTATGATATTTTTGTGATTTATTTGATCAATTTTTTATTTTTATTATGAGTTTTTGTGAGGTTTTTGATTTTTTTGTTGTAAATTTTTAATGAAATTTGGTTGAGTTTTTATTTTTTGTAATTTTTAAAATCCTATTTTAAAAAAATAGATTTTTGGCTTTTTATTATTTTTATGTTTTTTCTATTTTTTTATGTGAATTTCTTTTACTTCGTGAGCCAAAGGTACTTCTCCAGCTATCTGAATGCACAAGACACCACGTGTCATTACTTCAATGGACGCTTTTTATGCTATCAAAAAGCTTCAACTTAATAATAAATAAAAGCGTTGCACGTCGAGCAATTTGCGCACTGTCGCAGCCATCACCTTTGCCCAGTGTGCAGGTTCGCAGCTAGGAGCAGTTCGCAGCAGTTCAACAGTTATGCAGTTTCGCAACTTCGTAGGTAGGAAGTTCCCAGCAGTATAGCAGTTCACAGGTTTAGCTACAAGGAGCAGTTTGCAGCATCTCAGCTGTTCCACAGCTTTGCAGTTACGAAGTTCCCAGCAGTACAGCAGTTTGCAGTTCTCAGAGGTTTGTTGAGAGAGAGAAAGAGAGAGAGAGAGAGAGAGAGAGAGAGAGAGAGAGAGAGAGAGAGAGAGAGAGAGAGAGAGAGAGAGATTCATGGCTGTATCTATTTATTTTTGACTCGACTCCAGATTATGCCCACTGATCATCGATAGAAATATGATATCTTTTGTTTGTCTCTCTCTTTGTCTCTCATGGCACAGGTCTGTTCTAGTGCTATTGAAACAAAAGATATCAGGTTTCAATCGATGATCAATTGGCATAATCTGGAATCGAGTCAACAATAAATAGATATGGCCATGAATCTCTCTCTCTCTCTCTCTCTCTCTCTCTCTCTCAAGCAGTTCAACAGTTCCACAGCTTTGCAGGTACGAAGTTCCCAGCAATAAGCTGTTCGCAGTTCTCACAGGTTTTTTGAGAGAGAGATAGATAGATAGAGAGAGAGAGAGAGAGAGAGAGAGAGAGAGATTCATGGCCGTATCTATTTATGTTGACTCGATATTAGATTATGCCAATTGATCATCGATTGAAATCTGATATCTTCTGTTTCAGTAGCACTAGAACAGACCTGTGCCATGAGAGAGAGAGAGAGAGAGAGATTCATGGCCGTATCTATCTATTGTTGACTCGATTCCAGATTATTCCAATCAGTCATCGATTGAAATCTGATATCTTCTGTTTCGGTAGCACTAGAAAAGACCTGTGCCATGAGAGAGAGAGAGAGAGAGAGAGAGAGAGAGAGAGAGAGAGAGAGAGAGAGAGAGAGAGAGAGAGAGAGAGAGAGAGAGAGAGAGAGAGAGAGAGAGAGAGAGAGAGAGAGAGAGAGAGAGAGAGAGAGAGAGAGAGAGAGAGAGAGCGAGATAGAGATAGAGAGAGAGAGAGATTACAACATGCCGATGGGGAAAACGATGACACTGTCTTGTTTTTTCATTTGACTGGTTTTCAAGGGTTTTGGGTTATCTATGGCTTGTGAAAAATGGAACCATTTTCTTGTCAATCAAATACAATAAGCTTAATCAATATGCTACATGCCCTGTATTTATGCTAATGTGTATTATGTGTCCTGCATAGAGAACATATACTCACAACACTGGACATTTGGATTGCACATGTGTAACTCTAGCTGGACTACACTGCAAGGTTGGTTATCTCCATCCAACTCCCCATGACTATGTGTTTGCTTGGCGCAACACATAAACGCTATGGGGCAGGGCACGGGTTCCGTTTCTTATAATTTTTGGAGAGACCACAGTGCCAAATCTCCACCATACTTTTGTGTGGCACTTCTGCATGCAGTGCACTGTATACTTAGCATCTTCAATTTATGGCGCTTCACTATAGGATGAAATGTTTAACTATTCACATTCCTTTTCTATAGCTTGAATCAAAGATCGGCGTGTAGCTTGAACAATCCGAAAACATTTGTACAACATTTCAGGGTAGTGAAGCACTTCATTTCAAGTTGCAATTCGTTGATGCTTGATGGATTTGCTTGTTTTAGAATTTTGTACCTTGATTCCTTCAATTTTCTTTACTTGCATGCTGCTTTCATAACTATACAATCGATGTCGACCAACATCTATATATGTTAATTATACATACAACTCTTTGAGTAGTAAACATATGTAGTATATTGCAATGGTAAACGCACTTTGTGCATCTTTACTTTGCACCTAAATAGTTGATGCCATATTATATTTGTCCTCGTATCTCTCAAAGTAAGTGTCAATATGAAGTTCTCAAGGCCGACAAGATTACAGTCCAAGAGTCACGAAGCCAAGAAATGAACTGCAACCAAGTTGAAAGCAGCTCACCATCCATATGCTCGGTCATGGTTTGAAATTGTTACATTATAAAGATTGGATCATGCAATGTGACATCCTTGCTTACAATCTAGAACCGTGTCCCTCTTGCGTGGTGGCAAACCTCACGTACAACGACAAACGAGGCCGTGAGACAAATGAAATAGACAGTCCTGCTGCACTCACTTCAGTATTATTATTGAGCGCTTTGGAACATTTACAAAAGTCAAATACTCATGGAGACTTGTACTTCTTGTAAAACAACTAATTCCCATCAAAGATATATTGCCATTCATGCACCTAACTACATAGAGCGTATTCTCTCTGCTTGACAAATACACACACAACTGCTTAGCATTATAGATGTATCGATCAGTGTGACAAAAACTACACATGCAATAGCACGAGGATCACTAGAGTGGAGGTCATTGCTAGATAACCCACTAATATCTTGGTCAAGTGCTACTAGTCTACACTCTACAAGTCATGAGCTATCCACCTCAACCATTTCAGATGTCCTAGCTTTCAATTCAAGAACAATCCCATATTGCAGAGATATAAGTGCATGGCCGAATGACCACACAAAAGAATAGGATTGTGCATACCATTTGAAGAGGTTCTAGGAGAAATGATCCGATGTCATTCAGAGGTACAACCCTTTGACTTGATGGAGCAAGCCCAAAATGAAAACAGCTTCTCGATTTTGGAAACATTGGCTGAGCCATCAAGACAATACGCATATACCGCATACGACAGTATGAGTTTGGTTCCATATAGCTCCGCAACGGAGATATGCTTCTCAACCGTGTTGCTTCCTTCATGTACAATGGCTTACCAAGCCGGATATCATATTTCAAAGACATCCCATAGAGTCAGCTCTTTTTGAGTTCTTCTTTCCTTATGAACACGGCGAGTACAATGGACAGATTCGATTCAGTGTGTAGTGTACCCAACATTTTTCAATAAAAGTATTTCATTTACTTTGCAAATATTTGAAGTTTGCATTTTATTAAATCAAAGAGCATTCTAATGGAACGATCGGATCAAAAATCGGACTTTAGAAATTTTAATTATGATCTTTATTCACTTAAAAACTATAGGTTGATGGGAAACCTAAGCATCAAGATTGTATCTAATGATAAGAGTTGACCTTTAAGAAAGAGAGAGCAATTTTAGGAAAGGAGGAGTATTTTTAGGAAAGAAAGAAGAGGGAGTTAAGTTAAGAGTTCTTGTTTTATAGCCCAAGCTTCTTGTGCGCTCCTTGCCGCACTGTCGAAGCAAGGGACTTGCCAATACACCGTATGCGAGCCACAAACGACTCCAAGCACACAACAAGCCTAAACTAGCAAGCTCAAGAAAACAAAGGGTGTGTCACTCACCGCTCTACGTTCGCCTTCGTGGTGGATTCCTCGCCGCGATGAAGAAGAAGCTGTAGTTGTGCCGCGCTCAACCGCTTCGCCGCCGTCGTGCCTTCGTAATGCTCGATCGCACACACACTCTCCCTCTCTCTCTCTCTCTCACACACACACACACACAAGGAGGTGAAGAAGAAGAAGATGGAGATGGAGCAAGAGCACTCTTCAATTGCACAAATGAGAGAATGAGTAAAAATTAGGTTTAGTTGGCTTTTATAGGAGCTCACCCCATTCACACTTGGGCGCCCATGCTTAACCAACTAATCCCTTGAATGTCCAAGTTAAAGTGCGCCTCTCATCGGCGATCACTCTACCTTTCCCTATTGGACCGACAAGCCCGGTACCTGACTCTACCAAATACATAATACGCGTCCATCGTAGGTGATGGGTGTCCGTAAGCCGTGAGGGTTAACATGCCCCCCTTCCTGATGTAGATTCCGTCCTCGGAAGCTATTGAGTTGAAGCTGGTTCGTCGAGGTGGAAGAGCATTTGAGATGAATGTCCTTAGCCTTCTTCAGTCACTGCAAAATCAAACAACATTGGCACAGTAATTGCATTCTCTTTAAAAGCATATGCAGTTTTAGGTAGACAAATTGATTGGTAAAAGAATTTCAAACAATTTGGTAGCAATGAACATTAAATTGCAATGTAATCAAATGCATAAACAGATGTAAAGGTAGAAAATTAAACAAGTCTGGGGTCGCTAATTTGACGGTCGAAAAGCACTAGAGATCGAATATTAATACCATGGGTGAGCTTCTTAATTTTCTGTGGTCAATTAAGTTGTTTAATCGCAGAGCCAAGTATTCATGTTCGAGGGCTGACTAGAGGCTATACCTAGAAAACCTTGTAGTTAAGCTACCATAAAAGGAATTTCTCATGAAATCATCGCCTGACTGATTACTTTTTCGTTGACCCCCCAAAGTCTTTTCACATTGATTCAATTATGATGTGTGTGCTTATTTTGTATGCCTTGGGTTTTTTGCTTTTCAAGGAAAAGCGCCCACACTGGGAACCTCTAGGGCTCTAGTACCATAGGCTATACATGTGAGTGAAGTACCAAATCAAGCTGAGATTTCTCTTCCAGCTTAAAATTTTACATTGTGGCACTTTGATTTTTTGTTTGTTCATTTTCAGCATTTTAATTTTGTAACTTTGGGGGGCCATATAACACTGTTACCCTCCCCAGGCTCATCACATTAGTAAACTCCCTTTATAATACTTAAGCTAAAGGTCAATAGGGTTAAGCCCACTAGAAATCCCTAGTACATTTCATACAATGCTACCTAAATCGGATTAAGAACCTAAGTAACCATTGATTATTAGGAAGGCATTCCCCATGGTATTAAGAGAAGATTTCTAATACCTAGCTTGGTCAAACTAGCTTAGTCGGACTGCTTGATTTTTAAACCTAGACAAGTGACTATGACAAAACATTACATTGAATTAAATGTTTGATACTAAGCCAATGCACTGAATATTATGCTAGCAATCACAATCAAAGCAGACAATCATAGATGCAAAAAAGATAAGGGCAATGCTAATGGACAAGAAACACCTGTTTGTGTTGATGGTCGTGCTTGATTTGAAGGTTCCATGAAGGTCCAAATCCTATCAATAGCAACACGCTCCTGTACACACTTAGGAAACAAAAGGAATACCTCCAGGAGGCACATTAGTAGAAAAAGAGAACTTCGCTAATCACGCAACTCTAAAACAGAAACACTCCTATCGTACTAATCTTACCTACCCTCCATCACTCAAGTGATGAGGATCAAAGGTGTTTTATGGCATAGGTTTCTGTTTCACTGTACCAAATGTGACATGTGTAGGTCTGAGTCAATGTTTTGACTTTAATGTGCATACTCGTTTGCTAATTGCGCTTGCTCTTTATTTTTTGTTTTTGTGAGTATAAAGCTTTATATGTACATTCCCTAAGATTGGAGATATAGAGGTCAGGGAAAAAGGTTGAGAGGGAAGCAAGTGAATGATGACAGTCAGCAAACACTCCCCCCTTCCTTGGGTAGATCATACCGTTTGAAATGAGCTTGTCACCCTTTGAAACCAATTGTTCCAGTTGGTAATAGGTGAGGATTTTTGCCAGTAGTTTTCTATTACCCTAGGTGCCTCGTCAAGTTGCAAGCGTGGTAAGGTACTCTCCCAGGATCGAACTTGAAGTGGTTCATTAGGTGATTCTTGAACACTGGGAGGTGTGGATTCTTTTGTAGCTTCATTGAGGTCCATTACTATAGATGGAGGCTGTGTAGAATCTTTTACCTCTATGGATGTATTACATGAGGAGCTAGAATCTTCATGGGACTCCCCCCTTCCTGAGCTAGGTGGAACAAAACGTTCTTTCTTTGGTACCCAAACTAGCTCGGGAGCGAGTGTGTAGCATTCTGTGATTTTTTTCTTTTCACTATCATTGATTCGTTTTGGAGCTACGGGATTGGGCTCACTTGGGTCAGGTGATAGGTAAGAGCACAATCTACGTTTTGGCACCCAGATTTGATCATTTCCTTGATAGTAGCCTTGGGCTTCCAATAGTCGTTTAGGGATCCATCGCAACATTTTCTTACTTTTCTTGGAGCGAGTGGTACGTTTCTTACAAGGCTTCTGTTTTTTAGCACTAGCTATGGTCACTAAAGAAGCTTTAGGGACCCACTTGTATGTTTTCTTCGTTACCTTAGGATGAGTCTTGTCGGAAGCGATATGCATTGCTTGTAGCATATTTAAGGGTATAGGCATTTCATCCTCCTCAGGTGTTACCCAGGTCGTCCCCCTATTTCCCCAGGTGTCTATGGTTGATGCTAGGTGGACCCAATCCACATTGTCTGATTCCGTCATACCCGGTAACACATCCATGTAAGGAGAATCTTGGCCAATGTCTGTATCCTTCTTACAAGTGTAACAATATTGTAGTGGGGCCGAGTGAACTGTGGTGTCAGAGCGATGATCAATAATGGTTTTACTCCCTAAAGGGTGTACCTTACCAGTCACCAAATCCACTCTAAGGACAGAGTCTTGGAATTGCAAATAGACATGATTTTTAGACCAATCGTGAACCATTTGTGCTTCCCTCATGAATGGTCGTCCTAAAATCATTTCATATGACATAAGGTGTTTAGAGAAATCCATTACAATGAACGTATGTCGTACCTTGTGTCCTAGAACTTTGATCTTAAGATCCTTGAGCATCCCCATAGGTTTGGCTATGGTACCATTTGCCATCTTTACCACAATGTTAGTAACACTGAGGCGGGGTTTTCCCATGGATTCCCAACAATCTTTTGTAATGATGCGAACTCCCGCACCACCATCAAGAATTCCCTTTATAGTTAATCCCTTGGTAGTGATGGGTAGGGTCGCATTAGACTCGTTGCCTTCAAAATACTGCCCTAATTCGTTAATGGGTACCTCGATCACAGACTTGTGTCCATCTAAGTCAAGTGATTGCACATGATTTTCCTCATCAATCATAATCGAGTCAGGCCTATTTGGTTGCGCAAACTGCGGTAATCCCGTTCGTAGCTCTCCGTTAAGGAATGCTCGAAGTGCAAGGAATAACTCAGGATCTCCATACAGCTTTGCTATGATCGTGGTTCGGACCTCAGAAGACATGAAGTCCACTAGTTTGGAAACATTCATTGGTGTTTTGCAGGGTGTAGGTCCTTGACTAGGAACTGGTGAGGATGGAATCTCATATTCCTCAATGGGATCAGGTATACCTTCGTTAAACATCCTTTCCAACAAGAAGGGTGTATGCTCACTTTCTGATGTCCCGTCCTCACTCCCTTCTTGGATGATACTAGATATGGCTAACGGTCTATGGTTCATGTGGGGTGGATGAACTTGCGTGGGAAACACTGTGTCATGAATTTTGACCTGCATGGGTTCTGGTTCTAGTTTCGTTTGAGTCTCCTCCACTAAACCTCTTAGATGTTTCACCTGCTCAATCTCGTCTACTGGGTTTGGGTACGTCCCAATCTTCTTTTTACGATTCTTCCCTTTTTGCCCGTGCGGTTTATCTTGGGGGTCTTGGATTGGATTTGGAAACACTTGTGGTGTTTTCAGAGGCTCTTTATGGTTTTCTCTTATTCGGTTTTCATTTGGTTCCATGTTACGGTTTTCTTTGTCGGTCTTTCCCTTTGTGGTATTGGTTCTAGTCTCCATTGTCTCGACTGAATCTGAATCATCCTCGAGGTCATTCATATACACGGGGTCATCTCCTGTTCCTATGTTTGTTTTGGAACTTGGCTTTGAATTTTCCGTATTCTGCGACTTCTTCCTTCGTGTCTTCTTTTTCTTTGCTTGGATAACTGACGCGGTATCTCTCTCTTCGAGGATATGGCCTGGACCTTGAAGCATGGACCGTGTAATCGCATAAGCGGGTGCGACGGGTGGTATTGGCGATGTCACACTAGCAATTTCGACCAAATTTAGGGGTGTGATTTTAGGCGCATTTGGGTTATAGGGGCATTGGGCAATCAAGTGATCTATGCCACAACGATTACATGTAAGTATTGGCATTGCAGACGTGCTCCCTTGATTCACTTGCATCTGTGCAGCATTCTTTTGCAGCCTAATAGGGCACTCCGCTACTCGATGTGGTCCACCACACTCGTAGCATTGAAGAGGTGGCCTCCTAGCCTGGATGTTGATATTTTGACCTCTGGATGCGAGAGCAGCAGCTTGATAAACCGGCTTGACTTGCCCCCAACAATCTTCCATGTAGTATATAGGACACTCTTCCAATGTATCAAGTCCGTAGGCAATACTAGTGTCTATTTCCTCCTCACAACCATCTGCATAAGCATTAGATGGCTCGCAACCCACTTGGTTCATAGGGGCGACTCTTGGATACGGGGGCTGCGGTCCTAGCACAGGAGGTGGTAGCGGTGTAGCTTGTACAACATTTTGAGATCTAGGGACCATGTGTTGCGATAGTTGCTCAACAGGTGGAGCAGGCATCAATACAGGAGCTCGAGGCGCATCCGTCCAGGCTACAGGTGGTCTATTTTCCATCATACGTTTGATCATTAAACAATCCTTAGCTTGGTGACCATACCTACCACATGCGTTGCAAGTTCCATTAAATTTTACTCTAAACGTAGGGCACTCACTAGTGCTATGTGGACCTAAGCAAATGGAACACCATTGTTGCTCCCTTCTTGGATACATGTGACTATTTTGAGGGGGTCGATTATCCTTAAGAGACTCTTGGATTGCCTTGGTGAGGTCTGTCAAGAATGTCTCAAATACCTTTGGCTCATTGTCAATGGGCTTTGCAGTCATGGGTTCATACTCAATGGCTTGTGAGCTAGTGGATCTCGTGTCAGTAGACACCCTCATGCCTGCTATCATCAAGTTGTCCTCTAATTGGATTGCATTGGCAGTGACATCTTCCCAGGTTGTGATACCTCTAATCACTAGTCCATTATAGATTCCTTCATTCCTCAACCCTCGAATGAATCGATCAAGCAGTTGGTTATTGTTGAAGCGCTCATTTACAGGGCAACGAGAGTTTAAGTGCTTTAGACGACTAATGAAGTCCCTTACTGACTCTCCTTCCTTACGTTCGGCCTTTTGTAGCTGAGATGCTACACCCCAAAGCACACCTTCTCGTATGTACTCCTTTAGAAACAACCTTCGAAGGGTAGGGTAGATTGTTTTCTCGTCCACCCTTAGGGTCCTATACCAATCTCCAGCCTTCCCACTTAATGTCAAGCTTAAGGCATTGCACTTATGTAGTTCGTTGCGTTCCCCTAAGGAATCACATACTTGTTCAAACACTTCAATGTGTTTTCTAGCATCTTCGTCCCCATTGAATTTTTGCGTGAGTTTGGCAATTTGTACTGCCTTACTTCTAGGCTCTCTATCAGATGCGTGACGCATATTTTCCGCGATAGATCGACCTATGGTTTGAGCAAACGCTGCCAAGTCACCTATGTGAGGAGGCAGGGCCGGTGGAGGTACTCTTGGAATCATATGTGGGAGAGGAACGGGTACCGGTCTTGGCATATGTGTGGATGATGCAGGATATGGAACATAACCGGGCATAGGTCCACTCGGATAAGAGCTAGGGAGCGGCACTCGAGGAGCATAAGCAAGTGGTACAATTGGAGGTGTGGGGGCCATGTGTGCATAAGGGGCTAGAGGCACATACGGTCGAGGCCCCATGTTAGGTACTACGACACTAGGTAGTGGCACTGCGCTAATCGTAGATGTCATCGGTACATTCTCTGTCAGGCTTATCCCTGGAGTGAGCACTGGGTTTTCCTTAATAGAGGGTTGAGCCAAGTTAGGGAAGCTAAAGTTTTCGCTCGGAGGCTCAGATTGCATAGAGACCCTAGGTGAAATGACGTAAGATGGGTCCATGGGACTCATTAGAGGAGTCTCCATTTGTGATAGAGTAGGCTGTTGAGCCTTGCTCGTATCAAATCTCATGGGGCCAGTTGAGAGTATATTTACCCCTCGGTTTTGCCTTTTTGATTGAATAATGCCATGGATAACATTACAGATCATTTTCTGTTGATCTTCGATGCTCGTGGCACTAGAGGTGGATTGTACAATCTCTATCCATCCTACATGGTAGGCGTGGCCAGAGTGTAGATCCGTCAACACCTCAGTGTGGAGGTCGTATGTCCAATGATCATTAATGAACAATCCTTCTAGAGTCGACGTGTTAACGGTTTCTTGTGAGGTAGAAGCAATGTTGCCCCCCGTGGTTTTACTTGCCACCAACGGTACTCTAGAGGGAACTTCTGAAGGAGGCAGCTCAACAGGGCCTTCTTGGTAAGAAGTTGGCAGGATATCCACATGGACACTCTTTGGGGGTGTGGGGTCCACGTGCGATGTGAAAGGAGATTCCACTTCCCCACCCCCTTCGTGTGCTTCATTTGTATCAGGTTCCGAGCGAGTAGCTCTACCTAATGTTTCCATGAAACGGCTAAACATACTAGTACTAGGCTGTGGAGCTTCGGGAGGTGCATGGCCTTCTCTCTCAGTGTTTTGGGTAGGGTATGCTTCCATGATTTCTGAGTCGGAGGAGGAATCACTAGCGGCTATTTTAGGGTCTTGGGTGGTGCTACCTTGTGTCCCCGCTGAGGGTCTAGAGCTTATCGTGGATGGGTAATGGGTGTCCGTATGAACAGAGGCACCCTCAATATGCTCGTGTTCTAGCACCCACCCAGAGCGTAAGTGCATGTGCTTTTGATACCCTAAGGTGTCAAAAAGCTGCTCTAGGAGGCCTTGTGACTAGTTTTTAGCGTTTTTTTTTTTTTTTTTTTGCTAGATTTTTTAGAGCGTGTCGTGGAATGGGCCGTGTGATAGCTCGAAACGAGCGTATCGGTCAGAGGATCGTGCCGTGCTTTACAGCCCTCCGTTTGGTCACTCTATGCCCTCGGAATCCCTAAAACTGTCAATTTCCAGTAGGGAACTAGGCCCAAACTAGAAAGTCTAAGGGTGCAAGTGGGAAGAGAAAGGAGGAGAGTGGAGGACTTGTCCCACATGCTCTCATTCTCTCTTGAGGGAGTAGGGTATATATATAAAAGTGAGTCTAATATATATCATAAGATTGAGGACTGAGGCTTGGGCCTGGGCTTGGGCTTGGGCTTGGGAAAACGATCCCGATCTATCTTTTATACAAACCAACCCGTCCGTTTTAAGAGTCACGTTTTTTATTTTCGAAAAATTCCGCCGCCCGCTCACTCGCGTTTTTAATTTCCGATCCCGATTTTTTTTTAAATATTTTTTTCCAGAATTTTTTTTTCTTTTTCTTTTTGGTGCAGAAAATACAGAAATTGAAAACGCAGATATGCAAAAATTGCAGAAAACGCAGATATGCAGAAATTTCAGAAAACGCAGAAATTGAAAAAACGCATATATGCAGAAAATTGAAAAACGCAGAAATGCAAAAATTGCAGAAATTGCAGAAAAAAACGCAGAAATTGCAGAAAATTAAAAAAACGCAGAAATGCAGAAAATTGCAGAAATTGAAAACGCCGAACTTGAAAATGCAAAAATTGCAGAAATTGAAAAAACGCAGACAATAACAGAAATTGAAACTTGACAGCAAATGCAGAAAACGCAAAAAACAGAAATCTCCACACACTCCTTCCCTGCCTTTCCTATGATAGAAATTGCACCACAAGGAAGCGTAAAGTGCTAACCGAGCTTAGTGTAGGGCATATCCCCGGCAACGGCGCCAAAAATGTGCGCTCCTTGCCGCACTGTCGAAGCAAGGGACTTGCCAATACACCGTATGCGAGCCACAAACGACTCCAAGCACACAACAAGCCTAAACTAGCAAGCTCAAGAAAACAAAGGGTGTGTCACTCACCGCTCTACGCTCGCCTTCGTGGTGGATTCCTCGCCGCGATGAAGAAGAAGCTGCAGTTGTGCCGCGCTCAACCGCTTCGCCGCCGTCGTGCCTTCGTAATGCTCGATCGCACACACACTCTCCCTCTCTCTCTCTCTCTCACACACACACAAGGAGGTGAAGAAGAAGAAGATGGAGATGGAGCAAGAGCACTCTTCAATTGCACAAATGAGAGAATGAGTAAAAATTAGGTTTAGTTGGCTTTTATAGGAGCTCACCCCATTCACACTTGGGCGCCCATGCTTAACCAACTAATCCCTTGAATGTCCAAGTTAAAGTGCGCCTCTCATCGGCGATCACTCTACCTTTCCCTATTGGACCGACAAGCCCGGTACCTGACTCTACCAAATACATAATACGTGTCCATCGTAGGTGATGGGTGTCCGTGAGCCGTGAGGGTTAACACTTCTTCTAAAATTGGAGAATCGAAATCGTGTATCAGGATCCGTGTCCGCCAAAAAAAAAAAGAGGGCCATGAACGTACGCGAACTTAGCTCTCTTGCTTTCCTCCATTCTTAGCTGGCCTTGAGAGCCTATATAAAAAGACCCTCTCCTCTAACTTTCAAGGAGACAGAGACACACTCTCAGAAGAGTGGATACTCTCTCGCCTTGACGTTGGAGTTATCTTCTCTCCCTTAACCTCTCTCGCTCGAGTTACCTCCACCTCCAAGTATTCTCTACCATTGTTGTATTGCCCTTGGAATTATGAAGTTCTCTTTCTCTCTTTCCCTCTTCTCTACATTGATACGATGGCCCCGAAGCGAGTTACTCGAAGCTTGAAGGACGCTCATGTTGCTCCACCTCCAAGGAAGGTGCAAAAGAAGATATCATTTACTCCAAATGTTGCTGAAGAGGATGTATTGGTCGGTCTAAGTTTGGAAATTACCCTACTGATTTGAGTTTTATAAACATTGATGTACACTCAGGGGGATCCTCAAATCACTTCTACGTTGGAAAACCCTCAGAACAATGCTATCTATATGAAGATTCAGGAGAAGAAGTTGTTGCTCAAACAAATGCAACCACCTTCTTTTAAAGGAGAGGGTGATGATATTGAGAAAGATGTAGAAGTATGGATTGAAGCTGTGGATGATTACTTCTCTGCTACAAGGACTACACCTGCAAATCAAGTTATCTTAGGGATGTTTGGTCTCTCAGGAGAAGCGAAATTATGGTGGAAACAACATTGTCGTGACATGGAGTGTTGGAGAACTCTCAGAGTTGGTGGAAAATCAAACAAGCAGTGAAGGAAAGATACTTACCCCCTGTCCATGAAGCAATAAAGATGAATGAGTTCTTTAGCTCAAAACAATATAGTTTATCCTTGGAAGAGTACTACTCAAAGTTTGTAAGCCTTAGACGTTACGCACCAACAATGACCATAGAGCAGCAGATAGCTCGCTTTTGCCAAGGTTTAAGAGAACCAATTAGCTCACGATTGGAAGCCCTGAAACCTACCACTCTACAAGATGATTTACTAAGAGCTAAACCTTTGATGAAGGAACAAGGAATTACAAGAAGAATTGAAAAGAATCAAATATTCAATGATAGACAATCACAAAGAGCTTATGCTGCTAATGTGAAAGATCGTCCACGCTTGAATGTTTGATGCTTTGAATGTGGAGATCTGGGACATTATCGTAACACTTGTCCAAGACTGACTAATGGAGCAGCAGTAGAAAGTGAAGCAGACTAAAGACATCACCCTTTTGGACATAATGATGATCGTTAGTAATTAAAGTAGGAGTATCCTCACTTTTCCTCGAGATGAGGACATCTCGAATCCCTAAGTTAGGGAGATTGTAATGTACCCAACATTTTTCAATAAAAATATTTTATTTACTTTGCAAATATTTAAAGTTTGTATTTTATTAAGTCAAAGAGTATTCTAATGGAATGATCGGATAAAAAATCAAACTTTGGAACTATTAATTATGATCCTTACTCACTTAAAAACTATAGGTCGATGCGAAACTTAAGCCTCAAGATTGTATCTAATGATAAGAGTTGACCCTTTAAGAAAGAGAGCAATTTTAGGAAAGGAGGAGTATTTTTAGGAAAGAAAGAAGAGGGAGTTAAGTTTAGAGTTCTTGTCTTGGAGCACAAGCTTCTTCTAAAATTGGAGAACCGAAATCGTGCATCGAAATCCGTGTCCGCTAAAAATAAAAAATAAAAAAATTAGAGGGCCGCAAACGTACGCGAACTTAGCTCTCTTGCTTTCCTCCATTCTTAGTTTGCCTTGAGAGCCTATATAAAGACCCCTCTCCTCTCAGTCCATATTTCTCCTAATGGAGATTGGACCTTGTATAAAGCTCCCAATCTATCAATAAGGAGACAGGAACACACTCTCAGAAGAGAGGAAGCTCTCTCGCCTTGACGTTGAAGTTATCTTCTCTCTCTTAACCTCTCTCGCTCAAGTTACCTCCACCTCCAAGTCTTCTCTACCATCGTCGTGTTGCCCTTGGAATTTTGAAGTTCTCTTTCTCTCTTTCCCTCTTCTCTACATCGATATGATGGCCCCGAAGGGCGTTACTCGAAGTTCGAAGGACGCTTATGTTGCTCCATCTCCAAGGAAGGTGCAAAAGAAGATATCATCTACTCCAAACGTTGTTGAAGCTGATGTATTGGTCGTGGAAGAAGTCGAAGCCATCCAACCTCAAACACGCGAGGTAATCAAACATGTCGCTAATCCGGTAAGACAAATTTATAATTCTGCATTGTTATTCATGTTGACTTGGGAAGCTAAGCATAGGGAACCACTTAAACTTTCCAAGAAACGTGATTCTATCACAAGAAACAAGCATATGTTTTCATAGATTAGTGAAAAAATTGTTTGATAAAGTATCACTATTTGATAGATTGTTGTTGTTGATAAGTTGTTACTGATTGATATGAGAATTGGTTGATCATGTTGAAGAATCATTTAAAGATAAGAATTGTTGAAAGAATGTCTTTTATTCCTCGCGGGTAGCGAGATGATTCCGCAGTTAGCGGATATTAAGTTGACGTTATCAGCTCTCTTTTGTTCCTCATGGTTAGCGAGATGCCTCGCTGGTAGCGGGATGCCTTGTGGCTAGCAAGATGCCTTGCGGATAGCGGGATGCCTGGTAGTTAGCAAGATGCCTCGCGTGTAGCGGGATGGGAAGGTTGCACAATTCGCGGTTAGCGAATAAAGCCTTTGCAAAGGCTCTGTTGGTTAGATAAAGGAAGTCCGTGGGTAGCGGCAAACTCATGAGTAATTGGAAAAATTGTTTTTGTTGAAATATAGGGTTGTCTTCATCAGGCCTTGTTTGAATTGTTTTGGTATTGTTTGAAGGGCTGTATAAAAGAACCTGTGTTTGAAATTAATTAAGGAACACTGTTTGTATATGTAAAATAGTGTGGTAAAAAGTTTGTGTATGGGGTGGAAAGTGGGGGCTGGCTCAGGTTCCCAGTCAAGGATGGGTGGTGTCGATTAGTTGAGTTTCGGGATGGGTGGTGTCGATTAGTTGAGAAACTCTCCACTCCCTCTTATTAAGAGAAGTGAAATTAGAGACTCATTGTGGCGAGTCTCAGAGTCAAGATGGCCCAAATCTACATGAAATAAGATTACTATTTAGTTTAGACTAAGTCTCATATCATATTTATGGTTTATGGATGGCAGTCGTGCCTCTTAAACGTGCGGAAAAAGGCATTGTTTATGGATTTTAAATATGTCAATGGGATTTCATCTTTATGTTAGGAAACAACTTCATTAGAATCCTAGATTTATTGACCTGGCTTGTGGCGTATGACCCTTATAACCACGTAAACGATCGATAGAGGACTTCCTCTCTTCTGTTGCTCGTATCTCTACTTTGTGGAAACGGAGCAAGGTGTCGTCAATTGAAAAGGAGAATAAAGGAAGTCCATCTATCAAGTCTCCCCAATCTTCTCAGGGTTGGGGACCTCACACAGTGACTACATTCGAATGAGAATCCACACCCTATTCTCTTTGTATACATTGTACAAGCCATATCTCTTGCTAATGTACCATCTGAAGCGGGCAATTTTGATCGCAAATAGTATAACAACTACCGTTTTGCAGAGATATATCGACAAGTACAAAAGAGCACACAAGAATGCAAACGACAAGGAAGCCATAAGGAACATATTTTGCTTCAACCTCCCAGGGACAATTGCTGGCAGTCCATCCTGGCATAGGCATTCATTAAAGGATTTGATCACCATGGTTGATGCATGGGGTTTGCCAAACATATTCATTACTTTCACAGCTGAGGAAGTGACCGCCACAAAAGGGAAATGTGATCCGTACAATCGAGAGGATAGCTCAGACATTCAACGCAGAGTTCTCTTGGAAAGATTGTCCAATTGAATGTGCATTGCTCTTTGACAATCTATTAAAAGAGTTCATGAACTGCTATATCTTACAAGGAAGCTAGATCCTACGCCAAATTCATCACCACCTTGTACGGTATGAGATCCAAAACAAAGGATCTCTTCATGCCCATGTCATCCTATAGGTGGATGAGATCGACATCCAGCAAACAACATCAAAGATTTTTGCTCATATTCCTATTTCACTTGCTAATGAAATGCATGTAAGCACAATTCGTGAGCTCGTCCTTAAGAAACAAATGCATATATGTCGCGATGCATGTCATGTGCACAGCCACAATGGCAAATGCAAGTATGGATTTCCATACGACATTCAACCAAATCCTTGTCCATCTCTAGATTCCCATTCCTTGAAGTGGATGTACTATCGACCAACTCACGATGATCAAAATGTGGTTCCATACCATTCAACTGTTCTTCTACTTTGGGACGCTCATATGAATATCCAACGTGCCACCAATTCATCTCTGTCGTATTATCTACTCAAGTACACAATGAAGACTAAAGATATTGGACCATTGAACATATCTGCAGAAGCAGCCACAAAATTGGGTTTGGAAGCACTCGACAAGATTAAACTACAACTGATAGCTGCTGCTCTTTTAACTAAGCGAATTTCTGCCACAAAAGCTACATTGAACTGCTTACAAATTCCAATCATAACAAAAAGCGATGATGTGTTCTACATAGATTCATTGCCTCCAAAACTCAAACAACATATCATGTCCAAATCACACAATGTTGTGGTGCACCTTGTTGATTTTCATTGTGCTAGACCAACCACCCTTGAAAACTTGACATTCTTTGAGTACCACAAAAAACCACATTGTCGAAAAACGTCGGCAAAGTGCACAATCTACACCTTTGGTGGACAACTATGGCAATGCCATCAAAAATCATAAAAGATTGGTCAGGTTCACGGAATACCATGCAGCTAGTGTACGAAGCTTGTGATATGGCATGCTTCACAAATGTCCCGTGCATGATTACAAACTGGGTTCAATTGTGCAAGGTCACCAAGAAAGAGAATACATTTGTTGTTGAAGGGATCTGTCAATGTATCGCTTGTTACGTTGACAATTTGTCTTATGATAAGGTCAAAAGTGGTCCGCGTTAACATAGACAGCTCGTCTATGATTATAATATCTGCATATTTTATATCCAAATATCGCTCATCAATCTCATGAATAGAGAGGGAATATTGTTGATTCCTTGTTGGCATCTTGAATTGATAATGGATTGTAGATACAATGCTGCTAAGTCTTGTTGCTACAGCTCCGGTCGATACAACAAGTATGACACTCATGTTTTGTCTCACATACTCATATCTCAAATATCTGATAAGATGTGTTTTTCCACTCCCTGGTGTGCCCGTGACAGCATGCAAGCCATTCTTGGCGCGCATTCAACAATTTGTTGTATATATTCAATTGTTCCATTGTGAGTTCTGAGTCATTGACAGTAACGAACTCCTTCAATATGGCTAGTGACTTTACTCAATGATGGTCCATGTCTAGGTCATTATCTATTGAAGATGTGATTTTCATTTGCTCTTCGCAATGCAGGTTTTTGAAGTATCATATGGACAAGTTGATCGATTTGTTCATTGACTAGCATGTTTCTTTGTGTGTACTCTGTAATGTACATCTCCAAGTCCTCATGACTTTGGATCAGATCCCCTGCCTAACACTCTACGAAGTAAGAGCCCATTCTATTATCAGCAGATAGAATCTCCATCTCTCTTTGAAAGAATAGACAATGTAGCAAGATGTTATAGAAGAAGGCCTCTGTGTGGTGTCCTGGCATGCAACTTTCTACAAGATGTCATGCTCCACCTTGAACTCCAATTCTTGACCATTATTCGTGAAAGAAGACCAACCATAGATGAGATCAATTGTACCTTGGGTGCATGCATTATAGATGAAACACATGAGCATGACTACATCAACGACTCCACTACAATAATTTGCACTCATGGATCAGACGTCCAACACTACAACAACCTTGGCTTGAATAAGTTAAGTGTACAATCAAACTGACATTGCAAAAGTTGACCTGAAGACAAACGCAGGTAACATAAATTTACTTCAGCAATGGATCCTAGACCCTAAGTTCTTCCATGTCTCAAGAGTTCTTCCATGTTGATCTCTCAAAACTGTCCTTAACTTACACACCACTCTTTGTAGTATTGCTCTAATTTTGTCTCCATTCTTATGACCACTTTCTCAGTGGTTCTACACAATTCTACTATTGATTTTTTAAGTATGAACTCTAATCATGTCACCATTGCAGGAAACATAGATAACCAAGAGAAAAAAATGAGCAATTCAAAGGTATACTTCTCTATAAAACATAGCACATTATGTTCCTTCAATGTACACAAAATATTGATCACATTTGTATAACCTTGCAGAGACTTGTAACCCCTTTTTAGCGAAACATAACCTCAAAGAAAAACCCCCAAATGGAACCATGTCAGTATCCAACATAGAGGCAAATGCACCTGCTTAACCTTGTAGGTTGCCGCCCGGACACTTACATCGAGGGTTTTGCAAACTATACAGAGTTGCGATTGTTAATAGATAGATACGTAAAACAACTCGAACAAAACAAGAGCATGGGTATCAAAAGAGCAACAGCTTAGTTCTATACACACATCAACAAGACTACAATTTTATCTTTTTTTCTTCTTCTCATTGCTTTGCTATCTACAGTAAATAGTAAAAACATGCTTTTTTACAAGAAAAAAACTTGTTTATCCCTTCTAATACTCATTTTTTCTAGGTCTAATGAAAGAGATCATTTACAAAATATCTATAGGGATTGACGTGCCCGAGGATCTCATGACAGTCAAGGATGGCAATTGTTGCTTCAATTGAAGACACCAATAAAGCCCTACATTCTTGAGATGTTTCACTATGGCTAAGGTGTCACGCTCAAGGACCTATTAGATACAACGAACAATGATGCAAGTGAGATCTTGGCAAGCTTCAAGAGATAGTGCAATGACGAGCCACCATCAATTACAGAGAAAAAGCTGACATGTCAATGCCAGGATGTTTACAAAACACAATCTGGAAGTGCTGATCCATACACTTTCATCAACATCGAAAACCCACCCATAGGTCACATCGCCTTGAAAAAAAATCAACAAATATCTCACTCAAATACATATTCTAATATTCTCAAGCTCTAGCATGCATTCTTGCACAAATCCTGTTTCTTTTTTTCCTACTTTTGCTGTTCAGAACAGGACAACAAGACTCAAGTTCTACTGCTCGAGCACGACAATCAACCGAGCAAAAAACAACAAACATTGAATACACTGTCTACTCCATCACATGCCGCCAAAACGGACAAAAGTACATAGGTGTCACAAAAAATTTCACAAGAAAAAAGGCAGAGCACGCTCGATAACCACCTTCAAAAATGCGATCCAACGTTCTTTGCTACCAGCCATTGGAAGAAAAATTTATTTTTGACATACTTCCCGTCTCCAAGAATTTACATGTAGCACGTATACTAGAAAAAACATTCATCAATAGACATAGTAGTACAAGTTCATTTGGATATAATGTTCTTCGAACTCATCCCCCTCACTGCAAGAAATACATGTTCTTGAAACAAAAAAGAAAGATCTAAATTGTCCTTGTCACCGTCGTACACGTCTCATTGAAATCTGATGTTGTGTCTACTAACACAACATCCTTTTTCTCTCTTTTTACTCAATTATTGTGCACAAAAACCATTCACAAAATTCCTGTCAAGTAGTCTAGTTCATTTCGTTATTAAAAAACTCATAACAATCTCTATTGTTTCACATTTAAAACAATTTTGGATCCTCTCATTTTTTTAAAAAAAACAAACACCAATTTCTCTCTCTTTCCTCAATTATTGTTCCCATAACACATTTGCAAAATTCACAACAAATACATTGGTTTTTTCATCACAGGAAAAAGGTAGCATCTCTCAAATGTATATATGCTTTTCACACAGTTCCAGCATTGCCAAAATAGTCATGCTTCTCTTTCTTTCAGATGTTAAATGTCAATTTCCATATGTGATATTGTATTCTATAGATGTTATATAGCAAGGACCACCAAGCAAGACTAGTTTCTTCTAGTGACTAAAGATAATAAAGCATTAATTAAATCTAAAAAAAAAACTAAAAATTAAATACAAAAACAAATTACCTGTTGTGGCGGGGCCGCGGGGACGAGAGTTGACCAGCAGCTCTGACGGCGAGATGACGACAGCAGTAGGATGGCGATTTGGCGTGCAGTAATGAGGTAGCGGTGAACTTTGAGGGGCCTAGCACGCAGTAATGAGACAATGAAAGAGAGGCACTAACGTGGCAGCCTGTCAGCGCCGACAGCGAGCAGAGGGGCGCACAGTGGCCACAGATAGAAATAGTACACGATAGAGGGCCTGAGCGAGGCACAGAGAGAGAGTGGGTGTGTGTGTGTGTGTTGCTTGCCACATGGCGGGGAGAGAGAGAGTACACGACAGTAGGGCAGAATAAGATTAAGGAGAAGAAGAAGAGTATTTTAACATCGTAGGAAACTATCCCGAGAGACCTTAAAGATCTATCTGACGAGGAGAGTTGAGAGAGATATAAGAGAGAGGGGTCCACTCCCTTGGTGGCTTCTAGTGTCAACAAAGGAGAGAGACGAAAAGACAAGAGAGTAAGCTGGAGAGCTTTCATGTGCGGAAAGGCAGGGCTCAGGAAAAGATAGGTTCGCTTTATCCAAAGCCGAAGCTTGAAATTTGACAGCCAAGTCCGCACAACCGTCAAAATCTATCAGAACATGCACCCAAGCTCGAGATTAACCATCCGCACTCGCATCAAAGAAAAATTTTTGTAACATTTAATGGCCTAAAAACTTGTGTGTAGCGGAAATTAGCATGAACATAGTGGGCATTTCATTAGAATAGATTCCTAATGAGAATTACAAGATTGCTTGAGTGGAGAGAGCAACAAAAAGCATAACACCTAGCTAGATAGCATGAATAATACTTTCAAAAGAGAGCGAAATTAAGCTATTGACAACAGTTGAGGACCCGATTTGCATGGAGCCAGTCCCACCTCCAAAAGGCTTTGTATTATGGTTTCTCCCATCAAGAGAGACATTGTACAATACAATTCTTTGTGTTCCTTCAAGACTAGCTAGTGCAATGAAGATGAAAGATTCATGCACTAAGCAACACTTAGCAAACACAACATCAATTATCTCCTGTCTCAGACCCAAGACCTCACACACCTTCAAAGGTGGTGAGAGCTAGCAGGGCATGAGAGTAGATTGAGAGGAAGAAGGAGTATTCTTACGAGAAATGTACATCTCCTCACATAATCACTCATATTAGCACAGCTTAGCTCAGTAATTAGCATGGTAGAGGAGATGAGCATGCATTGAAGCTTGGCTCTTGGTTGGATTTGCATCACAATGCCAAGAGTTGTTGGTGTAGGCCTCCCTTCTCACAAGCTTGGAGTAGGTGGTAAGCTTTCCATTAAAGCTTGAGAAGGAGCGAGAGTCTTCTTTACTTCACACATGAGATTGTGTGAGTGTGTGTGTGATAATGCCTTGCAAAAATCAGCCCCCTCTCTCTCTTGGTCGTCCCCTCTTGCTATTTGCTCATGCTCTACTCTCATTGGACCTCCCGAGGCCTAGCCAATGATAATTAAGCAGTATAACAGATAGCCTTCTAACATGTGTCCCCATTTCCCCGTTTGTGAGAGCTTTAGGTAATTTAATAATTCAACTAAACTCTCATTGGACCCCTTTGCCTCCTGGACAATAGGAATCAGGCAAGCCATTGGGCTGTTGAGTGCTCATTGGACCCCTTGGGAGACTGTCCAATAGTCTTCTAGAGGACTTAATTCTCATTGGTTCTTTTATTAAGTGTTTTTAAATTAATTAAACTAGATTTACTCTAGCCTAATTCTCATTGGTCCACCTCCAAGGCCATCCAATAGGAATTGGGTACACCTTGTGGGCATCTGGCCTAGGGAGTTGACATGTGTCCCTCTTTCCCTTTGTGTAAAGGGAGCTTGTGTGTGTGTGTGTGGCTTTCTCTCTCATCCCCTACAAGCAAGGCTCGCCCCCTCCTAAGTAGGGATTGCAAAGACTTTTTTGACACACACAAAGCATCCAATTCCCCCATGGTTGACCTTTGGACACAACCTTTGAATTTTGGAACCTTAGCATTTTGGAAGTCTTAATGGGCTGAACCTTAGGGTCTTTTGAGCCCATTGTTGCACATGGATCTTTTGCAGATGGCCCCCCCTTTGGATCCCTACAGTGGCCGGTCTGTTAGCTTAACCAATATTCTAGCTTTTTCTCCCCTGGAACTTCCCCATATTAAATGATCAGTTTAAGATGAGAAAATCATTTAGGAGAATTAGATATTGATTATTATGACATTACCTCTCTCTTGAAATCATATTCGTCCTCGACTATGGTATAGAGAAGATAAAGAATATTCATGAGTCCTTTTCTTAGCGGGTAGAGGATCCCTATGTTACTCTACGACATCATTCCACAATGGATGACAAGTCCATTTGGTGCTTGAGAGTCTGAGGCTACCGCAAGCATGTCTGCACATAAGTCCTATCAATCTTCCATAGTAGAGTGACAAGCTCTACTTGGTGTTTGGGAGACGTCGTCTCCGCAAACTTGATCTAAGCATGCATACTACTTCATTTTTGGGCACAGTAAAGAAAAAGAGAGTCTTATAAGACAAAAATGTTGTTCATTTTTAACATTTTGTACATTTGCTTACTCTTGGGAAGCATTGTAGGCATTGACAAGGTTTAGGTTATCCTTTAATTGTATGCCTTGCATCCATCTAGCATCTTCAAAAGGATAATTCTTAAACTTAATAAGATATTGTCGGATAGTCTTACCGCCTCTTAGTACCTTGTCTTCATGTCGGAGAATGGACTCGGGCTGCAACACCTCCTCTTGGTCCTCGATCTCCGGTGGGTCTTCAATAGTTGGTTCTTGAGGTGGCTCTCCTTTGTAAGGATTTAATAGGCTCACATGGAAAGCATTGTGTATGAGCCAATGATTGAGCAACTTGAGTTGATAGGCCATCTCATTGATTGGCCTAAGAATCTGGAAGGGACCATAGTATCTTTTTGCTAGTTTAGCATAGTACTTTTGGTGTCCCGTAGGATTCCTACCCGTCGTGTGCCTTAATCGAGCCTTGGGGAATTTTAATAAGACCCAATCATTTTCTTTAAAGGCTTGGGCTCTTCTGTGCTTTTCAGCAGCAGCTTTTTGTCTTTGTTGTGAGATAGAGATAGCATCCTTAATCTTTTGAAAAGATTCTTGTAGGTCTCGGCTATACTCATCTGCAACAAAGATCTTCCCATGTACCTTAAGTAGCGAGGGACTTTTTGATCTTCCCTCAATTACCTCAAAAGGTGCTTTTCCCGTGGAAGTATGTACAGTGTTATTGTAAGCATACTCCACTAAAGGTAAGTACTTCTCCCATTGGGATCTTTGATCTACTTCCGTTACATAGGCTTTTAGTAGATCAAGAATTGTTTGGTTAGCTATTTCACTTTGGCCATCCATTTGTGGATGATAGGCCGAAGAGAAGTTTAGCCTTGTCCCTAAATTCTCAAAGAGACCCTTCCAGAAATTACTGTTCATTCTAGGATCTCTATCCGACGCTATGGACATTGGCAAGCCATGGTACTTGAAAATTTGTGAAATGAAGATGGTTTCCATTTGATGGGCTTTGATAGTCTTTTTGACAGGTATAAAATGAGCTTGTTTTCTGAACTTGTCTACTATCGTCCATATTCCCATGGATAGACTTAGGAAATCCAAAGATAAAATCCATGGATATGCTCTCCCATGGTGAAAAAGGGATTGGCAAGGGTTGAAGCAATCCAAGTTGCTTCCCTCTATCAAATTTTGTATTTTGGCATACCACACATTTAGAAACATACTCTTGTATGTTCACTTTCATGGTAGGCCAATAGAAATATGTTTCAATTCCCTTTAAGGTTTACTAAATCCCTCTATGCCCCGCATAAGGTGGAGCATGAGATTCATACATTACTTTCTCACGTAGTGAGTTAGTAACAAATAGTCTACTACCATAGAGACGATAACCATCTTGTAAAGTAAATGGTTCTTCTTTCTTCCCTAATGCAAGGGTTGAAATCACATCTCTAAAATCAGGATCAATAGCATACTCATCTATCATTGAGGATAGATCATTGTGAGTTGCTATGGAAACCGCATTCACTCTCGGCCGTCTTGAGAGTGCATCTGTTACTTGATTATGCTTGCCAGCAATGTGAGCAATATGAAAATGAAATTGCGAAAGGAAATTTTCCCACCTCATTTGTTTGTCGGAGAGATTGGTCTGCATCATGAAGTACTTAAGACTTTGGTGATGTGTTCACAGAATGAAAGGAGTCCCCAATAAATAGTGCTTCCATGAGTCTAAGGCATGTAGAACTGCAAGGAGTTTCTTTTCATATACGCATAGAGCTTTCTCAACAGGGTCGAGCCTTCCACTTTCATAGCCTATGGCGTGCCCTTCTTGGAGCAAAACAACTCCAAAGCAATCACCACAAGCATCACATTGGACCTCTAATGGTTTTGAGAGATCCGGTAGTGTAAGCAAAGGTTGAGAGATAAGCTTTTCAAAAGCATTGTTCTCCTTAGCAGACCATGTATACCTAACGCTTTTCTTTATTAGGTCATGTAATGGTCCCGTAATTTGTGAGAACTTTTCTATGAAGCGTCTATAGTATGCACGTATACCTATAAAGCTTCTTAGTTCATGAAGATTCCTTGGTTTAGGCCATCCTTTTATTACCTCTAACTTTGATGGATCCATTTGGATGCCATCTTGAGAGATAATGTGACCTAAATACTGAATCTCTTGCAAGAAAAAGTCTCTTTTCTTTTGATTAACATAAAGTTTATTCTCTCTTAAAACTTGAAATATTACCTAGAGGTGTTGCTTGTGTTCGTCTAATGAATTAGAGTAGATGATAATACATCAAAGAACACTCCAGTGAAGGTTCGATGAGGCCTGAGCCATCAAGCGGTTGAATGTGGCTGGTGCATTGGTCAAGACAAAAGGCATGACAATGTATTCGTAAAGACCAAATGTGGTGCGAAATGCGGTCTTTACAATGTCTTGATCAACTATCCTTATTTGATGATAGACACTTTTTAGGTCAATCCTACTGAAGTAGGTCGATCCTTGTAGCTTATCAAATAGGTCTTCTACTCGTGGAACGGGAAACCTATTCTTGATAGTGATCCTATTTAGTGCATATGATATGTGCCGTCTTTCTTTTTCACTAATAGCACAGGTGAGAAAAATGGAGATGAGCTAGGCCTAACCATGCCCTTCTCAACTAACTCATGCACTTGCCACATAATATCCTCTTGTTGAGCTTGAGAAACTCTATAAGGAGGTTTGTTAGGCGGTGAACTTGTTGGAAGAAGTTCAATTGCATGGTCATCATTACCTCATTTAGGAGGTAGCTCACAAGGTATGTAGTCAATAAAAACATATTGAAACCCCTTGAGAAAATTGGATAACTCTAATTCTTTTTGGTTGCTTTTGTTTTCTTTTGCTAAAGCATTAGGTTCATATTGAGAATCTTTAACAAAAATCATGTACACGGAAATAGAGCTCTTTATTGACTTGTTGAAAGCTGGTGTATGTACAATGGAAATAGTGTTACCCATTTCCTTAGCATCTATATACATGTCTTTTTCCTTGAACTTAAATGAGATTCTCCTTTCAGGGAATTTAACATTGGCAACCAGGCGATGAAACCATGGTGCCCTTAGGATTACATCCTCATGCTTGAGAGGAGAGATAAAGAAGTCCTCTTTGTCCACATAGCTTTGGACATGAAGCCTCAATTTCCCGATTAAGGGAGTGACTGAAGCTTCTTGCCCCTTGAAAGCACTGTCTGCGGGTAGGACATCTCCCATCTCGTTGGCTTGTATGCCTAGCTTGGTGGCCAACTCTATAGATATAAAATTGTGAGTAGAACCAAGGTCAAAGATAATAAAAGCATCATGTTCTCTTACCTTTCCCCAAGCATGGCATAGAGGAGATCCTTTGTGGTAAGTTTGGTGAGTCTCCTCCTCTTGGATTTCAACCAAGGTAGCTCTAGGAGGATCTTGGCGGTTGTTCTTTTGGGGACAAGCGCGGTACGCATGCCCTTGTTCGCCGCACTTGAAACACCGGTTATCCTTGCGATAACGCTCAAGCTCTTCAGGAGAGAGTTTGTTTTTACCTTTGTAAACTCCCTTCTCTTTAGCTTTGTTGGAGTTGCCCTTAGGAGACTTTTGGACATTGTCCTTCCCCTTAGGCTCATTGGAACCCTTGTTTTCCGTGGGCTTATTATTTCTTTTAGCCCCCGTTTGGAAATTGATTCGAGTGGCCACCATAGTATGGTGTATTACCACCGATACGGTACGTGGCCTTTGGGAGTTGACATACTCTGCCATTTCTTTGGTTAAGCCCGCACAAAATTGTTGCTTTTGCTCTCCAAAATCCAACTTTTTGAAGACAGTGGCTTTGAGTTGTAGGTCCCAAAACTTGTCTAAAAATTTGTGGATGGATTCATAGGGAGAGAGCTTTAAGATTCGCCATTCGGTGAGCACTTTGTCTTTGGCATCCGTGGCCAAAAACTGCTTCATAATGGAAGCTTTTAAAGCTTTCCATGTTCGTGGAGCTTCACCGTTGGCTCGTAGGCTAGACCACCATTGCCTGGCGGACTTTTGAAAGTGCATAGCTACATGGAGTAGCTTAGAGGACTCCATGAAGCCCTCATCTCCAAATGCCGCATCAAACTGTTGGATAAAGGCCAAGACTTTGTCCGTAGCACCAAAGGTGCCATCATAGGTAAGGAAAGAGATTCTCTTCCCTCCCTCTTTGAACTTCTTCAGCTTGGACGACATCTTCCATGCGGCATAGGATTTCCTATGGTCTCTTCTTTTTGATGGTTCAAAGGTTGCACCATCACTTTCTTCAGAAGGTGAAGAATTTGAAGAAGGTGGAGAAGAGGGTGACCTCTTTCTCACCTTTTTCTTGTCTTGATCTTCGTCGTCTTCACCATAACTTTCATAAGAGGAAGAGGATGAAGAAGATGGAGAAGAGGGTGTCCTCTTTATTGCTTTTTATCATCCCTCTTTGAACTATGGTGTGGAGAAGGGTGCGATGGTCTTCTCCGCTTTGGTGGTGATGGAGAGCGTTTAGCCCGTCGTCTTCGTGGAGCCATCTCCGCCAAGGTGGCGGGAGACTCACTTCTTTCTCGTTCCTTCGGTGGAGGCTCTTGATGATTCCTTTGGGAAGGAGATGCTTCATCAAGAAGTAAATTCTTGAGCCCTTCGTATGGATTCTCTTCTTCTTCCCGAATCGGAGAGAGACCTCTTTTGGAAGTCTCACAAGGAGGCTTCCTAGGTGTTCTCTCGTCATGGTGATGAGCTTCGAGAATCCCATGAGCACGGAGCTTCCGTTGCACTTCACTTTGGAGAGATGGATTGCCCATGGCTTGTTGAAGCCTAGAAACAAGATAGTTAACAAGCATCGGAGCATCATTAGTAGCTTGCTCATTAGCAAAATCAAGGTTTTCAACATTAATTTCACTCTCTTTACTATTGTCAGCCATTCTAACAAATTTTAGGTGTAATTCGGCACTTCAAGCCCTAGTTGCTACTCCTCTTTACCCATTTAGCAAAAGCACTCAAGCTACCGTACCCGTGGCTCGAATACCATTAATTGCAAGGAATAGAAGAGAGGGTCGTTCAACACCAAAACAGCACCGGCTCCTGTCAAGATTCTAATAGCTCAATATGGTTAAGCCGTAGGCAAGCCCCGTAGGACTCCACAATTAATACCATAGCTCTCGACGGTGATGCCCCGTTAACTGCACGAAGGCAAGCACACTGCAAGGCTGAAAAATACCTATTCTACTTAATCACAAGCAATTAATAATACCAACCATTTATAGCTAGCTTGAGGACCTCCCTTCTTGAGCAAGAAAAGAGAAACCTTGTGCTCCACTATTAATACCATAGCTCTCAACGGTGATGCCCCGTTAATTACACGAAGGCAGGCACACTGCAAGGCTAAAAAATACCTATTCTACTTAATCACAAGCAATTAATAATACCAACCATTTATAGCTAGCTTGAGGACCTCCCTTCTTGAGCAAGAAAAGAGAAACCTTATGCTCTGATACCAATGTAACATTTAATGGCCTAAAAACTTGTGTGTAGCGGAAATTAGAATGAACATAATGGGCATTTCATTAGAATAGATTCCTAATGAGAATTACAAGAGTGCTTGAGTGGAGAGAGCAACAAAAAGCATAACACCTAGCTAGATAGCATGAACAATACTTTCAAAAAAGAGAGAAATTAAGCTATAGACAACAGTTGAGGATCGGATTTGCATGGCGCCGGTCCCCCCTCCAAACGGCTTTGTATTATGGTTTCTCCCATCAAGAGAGACATTGTACAATACAATTCTTTGTGTTCCTTCAAGACTAGCTAGTGCAATGAAGATGAAAGCTTCATGCACTAAGCAAAACACTTAGCAAACACAACATCAATTATCTCCAGTCTCAGACCCAAGACCTCACACACCTTCAAAGGTGGTGAGAGCTAGCAGGGTATGAGAGAAGATTGAGAGGAGGAAGGAGTATTCTTACGAGAAAGATGTACATCTCCTCACATAATCACTCATCTTAGCATAGCTTAGCTTAGTAATTAGCATGGTAGATGAGATGAGCATGCATTGAAGCTTGGCTCTTGGTTGGATTTGCATCACAAAGCCAAGAGTTGTTGGTGTAGGCCTCCCTTCTCACAAGCTTGGAGTAGGTGGTAAGCTTTCCATTAAATCTTGAGAAGGAGAGAGAGTCTTCTTTACTTCACACATGAGATTGTGTGAGTGTGTGTGTGATAATGCCTTGCAAAAATCAGTCCCCTCTCTCTCTTGGTCGTCCCCTCTTGCTATTTGCTCATGCTCTACTCTCATTGGACCTCCCGAGGCCTAGCCAATGGTAATTAAGCAGTATAACAGATAGCCTTCTAACATGTGTCCCCATTTCCCCGTTTGTGAGAGCTTTAGGTAATTTAATAATTCAACTAAACTCTCATTGGACCCCTTTGCCTCCTGGACAATAGGAATCAGGCAAGCCATTGGGCTGTTGAGTGCTCATTGGACCCCTTGGGAGACTGTCCAATAGTCTTCTAGAGGACTTAATTCTCATTGGTTCTTTTATTAAGTGTTTTTAAATTAATTAAACTAGATTTACTCTAGCCTAATTCTCATTGGTCCACCTCCAAGGCCATCCAATAGGAATTGGGTACACCTTGTGGGCATCTGGCCTAGGGAGTTGACATGTGTCCCTCTTTCCCTTTGTGTAAAGGGAGCTTGTGTGTGTGTGTGTAGCTTTCTCTCTCATCCCCTACAAGCAAGGCTCGCCCCCTCCTAAGTAGGGATTGCAAAGACTTTTTTGACACACACAAAGCATCCAATTCCCCCATGGTTGACCTTTGGACACAACCTTTGAATTTTGGAACCTTAGCATTTTGGAAGTCTTAATGGGATGAACCTTAGGGTCTTTTGAGCCCATTGTTGCACATGGCTCTTTTGCAGATGGACCCCCCTTTGGATCCCTATTTTCCCTCCTTTGGATCCCTACAGTGGCCGGTCTGTTAGCTTAACCAATATTCCAGCTTTTTTCTCCCCTGGCACTTCCCCATATTAAATGATCATTTTAACATGAGAAAATCATTTATGAGAATTAGATATTGGTTATTATGACATCTTTCAATTTTAAATTTTTCAAAAATGCCAAATTTAGTCCGAAGATTAACAAGAAAACTTTAAAAATCACTATGAAATCCAAAAATTAGCCAAAAATTCTAGAAATCTAAAAAATTAATTGTCATCCACAATCGAATACTTTTGACTCTCATAAGCACACCAAAAATAGCAATTTTTATTAAAAACGTGATTTACGACAAGATCAACAACCCGATCCTTGAAAATAACGAGACGCTCAAAGGTTGACCAAGGAGGGCACAAATGCACTCAATATGAAGCCGTAAATATTCGCACAAAATAGCTCGTCAAGATCACATGATATCAAAATTTTACAAAATTAAGCAAAAATTAATGCAAAAAATTAGCAAAAAATTAAAACATTATCCAAAAAATACCCAATTTTTTTGTAAAGCTTGTCCACCCATAGGGGATTAGCCATACAAATCAAATCACAATAATCACATCAATTCAATTGCCAGATAATTTTATCAATAACATCCAAACTAGGCAATTAAAATTGACAAAATTAGGTCAAAATTTGACACATTTGGAGTGTGTAAATCCCTGTTTTGAGCTCAAAAATGTAGCAATTAACCATTACACATATCCAATATGCAATCAAACATTGAATTAATCATGCACATTAAGCACTTTTTAGGCACATACACACTAATAATTGACAATTTTTACCAATTTTTAGGTGCGCACACACAAGGGTTAATCCTGTCAAAATTACAATTTGAATTCACAAATCTCTCATTGGGAATGACCACAATACAAATCAATTATCACAATTAAAAAATCATTAAGCAACATTGGTTTTTAGGTGCACAACAAGGGCAAAATAGTGCATACACACCTAGAATTAGGCATACACACACTCAATTAGAATGCGCACACGCTTGTAATTGACCATTCAATCATGCAATTAGATCAATTAGGCACACAATTAGCAATGTACATTCACCAATTAGCAATTAAACTTGTCAATTCCATACGCCTCCAAATTTGAAAATTTTTGACATTACGACCGCGTGAAAATGAACATTTCAAAAAAAATTCAAAGCATAACATAGCATCGACATGGTGTTGTAATTAACATAAAATAACATAGTATCAACGTGGTGTTAGTTAACATAGCATCGACATGGTGTTGTATCATCATCATGGCATCTCTACTCATCTCTACACATGTTTAGATTCTAGGGAGGTTGAGAATACCACCTTGTTTACCTTTTCAATAATGGTTGGAAGATCCAATCCTTAGTAAAAAATTAGTGTGTAAGTTAGCAAAAATTAGTGAAATTAGCAAGAAGTTAGTGTGAAATTAAAGTGTGTAGGCACACAATTAGCAAGATATATTAGGGAAAAATGAACACATTACTTCATGCAAACACATCCAAAATCCACAAAACCATAAACACACAAGTGAAATTAATGAAGAAATTAGTGAGGAAACACATCCGATTATGCCATAATGACACTAGCATAGGCCATCGTCCCCGACAACAGAGTCAAATGTTGGGGGTACTATCACAGCATACCTCCAATGACTAACAAAATTATCGATCCGAAGAGATGAGCTACCTGGCTAGGACATGGAGACACTCACACGATTAGTGATCTAATCATGGCAATACGAATGGTGACTCTATGAGGTGACCTTCTCGGCCTATGGATGAGCTAATCCACAATGATTGGCAATCTCAACATCCACTTCCCTTCACCTCCAATCAACCCAATCACACACAATAACGATTGCAAGTTGCACACAACACTAATCATATCATGCAACACACAAATCACAAGAATACACACATAGATCTATCGAGCACCACACTCCAATCAAACTTACATGCACACACAAGCAAAAGAGGGCAATCACACAAGATTAGATAGGTATTAACCACTAATTAGTTAAGATCTAGTTAATTAAAGCATCATTAGCCATCACAAGAAGTATGAGAGAGCCATAGTGAAAGAGAATCAAGCATTTATTAGTTCTAATCAAGTCACATGAGCAAGGAGAAGCTCAAGGACTCCATAGCCACACACCTCATGAGCTCTCCCCAAAGAGTAGTCTCAACAAATGAGCTTGAGAAGCCTAAATTCTTTTTCACATTGCCTTATATACCTAGGATAAATTATTCAATTTTTGAGCATCCAAGGCCTTTAGGGATTTAGCACTTACTAAATTTGCAACCTAGGCACACTAACTGACCTGCTCTTTATAGCTTGGAACTCCCATTGAGCCCGTAACACATTAAAAATATTACAATGGCTTGAAATAAATAAGGAATCTACAATACATGACCATTTTGGGAAATGTGAAAAATGTGTAACTCCAATTCTATACTGCTTATGCATGTTGATCTTCGATGTGCATCCGTAAGGCTCGAGCCTTTAGCAGCTTCTGTTAACTGACGTTGACTCAGTTAACACTAGGAAAGAAACAAACAACAAATATTGTCATGAGCCACAATGACCAGGACCCCAGAAGAAGATAGGAACTTACCCAAACCCTACAAAGGAGATCAAGCGAGTCAAGCAATTAATGGGTTTGGTAGAAGAGACACAAAGGGATCTTGAGCCAGCAACTAGGAAGATCTAGATTATCGACAAAGTGTTCTATAAGCGAAGTCAACCTCACAAAGACCATAGACCACTAGCCATACCAAGTGTCATCCAAGAAGAAAGTGACTTTAAGTCATGGAAAGTGGACATACTCCCTTCTTGTTGGAGAGAGTGTTTACAGAGTGACTACCTAACCCTATCCAAGAAATGGAGATCCCATCTTCCCCACATCAAGGGATGAAGACGAAAAGGTGCGGTTAAATATTGCCAAATTGATGGATTTCATGGCTTCAGAAGTTAGAACCACCATCATGTCGAAACTATATGGAGACCCTGAGCTATTCTTAGCTCTTTGAGATTTCCTCAATGGAGAACCAAAAGTTGGGCTACCAAAATTTTCACAGATGGATGGAGCTGGGGAGATGCCAGTAGAGGGGAACACTTAGATCCACAACCCAAACTGGATGAAAATTCATGTTAACAAGTTGGGACAATATTTTGAAGGTGATGAATCCAATGCGACCATACCAATCACTACCAAGGGATTAATTGTGAAGGGAATCCTTGATGGGGGTGGTGGGGTTAGAAATGTGACTAAATTTGATGGGAAATCATGGGAAGACCTCACCCTGGGACTACAAACATAGTGGTAAAGATGGCAAATGGGACTATTGTTAAACCTATTGGGATGCTAGAAGATCTCAAGATCGAGGTCTTCAGACACAAAATAAGGAATACATTCATTGTGATGGATTTTTCCAAGCACACTATGTCATTTGAGATGATCTTAGGACGTCCTTTCATGAGGGAAGAAAAAATGGTGCATGATTGGTCTAAAAACCATGTCTACTTCCTGCAGTTCCAAGACTCTATCATTCGAGTGGATCTTGTAACTGGTCAAGCACATCCTCTAGGAAACAAATTTATATTTGATCATAATCTAACACCACAATTCACTCGGCCCCATTGCAGTATTGTTATACGTATTAAATAGACATTGATGCTGGGGAAGATTTTTCTTATATGGATGTTCTACATGGGATGATTGAGTCTAACAATGTGGATTGGGTCCACCTAGCAGCAACCATAGATACTTGGGGCAATAGGGGGACAACCTGGGTAACACCTGAGGGCAATGAAATTCCACCACTTGTACCTTTAAATATGATAGGAGCACCCCTTACGATTCAAAGTCAAAATCATCAATTGAAATCAACTCTACGGATGAATAATTTGAGTTAAATCTTGGTGCAAATGTGGGATCAAACCATTTAGAGCCCAATGGTACCCGAGATGACAATCTATATACGAAAAGAGAAGACATAAGTAGTGATTCATCTAGTGACTCTTCACTGGATATCGGCCACAATAAAAAATTAGACAAGAAGAGTAAGACATATAAGAGGCGATGATATCGAGCAAATGTGTCTGCTTGAAAGAGTTTCACGGAAGGAAGCTTATAGCTTTTTAGATGGGTACTCTAGCTACAATCAAACCACAATTGCTTTAGAGGACCAAGCTAAAATGGATTTTTTAACCAGACTTGGAGTGTTCACATTTCGTGTTATGGATTTTGGCTTAATCAATGTCCCTGTTACCTTTCAAAGATTGATAAACACTAGTTGAGAGAATATTTAAGGGAGTTTTGTGAAGATTTCTTAGATGATCTCTGTGTTTATTCCTCTTGGAGAAAATATCTACCATGTTTACAAAAAGTGTTTGAGAAGTGCAGATTGTATCGCATCTGCTTAAACCCTTTCATATGCCAATTTTGGGTTAAATATGGAGTCATTTTAGGGCATATAGTGTCCAAAAATGGGATTTCCACAGATGAGAGGAAAATTAAAGCCATTGCTGATTTGCCACCATCGACAAATTATAAAGGAGTTCAAAGGTTCATGGGCCATGTTGGTTGTTACCAGCAATTTATTTTAAATTTTTCCGAGATAGCTCGCCCTTTGTACAAGCTTCTTATTGAGTTCCATTGGACCGCGGAGTGTGACCATGCTTATGAGTCATTGAAAAAGACCTTAACCAGTGCTCCCATTTTACGAGTACCCGATTGGAAGTAATTTTCCATGTGCATAATGATTTCATCAAACTTTGCTATTGGGTGTATTCTAGCTCAACCAAGAGAACATAAATTGGACTACCCCATTAGCTTTGCAAGTCATTAATTAAATGATGCTGAGAGGAACTACACTACTACAGAGTGGGAAGGTTTAGCTATGATTTATGCAATGAAGAAATTTTCCTACTACCTTCTTGTCAACATGTTTGTTTCCTATGTGGATCATCAAGCGTTGTTGTATCTAGTGAATAAAACTTGTTCCACGGGAAGAATTACAAGATGGTTGTTAATTCTTTTTGAGTTTGATTTGACCATTGTGGTGAGACCCGGTAAAAAGACACGTCATGGTGAATCATTTTTCTCTCATACCCAATGGTGAAGCCCCTATTGGAATCGATGATGAGTTTCCTGATACTCCCCTGTTCATAGCCAAGACCATGTCTGAATGGAGTGAGAAGATTGTGAACTTTTTAGTTAACGGTTTTCCACCCAAGGAGCTTTGTAAGGATATAGCTTCAAAAAATTTAAAAGAATGTGAGCCTTATTTTCTAATCTCAGGAACTCTCTCAAGCTAGGGAAGGATGATATTCTTAAATGTTGTGCTCGTGAGGATGAGTACCTATACATATTGCAAGAAGCCCACATGGGTATAGCCGGAGGACATTTCTCATGGGAACTAATTGCTAAAGGTGCTGCAACCAATCTATTGGTGGCCTACCTTATTCAAAGATGCATCACTTTTTGCAAAAGGGTGCAATGAATGCCAATGCTACAAGATCACGCAACGAAAGGATAATATGCCCTTACATCCTATTAAAGTGACTCAACCATTTGAAAAGTGGGGTTTAGACTTTGTAGGCCCAATTATTTCCGCAGCTCGTAATGCTCAATCTCGATATATTATTGTTTCCACTGACTATGTGATAAAGTGGGTGGAAGCCAGGGCAACATGCAAGGTCAATTGCCAAGTTTCTCTTTGAAAATATTATTACGCGATTTGGTTGTCTCTTTGAAACTATAAGTGACAATGGTACTCATTTTATAAATGGGGTGATAAAGGAACTCACGACAAATTTCATGGTAGCCCACCATAAGTCTACACCTTATTATCCATAAGCAAATGTCCAAGCTGAGAGCACTAACAAGACCTTAATTTCTATTTTGACCTAAATAGTGGAAGCTCATTGCACAGATTGGGATTTCAAGTTGACATCAGCTCTATGGGATTATCATACTTCTTACAAATTGGCTATTAATTGTACACCAATCAAAATGTTATATGGACAAGAAGCAATTATTCCATTGGAGTTTGTAATTCCTAGTTATATGGTAGCTTCACAAGAAGGTTGGGATGGTAACCCTTTATTTGAGCTTTTATATATCCTCAAGAGGTTAGATGAAGAAAGGAAATTGGCTGTTCAAAATGCACTTGTGGAGACAGATAGGAGAACGAAATGGTTTGGCCGTCATCTAAAGAACAAAGATATAAATGTTGGTGATAAAGTACTTATGTATGGAGTGCGTAATGAGAAGAAAAAGTTGAAATATGCGGGAAAAGGACCATATACAGTAATATGCAAAATCATCCCACAAGGTACCATTTGTGTAGAAACTCTCAATGGAGTTGAAAACATTGGATTCCTCAATGGGAGTACAATTAAAAGATATTATGATCCTTTAAGCCAAGAGGAGCTATGTGCCATCCATTGAAAAAAGGCAACCAAGGCACAAGCAGAATTGAAAAAGATACAAGCTCAATCTTCTGAGGCTAAGGAGCAACAACAACTTATAAGACGCCAACAAGAGGCCAACCTTGGAGTTACACATGTATTTCACACTAAAATAGAGGATGATTTGTTGGACGCTGACACACCTCTACGACACCCTATTGAGTTAAATAGTGCCTATCGAAAAGTGTTATATAACGCCTTATTGGACACGGGTGCTAAACATAATCTGCTATCATATGAGGTGTGGTGTCCAATAAGGAAAGCCATCTCTATCTGAGAGTACTATCCAAGTGAAGGGTGTCAACAAGAAAAAAACTACGATTTTTGGAATCTGATACACTTTTGTCAGATATGACAAGGGGGTTGTAGCTCAAGACTTTTTGGGAATGCCTACTGGAACTATGGAAGGTAATATAAACCTAGGACGCACATGGATGATAGTGACCAAATGCACTATTGATTGGGGGACTGGGAGTGTCACAAAAAAAAAAACTCTCAGTCCTTCCACTCAAGTAATAGTCCCTGAGTTATTGCCTCCTAAGGGAACACACAATGGAACATTGCATATTCAAGAGGTTGAAACATCTATCCCTATGGCACAACCCTTCAGAGTTTCAACTTTTGTGGTTGAAACAAAGAATGAGGTACCCAAGACTCAGCGCGATTTGTCAAGAGCAACATACAAATGGGTCCCTAAAGCTTCTTTGACAACCACTTTTGATGCTCAATCTGGTTCAAAGTGGAAGCCTCATAAGAGACCTCCCACTCTCCCCAAGAAATATAAGAAAATGTTACATTGGATTCCTAAGAGACTATTAGCATCCCAAGGCTACTATGACAGAAATGATCAAATCTGGGTACCTAGATGTACCTTGTGTTCTCTCCTATCATCTACTAAAGATCCATGTAGGCCAAATCCTATAACTCCAAAATGATTGGAAGACCGTGGAAATGACAAAATCATGAAATGCTACACACCCACTCCAAAGCTAGTTTGGGTACATAAGAAAGAACGATGCTTCGACACAACCTCCACCTACCATTGTAAATATCCATGCAAACAAGAAAGAATTTGCACCTCCCTTGTAAGTTCACCACCTACAACAACATTGCAAATAAAAATCATGGGAGAGTACCTTACCACCCTTGCAACTAGATGAAATGCCTATGGAGGTCAAAAACTATTGGTCAAAGTCTTCACCCATAGATACAACAATTGATACAGGCCACTACAACTATTAGATCTATGGATAGCATTGAAGCTGTAGCTGCTAGTGATCTGTTCCCTTCAAAAAAAAATGGAGAAGATGCAACCACCTTTCATCAAGAGCACCTCAAAAATTGCCTACTCATTGCAACAAAAAATCAAAGCAAATGTGGATACCTAAACCGCCAGCTACACAAGTAAATCCAAATCCAAACAAAACACTAACTATATAGAAGAGTTGGATACCTAAAGGAACCCCATAAGTTCAAGAAAATTTTGTTGGGATTCCCAAAGTTTAACTACATTTCCAAAACATTGACAACAATCTACTTCTGTAACCACGACAAATCAAAATGTCAAAAGGGCTAGTTCTCTTCCACATCCACTAATATTTCAAGACATGACCAAGTGGAAACCAAAGCCCACATTTGTGTTGCAATTGCCAAAATAGAAGTGGATTCCAAGGAAACAAAGGCTGCCAACAAAAATATCCAGCCCGATGGTGTCACAACCACTAAAACATTCTTCCAAAGTCATGACCAAGGTATGGCAGCTGATACCTCAATCATACTCTCAAAAGTTACACCGACACATCCCTTTGACAATTAGTCAATGAGCTAGTGAGCTACAACGGGCACTACATGATAAGCGCTCATTGACAACTACATAGGTGAACCTCTCCATTCAATGTCCTTAACCACTTTGCTTAAGATCTGTAATGAATCAGGTCAAACCCTTTAAAACAGAGGTAAAACACATCATTTACAACATTTTCTCTCTTGGGTGTCATCTGCAAATCCTGCATGAGCTAAGAGTTATGGTCCAAAAACAGCTTGTTGTCCACTACACTTAATCAAAATTTTGGACCCCATGCTCCTTGGAGAACCACTATATAGATTCATCGGATGACAAAACCCACTTAGTCAAATAAATCTTGATAAACCTGATGATAAATGTATTTATGTTTTTGCTAGATCAAGGTCGGGATGCTGGGGAATGTCTGTCAGAGTAACTCCGCTCTAGATGCGTATGGGAGGGAGTTTTCTATTGAAGCTATGCCGGAGGAGATCCGAATTGCCCTCTCTCACTCTCGCTATGTCAAAGCCAAGAAAACAAGGTTGATGTTGCATTTTTTCATGGGACGAAAGCGCTGGCCATGGTCGTCGCTACCGCTATCGATTCGCCAATTCCAAGAAGAACGCCAAAGTCGTCGCCGACAAAATGGGTGTCGAAGTTGATGTCGAGCCGCGAATGCGAATTCGTAGAGGAGAATGCCAAAATTCGATCCCCAAAGCTGATGCCAAGCTGTCAATGTCAGGCTCGCTGGATAGAAATTGCTTGCCGAAGATGGATCCAAGCCGAGAGTTGATCCACTCTCTCTCTCTCTCTCTCTCTCTCTATATATATATATATATATATATATATATGTCAAGGTCAAAAACTTAGGGAGAAACAGTCCACCAGGTAACTTGGGCTTACTTGTCAAAAAACTCACATGGCGCTTGTGTGTGTATACATGTGCATGCCAAGTGCATGCACTCTCTTCTCTCCCCACAACCAAGAGAGTTAAAACTCTTTGTCTTTCACTTCCATTCCACCTTGATTGTCAACTTCCTCTCTCTCTTTCTCTTTTCCACTCTCTGATACCAATTGAAGACTGCGTCTACATGGATGCATGCATGCATGTTGCAGATGTGGTGTGGTGTGTGCATGTGAGAAGGGGAGAGTAGACCATGTGTGGGTGGAGTAGGTCTCTAATGAGCCACTCCTTATTCTTGGTATATGTACAAAAATAAGGTGGTCATTGGGCGGGCGCCCATAGCCTGGGTGGTCGAGCAAGGCACAAATTTCTATATGGCAACAAGCAGGAGTCTCCAACTCCAACAAATAAATGTAATTCTTTGGTATAAAAAGCTCTTAAACTAGATCTGGAAGCTAAGAAAGAAAAGAGTCATAAGAAGAGATAGTCCAGTGATAGCGAGTCTACAACTGAAGAGAGTTCTAACTCAAGTTCATCTGAAAGTGAGATAGATGACAAGGTTAAAAGGAAAAAGAAATGATCTTGCAGATACTTGACTCTTGCTAAGGGAATACCTTTAGTTAAGAAAATGGAAATTTGTGCTCCAAGTGTAGGTCCAAAGGTCATAGGTCCGATGAGTGTTCACAATGTACTTATTGCAATGCCTATGGTCATGTGTGGAATAATTGTGGAATCAAAATCCATCACTTTAAGAAAGGTAAGTTCTTGTGGATGATTGTAGTTACCAATCCAAAAGAAAACAAAGTACATGGAGTCGGTAGGGCCAGTGGATCCAAAGAGAATGGAACCAATATATCTATTGGTAATGGCCAAGGCAAATACCAAGGGGGTATTGGCCAAGGTAGAGGAAGAGGAGATTTTCTAGAAAAGTAGTCTGAATTGCTACACTAGCAAAAATTATGGTCACTTTGCAACATAATGTCTAGATGCAGCAAAACCTATAGTACATGACCAAAAGGCACCAGAACCACTACCAATGAGAGTAGTGACTAGCAGTAAGGGTTTTGTCATTGAGGAGCTTCTAGATGAAAATGAGGGAAAGCAGATTGTTGAATCCAAAAAGTGCAATAGAGAGAAGTCTACAAGGATAAGGGCAAGGAGAATGTAGTGGACGAATGACCCAATAGAGGAAGCTGGCATCAAAGATTACTAAAAAACTAGCCAAGAAGCTACCAAAACAGCCAAAATGTTTTGAAGCTCACACAATTCAGAAGCTACTGCCCCTGTCTTTAGAAGTACATGTTGGAATTAGGGTTGCATAGAAACACACACAGCTTGGAGAAGATGACGGAAGCTCAAGTCACTCAATAGAGAGTGTGTTACTTAGTGTGAAATGGAAAGATAGATAGCCCTAGAGTGATGGGCGTATATACAATGCACGGGGGAAAAAACCTCCGAAAGAGGGAAAAAATGCCCCAGTGGTCCTAATGTGTTCACACACATCACTACCACATGTATATGGTAACAAATCCCCCTTGGAGTGATGCGGTGAACGAGAGCTGGCACATGAGTAAAGGGAAGTGCCATGCCCTGAGGACATGATCAGTCCAGAAAGGGGAGTAAGCCCAAAGCTTTGAGGAAAGCTTCAAGCTTCTCACGAGACAATGCCTTTGTGAAAATATCTACAAGGTCCTGTGTTGGCACATAAGACAAGCTGATCTCTCCTGGTGAGAGCCTCTCCCTGACATAGTGGTAACGCACCTCAATGTACTTTGTGTGAGCATGAAAAACTTCGTTCCTCGCAACTGCCAATGCCCTCTGACTGTCAGTGTAGATAGTGTTGGCAGTGTCTTTCCAACACCCAAATCAGCCATAAGGCGTCTGAGCCATACACACTCAACCGTAGTTGTGAAGAAAGCCCTGTACTCAGCCTCACAACTCGAAGTGGCCACAGTAGTTACATGAACTGCCAAGCATGAAACAAAAACCACTTGTGGCCACTCGCGTGTCTAAACAACCAGTCCAATCTGATTCCGAAAAAGCATGTAAGCTGGGCGGCAATGATCCCTCCTTGGGATAAAACAAGCCAAGAGGTAAAGTGCCACTAAGGTAGCGGAAAATGCTCTTGGCAACCTGCCAATGCTTAGACCCTGGGCTATGCATAAATCTGCTAACCTGTGAGACTGCAAACTGAATATTTGGCCTCCTGTTTCATACATAAATGAGGCAGCCAACAGCAGCTTGGTAAAGAGTGACATCAACAGGATCGCCAGCATCATATAGAGTCAACTTCAAACCTGTTTCCATGGGAGTGGCAATAGGTTTGCAATCCTGAAGTCCAAACTTACATAGCAATGTTCTATGTAACTTTTCTGACACAAAGCAATACCACCATCACACTGCTTAAATTGTATACCGAAGTAATGATGCAACATCCCCAAATATTTCATCTTGAAAGTAGCATTCAGATCAAACTTAAATTCAGGAATATGTTTCTCATTTGATACAGTGATCAACAAATCATCGACATAAAGAACCACAATGAGAAGTACATCATCCTCACGCTTTACATACAATGTGCTTTCTGTTGGACTGTTACGAAAGCCTCGTTTCACCAAATGAGTGTCAGCTTTCTCATACCAAGCAAGAGGAGATTGCTTCAACCCATACAAAGCCTTCTTACATCTGCACACTTTTTCCTCTTGTCCTTTTATGAGAAAACCGCGAGGCTGCGTTACATAAACTTCCTCAAATATGTCACCATTCAAGAAAGCAGTAACAATGTCTGATTGATGTACATACCAACCAAAATGAGCTGCCAATGCACATAGAAAACGCACAGTAGTCATATGACAAGTGGGAGAAAAAAACTCTTCATAATCAATGCCTTTTTGTTGTTCATAACCCTTTGCAGCAAGTTGAGCCTTATGGCGATCAATCTCACCATCCGGCTTGCATTTTAACTTGTAAACCCACTTCGTACGAATGGCCTTTTTTCTCGGAGGCAAATCAAATAAAGTCCATGTGTCATTTTCTATAAGTGCATCATATTCTGATTGCATGGTAGCCATCCAATTTTCTGAGTTCTGTGCTTCATCAAAAGACTGAGGCTCCTCAACATCATGTAAGCTAGACACAGCCAAATCATAACAATCTGATGCATATGATGCATGGCGAGAGCCTGAACGAGTACCACTAGACAAAGGTGCATCCAATTTACTGTCACGCAAAGTGTGCAACAGCCATTTTGGCATACCTCTAGCCTGCTCATTTTCAGCCCTTTCCTCATCGAGTACATCATGTGCATCTGCATCAGTAATAGGCTAATCCAAAACTTTTTCAGAAACCCCCATAGGCTGTACATTCGCCTCATTGGAACTTACATTCGTATTTCCACCACTGAAAAGAGGCAACAAAGTGTCATAAATGTCCTGTGAGCTTACATTACTGTCTCTAGTAAATGGCAGCAAGGGCTGAACAGAATCTTCCACAAACACTACATCCCGAGAAACCAGAATACGTTTTGTTTGCGGATGATACAACGTATAACCTTTGCTTTCAGCACTATAACCAACGAAAATACATTGAAAAAATGTAAAGTCCAAAGATTTTGCACCAAGGGATTATGTGCTTGTCTATACTCTTAAGCAAAAAACAAAAACAATTGAAAAAGCATGAAATGGGACCCTTTGTGATTCACTCCATATCACCAAGTGGGGCCATTATAGTTGCCACTTTGGATGCACAGGAAATGCCAAATTGGATAAGTGGATACAGACATAAAAAATATCACTTGCTGCTAACACAAGAGATGTTCAAAGGGTGCATGCATCTAAAAATAGGAAGAAGAAGCAAGAGCTCATGATTCAGGAAGCACAATAGGAAGCAAGGGAGTGAGCAGCAAAGAGGAAGCACAAAATTTATCAGATTACAAGCATGGAGGCGGATAAACAAAATGTGAATCCACACAATTTTGTAAAGCTAGGAGCTTGGATGTTAGCTATTAATGCATTGATCAACTTCGGTGTTGAATTGAATACAATTAGTTCGAATCTTTACTAGCAAATATCAAAATTGGTCTAACATCCCTTGCAAAGAATAGCTACATGATTCAATGGAACTATCGATAGTGCTACAGGTTTTGTGGATCTCACACTACACTTCAATGGATATGAGTGTCCCCATAACTTTTTTGTACCTCCACCAGATGCTTCAACTAATCAACTAATATTGGGTACACAATGGAAATGCAAATACAATGTGTTTATCCAATGGTTCGACAACCAAGTGATGTATGTTAATTCAATGATTCAATGGAACTATTCAAGTAATGTATGTTGATTTTTCTTCCAGGGAAGATACCACGCATCTTTTTAAAAAATTCACCAACAAGAACAAGAATGAATCCAACGAGGTAACCACAAACAAGATACAACAATTGATACAGGCCACTACAACTATTAGATCTATGGATAGCATTGAAGCTGTAGCTGCTAGTGATCTGTTCCCTTCAAAAAAAATGGAGAAGATGCAACCACCTTTCATCAAGAGCACCTCAAAAATTGCCTACTCATTGCAACAAAAAATCAAAGCAAATGTGGATACCTAAACCGCCAGCTACACAAGTAAATCCAAATCCAAACAAAACACTGACTTTATAGAAGATTTGGATTCCTAAAGGAACCCCATAAGTTCAAGAAAATTTTGTTGGGATTCCCAAAGTTTAACTACATTTCCAAAACATTGACAACAATCTACTTCTGTAACCATGACAAATCAACATGTCAAAAGGGCTAGTTCTCTTCCACATCCACTAATATTTCAAGACATGACCAAGTGGAAACCAAAGCCCACATTTGTGCTACAATTGCCAAAATAGAAGTGGATTCCAAGGAAACAAAGGCTGCCAACAAAAACATCCAGCCCGATGGTGTCACAACCACTAAAACATTCTTCCAAAGTCATGACCAAGGTATGGCAGCTGATACTTCAATCATACTCTCAAAACTTAAACCAACACATCCCTTTGAAAATCAGTCAATGAGCTATTGAGCTACAACAAGCACTACATGATAAGCGCTCATTGACAACTACATAGGTGAACCTCTCCATTCAATGTCCTTAACCACTTTGCTTAAGATCTGTAATGAATCAGGTCAAACCCTTTAAAACAAAGGTAAAACACATCATTTAGAACATTTTCTCTCTTCGGTGTCATGTGAAAATCCCGCATGAGCTAAGAGTTATGGTCCAAAAACAGCTTGTTGTCCACTACACTTAATCAAAATTTTGGACCCCATGCTCCTTGGAGAACCACTATATAGATTCATCGGATGACAAAACCCACTTAGTCAAATAAATCTTGATAAACCTGATGATAAATGTATTTATGTTTTTGATATCACTAATGTACATAAAATGCCAAAACCTTGGCAAACAAGGTCACTCCTGAACGAGCAGCTCTATGGACTTGTACCTGTCCAAAAACATTGTAAACGTGTGAACCTGCTACTTGAAAACTATACCTAGCTGAAGTTGTATCCGCAAATGCATACATAGCATGAAATTGCACAAAATCGTGCTAAATTTTTGTCAAGAATCCCCTACACAATCATACATGGTCTATACTGCAAGAAAGTACAAACTACGAGTAAAATCACCTAGAAACTAGCACAATATGTCATCAATCGGTAAGTGCATTGATACAAAACCAAGCACAAAGCACAGGCAACCAACTATGTGTGGTCAAAATCACCATTTAGAGTTGCGCTCATGGAAAAAACTATTTCGAAATGGTTTGTCAAAGCCGCTATGTGCCTATGTGTGCCGTCAAAGCTAGAAACTGGAAAATCAATGAAGCCAAAATGCTAGATCAAGGTCGGGATGCTGGGGAATGTCTGTCAGAGTAACTCCGCTCTAGATGCGTGTGGGAGGGAGTTTGCTATTGAAGCTATGCCGGAGGAGATCCCAATTGCTCTCTCTCACTCTCGCTATGTCAAAGCCAAGAAAACAAGGTTGATGCTGCATTTTTCCACTGGACGAAAGCGCTCGCCAAGGTCGTCACTACCGCTGCCGATTCGCCAATACCAGGAAGAACGCCAAAGTCGTCGCCGACAAAATTGGTGTCAAAATTGATCTCGAGCCGCCAGTGTGAATTCGTAGAGGAGAATGCCAAAACTCGATCCCCAAAGCTGATGCCAAGCTGTCAATGTCAGGCTCACTGGATAGAAATTGCTTGCCGAAGATGGATCCAAGCCGAGAGTCGATCCACTCTCTCTCTCTCTCTCTCTCTCTCTATATATATATATATATATATATATATATATATATATATATATATATATATATATATATATATATATATATATATATATATATATATATATATATATATATATATATATATGTCAAGGTCAAAAACTTAGGGAGAAACAGTCCACCAGGTAACCTGGGCTTGTCAAAAAACTCACATGGCGCTTGTGTGTGTATACATGTGCATGCCAAGTGCACGCACTCTCTTCTCTCCCCGCAACCAAGAGAGTTAAAACTCTCTGTCTTTCACTTCCTTTCCACCTTGATTGTCAACTTCCTCTCTCTCTTTCTCTTTTCCTCTCTCTGATACCAATTGAAGACTGCGTCTACATGGATGCATGCATGCATGTTGCAGATGTGGTGTGGTGTGTGCATGTGAGAAGGGGAGAGTAGACCATGTGTGGGTGGAGTATGTTTCTAATGAGCCACTCCTTATTCTTGGTATATGTACAAGAAAAAGGTGGTCATTGGGCGGGCTCCCATAGCCTGGGTCGTCGGGTAAGGCACAAATTTCTATACGGCAACAAGCAGGAGGCTCCAACTCCAACAAATAAATTTAATTATTTGGTATAAAAAGCTCTTGAACTAGATCTGGAAGCTAAGAAAGAAAAGAGTCATAAGAAGAGATAGTCCAGTGATAGCGAGTCTACCACTGAAGAGAGTTCCAACTCAAGTTCATTTGAAAGTGAGATAGATGACAAGGTTAAAGGGAAAAAGAAATTATCTTGCAGATAGCTGACTCTTGCTAAGGGAATACCTTTAGTTAATAAAATGGAAATTGGTGCTCCAAGTGTAGGTCCAAAGATCATAGGTCCGATGAGTGTTCACGATGTACTTATTGCAATGCTTATGGTCATGTGTGGAATAATTGTGGAATCAAAATCCATCACTTTAAGAAAGCTAAGTTCTTGTGGATGATTGTGGATGAGTACATGGAGTCGGTAGGGCTAGTGGATCCAAAGAGAATGGAACCAATATATCTATTGGTAATGGCCAAGGCAAATACCAAGGGGGTATTGGCCAAGGTAGAGGAAGAGGAGATTTTCTAGAAAAGTAGTTTGAATTGCTACACTAGCAAAAATTATGGTCACTTTGCAACATAATGTCTAGATGCAGCAAAACCTATAGTACACGACCAAAAGGCACCAGAACCAGTACCAATGAGAGTATTGACTAGCAGCAAGGGTTTTGTCATTGAGGAGCTTCTAGATGAAAATGAGGGAAAGCAGATTGTTGAATCCAAAAAGTGCAATAGAGAGAAGTCTACAAGGATAAGGGCAAGGAGAATGTAGTGGACGAATGACCCAATAGAGGAAGCTGGCATCAAAGATTACTAAAAAACTAGCCAAGAAGCTACCAAAACAACCAAAATGTTTTGAAGCTCACACAATTCAGAAGCTACTGCCCCTGTCTTTAGAAGTACATGTTCGAATTAGGGTTGCATAGAAACACACACATCTTGGAGAAGATGAAGGAAGCTCAAGTCACGCAATAGAGAGTGTGTTACTTAGTGTGAAATGGAAAGATAGATAGCCCTAGAGTGATGGGCGTATATACGATGCACGGGGGAAAAAACCTCCTAAAGAGGGAAAAAATGCCCCGGCGGTCCTAATGTGTTCACACACATCACTACCACATGTATATGGTAACAAATCCCCCTTGGAGTGATGCGGTGAACGAGAGCTAGCACATGAGTAAAGGGAAGTGCCATGCCCTGAGGACATGATCAGTCCAGAAAGGGGAGTAAGCCCAAAGCTTTGAGGAAATCTTCAAGCTTCTCACGAGACAATGCCTTTGTGAAAATATCTACAAGGTCCTGTGTTGGCACATAAGACAAGCTGATCTCTCCTGCTGAGAGCCTCTCCCTGACATAGTGGTAACGCACCTCAATGTACTTTGTGTGAGCATGAAAAACTTGGTTCCTCGCAACTGCCAATGCCCTCTAACTGTCAATGTAGATAGTGTTGGCAGTGTCTTTCCAACACCCAAATCAGCCATAAGGCGTCTGAGCCATACACACTCAACCGTAGTTGTGAAGAAAGCCCTATACTCAGCCTCACAACTGGAAGTGGCCACAGTAGTTACATGAACTGCCAAGCATGAAACAAAAACCACTTGTGGACACTCGCGTGTCAAAACAACCAGCCCAATCCGAGTCCGAAAAAGCATGTAAGTCTGGCGGCAATGATCGCCCCTTGGGATAAAACAAGCCAACATGTAAAGTGCCACTAAGGTAGAGAAAAATGCTCTTGGCAACCTGCCAATGCTTAGACCCTGGGCTATGCATAAATCTGCTGACTTGTGAGACTGCAAACTGAATATCTGGCCTCGTGTTGCATACATAAATGAGGCAGCCAACAGCAGTTTGGTAAAGAGTGACATCAACAGGATCACCAGCATCATGTACGTAGACTCAACTTCAAACCTCTTTCCATGGGAGTGGCAATAGGTTTGCAATCCTCAAGTCCAAACTTACATAGCAATGTCTCTATGTAACTTTTCTGACACAAGGCAATACCACCATCACACTGCTTAAACTGTATGCCCAAATAATGATGCAACAGCCCCAAATCTTTCATCCTGAAAGTAGCATTCAAATCAGCCTTAAATTCAGCAATATGTCTCTCATTTGGTCCAGTGATCAGCAAATCATCGACATAAAGAACCACAATGAGAAGTACATCATCCTCACGCTTTACATACAATGTGCTTTTTGTTGGACAGTTACGAAAGCCTCGTTTCACCAAATGAGTGTCAGCTTTCTCATACCAAGCAAGAGGAGATTGCTTCAACCCATACAAAGCCTTCTTACATCTGCACACTTTGTCCTCTTGTCCTTTTATGAGAAAACCGCGAGGCTGCGTTACATAAACTTCCTCAAATATGTCACCATTCAAGAAAGCAATAACAATGTCTGATTGATGTACATCCCATTCAAAATGAGCTTCCAATGCACATAGAAAATGCACAGTAGTCATACGACAAGTGGGAGAAAAAATATCTTCATAATCAATGCCTTTTTGCTGTGCATAACCCTTTGCAACAAGTCGAGCCTTATGACGATCGATCTCACCACTTCGTACCAATGGCCTTTTTTCTAGGAGGCAAATCACATAAAGTCCATGTGTCATTTTCTATAAGTGTGTCATATTCTGATTGCATGGCAGCCATCCAATTTTCTGAGTTCTGTGCTTCATCAAAAGACTAAGGCTCCTCAACATTATGTAAGCTAGACACAACCAAATCATAACAATCTGATGCATAAGATGCATGGCCAGAGCCTGAACGAGTACGACTAGACAAAGGTGCATCCAATTTACTATCACGCAAAGTGTGCACCAACCATTTTGGCATACCTCTAGCCTGCTCATTTTCAGCCCTTTCCTCATCAAGTACATCATGTGCATCTGCATCAGTAATAGGCTGATCCAAAACATTTTCAGAAACCCCCATAGGCTGTACATTTGCCTTATTGGAGCTTACATTCGTATTTCCCCCAGTGAAAAGAGGCAACAAAGTGTCATAAATGTCCTGTGACCTTACATTGCTGTCTTTAGTACATGACAGTGAGGCGGTCCGGGGCGGGCAACAAGAAGAGCGGCCTCTAAACACCCTTCGAGGCTCCCATGCTGCTCAATTGGGGCTGGGGCAAGAACAATCAAAGACAACAAAAACCCACAGCCAGAAACCAAACAACAAAAGGGGCACCACCTAGTTGTAGATGCGAACTAGGACGCACGTGAAATCTCCTTGTACTCAAATGCACAAAGAGAGGAGAATGCAAGATAGCCACATCCACCAAACACAAACATTCACCACGCTAGAGAGAGGTAAAGAGCACAAATCAACTTGAGCATCTCAGTCTTAGCCTTAAAGACTAGATGCACACAAAGCTCGATGAGAAATAGAGAGACAACACAAAACATGACCTTGTTGCCAATACAAAAATTGTCTTAGGTTCACGGGAGCCCTCTCACTGAGCACCCTCTTACAATTGACCTTTTAGGCAAACAATTCAACAAGCCCTCAAACCACCAAGCATGAAATGGCACAACAAACTTCAAGGACAATATACCTTCAACCACCTGATGATCCAACTTATCAAATCAATTTGGAGAGAAGAGTAGGCTACAAGTGTGATTGCAGAGTATAGTATCACTCCACTCCTCTAGATGGCATAACTAACTTCAAGCTTCTCCATGCACCTATGTGTAGTGATGGAATAGAGCACTCACAATGCACACACTCTACACAACTAGGCTTGAAGAGTGGTGTGTTATGTGTTGAGAATGGTGTGGTGTAGTGTGATCATGGGATGATTTACAAGGGAGAGAAGGGCTCTATTTATAGGTTTTAGAAGCCCCGATTAGGATTAGGCCTAATCAAGTTTCTTTGAAGGAATAAAAGATTATGCATATTTTTATTTTTTTTTCATGAGGGTGGGTCTCTCTTGTCCTTTGAGTCACATGGATGTGGGCTCATGGGAAGAGAATTATTGAGGATGAAAGGAGAGAGGATTGAGTGAATAATTTGGGAGTGCCTACTCTAGTAGAGGGTGCATTTTACAATAAGGTTAGTGGTTAGTAGATAGTATTTATCACTACAAAATATTTACAAAATCATTCACCAAATGGTGAGATATATGATGAAAAGTTAGAGAAGGGATGAGCTTGTAAAGAGAGGTTGAATCTTTGGAGAAGTTGACATTCACCTCTTTACAACACCGGAAGAAGAAGCGGTCAGCATGGCGAAGTAGCGCGTGTCGATGAAGCTATGTTATCTTCAAACCTTGGAAAATTCATGATAAAGCCTTCATTTGCAGAGGTTAACCTTGGATTTTTGCTGATTTTTTTGAAGTTCTTTACAAAGATGAAGAGAGTGGTAATATGGACATATATGTAGAGAGAAAGGGGGACACATAGGGTGTAGAAATGGAGGATGAAGGCTATGGAGGTGTGAGAGATGTGGCAATGGTGAAGAGGGTGAATTAGGACATGGGAGTTGCAGGTTTGAGAGTGGGAAGGAGAGGGAGGAGTGTGTGTGAAAGAGGAAAATGATAAAGTGAAAGAGGGAGTGTGGCTACATAGCATGGGAAAACTGGGGTCCACCAATAAAATCATAGCTCACAGCTCGTAGCTCAAAAAAATATGAAAAACTTTGAGGTGAAAGTTCAGCTCGTGAGATACAACTTTTGTTTGTATCACCTTTCCAAATTCAGGGAGCATGTGATCTTTAAAAATTCAGTAAAACCGACTGTTTTTTCCACTGCACAAGGTCTTTCTGAGGTCCTTCTTTGGATGATTCTTTTGAATACCTCCAAGAGTGAGCTCCCCATGGTGCATGCATGCATGCCACATACCCTTGACCTTATTTGGTAGGTCTATAATTGAAGATATTGTTGAGATCATGATATAAGTGAATAGTACAACTAAGAAAATCAAATATTGAGGGGTCTAAAAAAATATGTACATGTCAAATATAAATAATATAGGTGGAAAAAATATAAAGGGGTCACAATAAATCTCTCTCATTATAAGTCTACCATAAAAAGATGAATATTTTTGGTGGTCCAATTTATGAGAGTAATAGAGAATAGATGTAGGAAGGAAAAAATGACAATAGTGAAAAAATATACACATAAATAAAACTAGTTTTTTTGGATTTTTGTTGGGATGGAGTTACACCAAAAATAAGAGAAGCTTGCATGAAATTATTTTTATATGGAATAAAGAGTATGCAAAATAGTAAGAAAAAATATGTTAATGGTGAGTCAATGTACATAGCAAAATAACACACCATAGGTAGAAATATTTAAATAAATACCAAAATAATTATGAAAAATCCTTTTATTTAGGCCCTTTATACAATGAAATATTTACACACAAATGGGCCATATTATACTTTTATTTTTATTTTTTGGGCTCAACTAGCCCAGTGACTATCTAATTAAGGGTTTTTAAGAAGATATGGGAAAAGTCCCCTAACTCACACACACCTATATATAGTGAAATGGTAGGGATAGCCACAGTGTTTGGATGATTTTGGTAGGGTGGGTTAACTCACTATGGCAATTAGAGAGAGCCAAAAAACGGCTATCATTAGCCCCCCCCCTTAGATAATGGTACATTCATGTACCATTTATCCGACCATACAACATGTAAATTGTGTAACGTCTGTCTTTGTCTGCTCTTATCTTTGAAGAACCTTTAATGTATGATTAAAAAACCTTGTGTGATATGAAAGGTTATGAGAGCCAATAGCAGGATGTAATGAAGTGACTGAGTAAACCTCCTCCATTGAGAAAGTTTCCATAAGCACCCCCCAGGATCAAAGATCTTGAAATATCTTTCCCAAAGAGAGATGTATGGTATGGAATCACTTACTGATTTTGGTTGAAGAAAATTGTAGATTTTATTGTTGTTCATCATTTCATCTATCACTATGAATGTGATATAAAAGATTGGTTGCTCTTCCTCCTGTGTAAAGTTGATGTATCTGCTACGATCTTCAAGAGCTTGTATGAGAAAATTCCTGAACTGTAGCTCATAAAATTCATTCAACCTGGGTAGGCTCATCAAGTCAAAAATTCTATGACCTTCATGATTTAGGATAGCTTCATCCATGCTTCCAACTGCTATTGGAAGATATTGCAAATAGTTTACCACATAAGTAGATAATAGACGAAGGTTTCTATTGCTTCCAACACATTGGAAGAGAATAGATTTTGGTACTGATTGATGAAATATCCACATGTAGCAATCAACAAGTTTTTCCTCTGTGATGAATACCAGAAGCATCACAATGTGCGACCTCCATACACCAAAGAACCAAATGAAGAAGGTTTGGAAACATCCGTTCGTCACCAAGTATTCATGTCCTCTTCCACTTAAGAAGGTATGGTGCCCCGGATGAAAGGTATATGTGAAGAGAGGAGAAGTTGACTTTGAAGAGGTGAAACCCAATGTGAAGATGATTTGGGCTTCAAAAGCTTGGACTTTCTTGCTAAGAGATTGTTCCATGAATGAAGAACCACCCACTAAAACATCATTGGAGAGAATGATACCCCTCTGACAGTTTTCTTTTATTATTTTTCTTTTTTCTACTCTCCCATGTTCTTCATCTCCTTCTAAGCCCCCCCTTTGGCAAGGTTGTAACTCCTCACATTGTACCACCTCAAAGGTTGATGGATTACTGTTTGATATTGTGAAAACTTTGGCTTAACATACATGGGTCATACCAATGCTTTTCAACATCCTCAAACACTTCTTGAAGATTATCCTCACATGTATTCAACTCACACTCTTCTGCTTTGTTTTGGAGTTGGCATTCCATGTACACAATCATCACTTTATGATCAATGTGTTCCATGATCTCCCCACCTATGATTTCATCTTCTTCTTCACTCTCTTCTTTTAGACAAGATACACTCTCAGAACATTCCATAAGATCAAGGTTACCTTCAAGGTCTTCATTCTCCATAGAGTCATGTTGCACAAAAGCTTCGTCTGCTCAGACTAGAAATTGATCCTCCGCCAAAAGGTTGGATGTATCCATTATTGAATCATCAATGCCATTTGAGATATCTTGTGTCGATTTTTGCATGCTTGGGATAAATGTAGAAGAAAGAGATTCCACATTTGAATCTTGGCCACACACTTTAGCACTTGAATAATCAGTTGGCATGTAAGTAACTTCTTCAATATTTGTCGGAGTAGAAGGAGACAAGTATGGCAAAGGAGATGACTCCTTGATAGAAACACTTTCATGATGGTTGGTTCTTCCAGCATGATGGAAACCATTTTTGATGTAGAAGTACTTGTGAAACTTCCTTCGGGCAATAGTGACCGCTTCTTCAAAGGTAGAGGGTCCACTACAAGTAACCTTAGTCTTTAGGAAAGGAGACAAAACCGAAATAAATTGCTCCATTTTTACATAATCTGAAAATGTAGAACTAAACCCATATCCTCCCCATTGACGAGAAAAAATATCCTCATAAGCATAGTAGTCTTCACCATGTTGTTGAAGTCTCCCTAATGAATCCCATGCTTTCTCCGTTGTTGGAAATTTAGAGAATCTAGTCTTCAAAGCTTTGGAAATTTGGGCATACCCATCTTCAATCTGAGAAGACATACTCCAAAACCATTGCTCAGTGTTGCCTCTAAGGAATAGCAATAGAAAATCCCCTTTTTCAATGTCATCCCTTTTACCAAGGATACGACAAACCATTTTAAAATCAGCAAGAAAATCATCAACATTTTCTTCTAGATTTTCGAAGAAGATTGGGATATCATCAAAGGTATAGCGTGTCATAGTATCTCAATGCTAAAACCACACAAAGATTAGTTCCAAACAATCATTTTCTCTCATGACATCAACTAACTACACAAAGTTTTGAAAGGTCTTTCAACATGAATTCTAGATTCTTATGTGAAAATGTTTTTTTCCTCTCTTATGTTATGCTAATCCAAACCATATTGTAGATCAATTTTTGTCGCCTTGAAATTAAACTCGGTCATACAAGTTTTCATGATTCATATAATCTACTTGATTATACTAAAATTCAAGCATTCATGCAATACAACAACAATAAGCACAAAGTCATTCCTCCGTGGGGGCACCAATTTGAGGCGGTCCGGGGCGGGCAACAAGAAGAGCGGCCTCTAAACACCCTTCGAGGCTCCCATGCTGCTCAATTGGGGCTGGGGCAAGCACAATCAGAGACAACAACAACCCACAGCCAGAAACCAAACAAGAAAAGGGGCACCACCTAGTTGTAGATGCGAACTAGGACGCACGTGAAATCTCCTTGTACTCAAATGCACAAAGAGAGGGGAATGCAAGATAGCCACACCCACCAAACACAAACATTCACCACGCCAGAGAGAGGTAAAGAGCACAAATCAACTTGAGCAAATCACTCTTAGTCTTAAAGACTAGATGCACACAAAGCTCAATGAGAAATAGAGAGACAACACAAAACTTGACCTTGTTGCCAATACACAAATTGTCTTTGTTATAAAAAACCTCTTAAAGAGGCAAAAAATGCCCCGGTCGTCCTAGTGTGTTCACACACATCACTACCACATGTATATGGTAACAATTCCCCCTTGGAGTGATGCGGTGAACGAGAGCTGGCACATGAGTAAAGGGAAGTGCCATGCCCTGAGGACATGAACAGTCCAAAAAGGGGAGTAAGCCCAAAGCTTTGCGGAAAGCTTCAATATTCTCACGAGACAATGCTATTGTGAAAATATCTGCAAGGTTGTCCTGTGTTGGCACATAAGCCAAGCTGATCTCTCCTGCTGAGAGGCTCTCCCTGACATAGTGGTAATGCACCTCAATGTTCTTTGTGCGAGCATGAAAAACTGGGTTCCTCGCAACTGCCAATGCGCTCTGACTGTCAATGTACATAGTGTTGGCAGTGTCCCGTCCAACACCCAAATCAGCCATAAGGCGTCTGATCCATACAGACTCAACCATAGCGGTGAAGACTGCCCTGTACTCAGCCTCACAACTCGAAGTGGTAGGTTGCTTCTTGCTCAACCATGATATACATGAACTGCCAAGCATAAAACAAAAACCACTTGTGGACACTCGCGTGTCAAAACAACCAGCCCAATCCGAGTCCGAAAAAGCATGTAAGTCTGGCGGCAATGATCGCCCCTTGGGATAAAACAAGCCAACATGTAAAGTGCCACTAAGGTAGAGAAAAATTCTCTTGAGAGCCTGCCAATGCTTAGACCCTGGGCTATGCATAAATCTGCTGACTTGTGAGACTGCAAACTGAATATCTGGCCTCGTGTTGCATACATAAATGAGGCAGCCAACAGCAGTTTGGTAAAGAGTGACATCAACAGGATCACCAGCATCATGTACGTAGACTCAACTTCAAACCTCTTTCCATGGGAGTGGCAATAGGTTTGCAATCCTCAAGTCCAAACTTACATAGCAATGTCTCTATGTAACTTTTCTGACACAAGGCAATACCACCATCACACTGCTTAAACTGTATGCCCAAATAATGATGCAACAGCCCCAAATCTTTCATCCTGAAAGTAGCATTCAAATCAGCCTTAAATTCAGCAATATGTCTCTCATTTGGTCCAGTGATCAGCAAATCATCGACATAAAGAACCACAATGAGAAGTACATCATCCTCACGCTTTACATACAATGTGCTTTTTGTTGGACAGTTACGAAAGCCTCGTTTCACCAAATGAGTGTCAGCTTTCTCATACCAAGCAAGAGGAGATTGCTTCAACCCATACAAAGCCTTCTTACATCTGCACACTTTGTCCTCTTGTCCTTTTATGAGAAAACCGCGAGGTTGCGTTACATAAACTTCCTCAAATATGTCACCATTCAAGAAAGCAGCAACAATGTCTGATTGATGTACATCCCAACCAAAATGAGCTACCAATGCACATAGAAAACGCACAGTAGTCATACGAAAAGTGGGAGCAAAAGTCTCTTCATAATCAATGCCTTTTTGTTGTGCATAACCCTTTGCAACAAGTTGAACCTTATGGCGATCAATCTCACCATCCGGCTTGCGTTTCAACTTGTAAACCCACTTCGTATCAATGGCCTTTTTGCCAGGAGGAAAATCACATAAAGTCCATGTGCCATTTTCTATAAGTGCATCATATTCTGATTGCATGGCAGCCATCCAATTTTCGGAATTCTGTGCTTCATCAAAAGACAGAGGCTCCTCAACATCATGTAAAGTAGACACAGCCAAAGCAAAAAAATCTGATGCATAAGATGCATGGCGAGAGCCTGAACAAGTACGACTAGACAAAGGTGCATCCAATTTACTGTCACACAAAGTGTGCACCAGCCATTTTGGCATACCTCTAGCCTCCTCATTTTCAGCCCTTTCCTTATCAAGTACATCATGTACATCTGCATCAGTAATAGGCTGATCTAAAACATTTTCAGAAACCCCCATAGGCTGTACATTTGCCTCATTGGAACTTACATTCATATTTCCACCACTAAAAAGAGGCAACAAAGTGTCATAAATGTCTTGTAAGCTTACATTACTGTCTCTAGTACATGACAGCAAGGGCTGAACAGAATCTTCCAAAAACACTACATCCCGAGAAACCAGAATACGTTTTGTTTGCGGATGATACGACCTGTAACCTTTTCTTTCAGCACTATAACCAACAAAAATACATTTGAGAGCCTTATCATCCAATTTTCTGCGCTGCACTTGTGGCACCAAAGCATATGCCAAACAGCCAAAAACACGCATGTGCTCAATAGAAGGTTTTCTATCATGCCATGCTTCATATGGAGTAATAGACTGCAAAGATTTCGTAGGACACCTGTTAAGTACATAAGTGGCACACATAATGGCCTCAAGCCAAAAAGAATGCAGCAAAGCTTGACTATTGACCATACATCGTGCCATCTCCGTCAGTGACCTGTTTTTTCTCTCAGCAACACCATTTTGCTGAGGTGTATAAGGCACTGTACATTGGTGTTTTATCCCACTACTAGCCAGAAATGCATTAAATTCATGAGACATGTACTCCCCCCCTCGATCGAATGCAGGGTGCCCATAGTACATTTCAAGACATTTTCAGCCATAGCCAGAAATTGTTTGAAGCACATAAAAACTTCGGACTTCTCTTTAAGCGGAAATACCCATGCATGCCTGGAGTAACCATCAATGAAAGTCACGAAGTACGGGTAATTGCCCAAGGACGGAGTTTGCATGGGCCCACAAACATCACTATGCACAAGCTGCAACCTACATGTGGCCCGAACTGAACCATCCTTTGGAAATTTAGAACGCTGCAATTTACCCAAAATACATCCTTTACAAACATGTTTGACAGGTACTTCAAGAGGTGGCAAAGAAGCAACCATATCAGATTTTTGCAAACGCAGCAAACTAGCAAAATTCAGATGACCAAAACGTGCATGCCAAAGTTTTGCATCTGAAATAGCCCTTGAATCTGCAACAGCATTTGCAAAGTTTTTTCCACACTTGTCATACAAAGTGAGCTTATACATCCCACAACACAAAAGCCCAGATGCAACAATTTCATCACCAAAACTGAGATCATGAACTGTACATCTGTCATCCACAAATTTGACTACAAGTCCAAGTCTAGCAAGTGCGGATATAGACAAGAGATTCTTCTTGATCTCAGGTACATAAAGTGCATCAACAAGTGTGAAGGAACTTCCATTAGCAGCAGTGAGCACAATCTTTCCAACACCCTGAACTGGATAAGAGGCGTTGTTGGCACAAGTGACTGAATTCCCATGAGGGACAGACTCAAGAGAGGTAAACAATTCACGATGTGAGGTAATGTGCTTTGTAGCACCACTGTCGAAATACCACACATGTGAATCTGCAGCAACGACTGACAAGCATGCATCATGGCCAGCAGGATTGTAAGTGCACTCTGCGCTAAAAGCCCATTCTGCATCAACATCAGCAACACAGTCTCCTTTCACAGAAGACTCAACAATGGCTGCATTTGTAGTGGAACCAGCATTTGCAGTGGAACCACCCTCTTTCTTCTTAGCCTCTTTGGCCTTCAACTTAGGACACGACTTGATCAAGTGATCATTGGCTTTACAATAATGAAAACGCATCTTCTTTTTACCCTTATCACCAGAATTGCCAGACGAAGTACTGCCAGCAGAAGCATTAGGAACATAATTGTCGCCACTCGCAGCAGAACCATAAGAAGTGGCTGCATTGTTGTTACCACCCTTTCTTTGAGACACAATAAAAGCCTGTTCAGCTGCACGCTGCCTAGTCTTGTTTTTTCTGGAAAGTGACTCTTGCAACAGCAATGTGCATAATGCATCAAACTTGAAAACTTTAGGATTTCCTTGGGTCATCAGTCTCCAAGTAGTGGCAAAAGTCTGGTAGGAATCTGGTAAGGCATCAAGAACAATCTACACAAGGGAACTGTCTGAAATGACTTCACCTGCAGAAATAAGCTGCTCATTGATATCCTTGACACTAGCAAGGAAAGTGTCCATATCATCTTCCTCATACATAAACTTTGACTCCAGCTCTTTATGCAGCAGAGCAATTTTAGCCTCATTGCGGCTTGCATAAAGACCTGCTAAAATATCCCAAGCGTGTTTTGTAGATTTTGCTGAACGGATGTGAGGAACAATGGTGCACTTCATAGACAACGCAATCAATGCATGATCCTGCGCATCCTTAACATCCCAACGAGATTGTTCTGCCGTAGGCAAAATAAATCTAACAGCAGCAACCCTTGCAGCAAGACCTGCAACATCCTCAACATCGCCTACATCCTTAGAACCAGGACATACATCAATGCCCTGCACAATGTTCCAGACACCCTTTGACACAAGAACATGTTGCATCATATAAGCCCACATAGGGTAGTTGTCCCCATCCACCCTATCCTCAGCAGCAAACATCTTGAACACATCTGTCTTGTTGTTGTCAGCCATGGTAAATGCTGCACCTGATGTGAAAACTGCCTGAAAATAGGAGAAACGGAGCGGGAAAAACCTGTGCTATATAGCACAAACCGTAGAATACTATAAGGCACCTGTTATGCAGAAAACGACACTGACAAAAATTCTGCACAAAATGATGAAATAGCCTGTGCAGTATGCCTGTAGTGGAAACGGAGGCCGAAATGAGCCCAAATCAAAATTCTGACCAAACCATGCTCTTCGAGCTTTCCCAAAATATTTGTCGACCTACGAACGCTCGCCAAAGCTCACTGAAATCAGAGAAAGTGAGCAGGCGTGTGCTGGAGCAGCTGGCGACTAAGCCCGGGAGGACGTGACCTGCTATGATACCAATTGTTGGAATTAGGGTTGCAGAGAAACACACAAAGCTTGGAGAAGACGAAGGAAGCTCAAGGCACACAAATGAGAGTGCGTTACTTAGTGTGCAACGGAAAAATAGATAGCCCTAGAGTGATGGGCGTATATACAATGCTCGGGGGAAAAAACCTCCTAAAGAGGGAAAAAATGGCCCGGCGGTCCTAGTGTGTTCACACACATCACTACCACATGTATATGGTAACAATCTTAGGGTCACGAGAGCCCTCTCACCGAGCAGCCTCTTACAATTGACCTTTTAGGCAAACAATTCAACAAGCCCTCAAACCACCAAGCATGAAATGGCACAACAAACTTCAAGGACAATATACCTTCAACCACCTGATGATCCAACTTATCAAATCAATTTGGAGAGAAGAGTCGTAGTTGGAGCATACAATTTCACCCAAAACTATGAATCTTATTTATGGACAAGAGTAGGCTACAAGTGTGATTGCAGAGTATAGTATCACTCCACTCCTCTAGATGGCATAACTAACTTCAAGCTTCTCCATGCACCTATGTGTAGTGATGGAATAGAGCACTCACAATGCACACACTCTACACAATTAGGCTTGAAGAGTGGTGTGTTATGTGTTGAGAATGGTGTGGTGTAGTGTGATCATGGGATGATTTACAAGGGAGAGAAGGGCTCTATTTATAGGTTTTAGAAGCCCCGATTAGGATTAGACCTAATCAAGTTTATTTGAAGGAATAAAAGATTATGCATATTTTATTTTTTTTCATGAGGGTGGGTCTCTCTTGTCCTTTGAGTCACATGGATGTGGGCTCAAGGGAAGAGAATTATTGAGGATGAAAGGAGAGAGGATTGAGTGAATAATTTGGGAGTGCCTACTCTAGTAGAGGGTGTATTTTGCAATAAGGTTAGTGGTCAGTAGTTAGTAATTATCACTAAAAAATATTTACAAAATTATTCACCAAATGGTGAGATATATGATGAGAAAAGTTAGAGAAGGGATGAGCTTGTAAAGAGACGTTGAAGCTTTGGAGAAGTTGACATTCACCTCTTTACAACACCGGAAAAAGAAGCGGTCAGCATGGCGAACTAGCGCGTGTCGATGAAGCTATGTTATCTTCAAACCTTGGAAAATTCATGATAAATCCTTCATTTGCAGAGGTTAACCTTGGATTTTTGCTGATTTTTTTGAAGTTCTTTACAAAGCTGAAGAGAGTATGGTAATATGGACATATATGTAGAGAGAAAGGGGGACACATAGGGTGTAGAAATGGAGGATGAAGGCTATGCAGGTGTGAGAGATGTGGCAATGGTGAAGAGGGTGAATTAGGACATGGGAGTTTCAGGTTTTTGGAGTGGGAAGGTGAGGGAGGAGTGTGTGTGAAAGAGGAAAATGATAAAGTGGAAGAGGGAGTGTGGCTGCATAGCATGGGAAAACTGAGGTCCACCAATAAAATCATAGCTCACAGCTCGTAGCTCAAAAAAATATGAAAAAATTTGAGGTTAACGTCCATCTCATGAGCTACAACTTTTGTTTGTATCACCTTTCCAAATTCAGGGAGCATGTGATCTTTAAAAATTCCGCAAAACCGACTGTTTTTCCCACTACACAAGGTCCTTGTGAGGTCCTTCTTTGGATGATTCTTTTGAATACCTCCAAGAGTGAGCTCCCCATGGTGCATGCATGCATGCCACATACCCTTGACCTTATTTGGTAGGTCTATAATTGAAGATATTGTTGAGATCATGATATGTGAATAGTACAACTAAGAAAATCAAATATTGAGGGGTCTAAAAAAATATGTACATGTCAAATATAAATAATATAGGTGGAAAAAATATAAAGGGGTCACAATAAATCTCTCTCATTATAAGTCTACCATAAAAAGATGAATATTTTTTGCGGTCTAATTTATGAGAGTAATAGAGAATAGATGTAGGAAGGAAAAAATGACAATAGTGAAAAAATATACACATAAATAAAACTAGTTTTTTGGATTTTTGTTGGGATGGAGTTACACCAAAAATAAGAGAAGCTTGCTTGAAATTATTTCTATATGGAATAAAGAGTAAGCAAAATAGCAAGAAAAAATATGTTAATGGTGAGTTAATGTACATAGCATAAATAACACACCATAGGTAGAAATATTTAAATAAATACCAAAATAATTATGAAAAATCCTTTTATTTAGGCCCTATATACAATGAAATATTTACACACAAATGGTCCATAATATACTTATATTTTTTATTTTTTGGCTCAACTAGCCCAGTGACTAGCTAATTAAGGGTTTTTAAGAAGATATGGGAAAAGTCACCTAACTCACACACACCTATATACAGTGAAATGGTAGGGATAGCCATAGTGTTTGGATGATTTTGGTAGGGTGGGTTAACTCACTATGGCAATTACGGAGAGCCAAAAAACGGCTATCAACAGCAAGGGCTGAACAGAATCTTCCACAAACACTACATCCCGAGAAACCAGAATACGTTTTGTTTGCGGATGATACAACCTATAACCTTTGCTTTCAGCACTATAACCAACAAAAATAAATTTGACAGCCTTATCATCCAATTTCTGCGTTGCACTTGTGGCACCAAAGCATATGCCGAACAGCCAAAAACACGCATGTGCTCAATAGAAGGCTTTCTATCATGCCATGCTTCATATGGAGTAATAGATTGCAAAGCTTTCGTAGGACACCTGTTTAGTACATAAGTGGCACACATGATGGCCTCAAGCCAAAAAGAATGCGGTAAAGCTTGACTTTTGACCATACATCATCCATTTCCGTCAGTGACCTGTTTTTCCTCTCAGAAACACCATTTTGATAAGGTATAAGACATTGTACATTGGTGTTTTATCCCACGACTAGCCAGAAATGCATTAAATTCATGAGACATATACTCCCCCCCTCGATCGGAACGGAGGGTTCCCATAGTACATTTCGAGACATTTTCAGCCATAGCCAGAAATTGTTTGAAGCACATAAAAAATTTAGACTTCGCTTTAAGCGGAAATACCCATGCATGCATGGAGTAATCATCAATGAAAGTCACGAAGTACAGGTAATTTCCCAAGGACGGAGTTTGCATGGGCCCACAAACATCACTATGCACAAGCTGCAACCTGCATGTGGCCCGAACTGAACCATCCTTTGGAAATTTAGAATGCTGCATCTTACCCAAAATACAGCCTTCACAAACATGTTTGACAAGTGCTTCAAGAGGCGGCAAAGAAGAAACCATATCAGATTTCTGCAAACGCAGTAAACTGGAAAAATTCAGATGACCAAAACGTGCATGTCAAAGTTTTGCATCTGAAATAGCCCTTGAATTTGTAACAGCATTTATAAAATTTTGTCCACACTTCTCATACAAAGTGAGCTTATACAGCCACGGCACAAAAGCCCAGATGCAACAATTTCATCACCAAAACTGAGATCATGAACTGTACATCTGTCATCCACAAATTTGACTACAAGTCCAAGTCTAGCAAGTGCGGATACAAACAAGAGATTCTTCTTGATCCCACGTACATAAAGTGCATCAACAAGTGTGAAGGAACTGCCATTAGCAGCAGTGAGCACAATCTTTCCAACTCCCTGAACTGGATAAGAGGCGTTGTTGGCACAAGTGACTGAATTCCCATGAGGGACAGACTCAAGAGAGGTAAACAATTCAGGATGTGAGGTAATGTCACTACAAGAGGCTATTCATATTAGTGACGCTCACACAGCGACACTCAAAAAAAAATTCCCGGCGTCGCTATGAGTGTCTGCGACGCTCATAGCGACGCCGGCTGGGCTAAAAAAAATAACAGAGAGTGCCCAAAAACTCAGATCTCAGATCTGAGTTTTTCGGCGCCCTCAAGCAAGGAGCAGGTAACGCTCTCCCTCCCTCTCTCTCTCTCTCTCTCTCTCTCTCTCTCTTTCTTCTCCACACACACACACACACACACGAGGAGAGGAAGGAGAGCCAGGTATGCTCCTTCCCTCTCCTCACTCTCATGTTCCCTTCCCCTCTTTCTCTCTCCCTCTCTCTCTCTCTCTCACATACACACACACACATAGTATTTTTGAGAGAGAGAGAGAGAGAGAGAGAGAGAGAGAGAGAGAGAGAGAGAGAGAGAGAGAAAGAGTACAAACATAAACAAAAACGCACACACACATACATAAACAAAGAATGCACACACACATTGAGAGAGGAAAAGAGAGAGAGAACATGCATAAACAGAAAATGCACACATTGAGAGAGGAAAAGAGAGAGAGAACATGCATAAACAAAAAACGCACACATTGAGAGAGGAAAAGAGAGAGAAAACATGCATAAACAAAAAAATGCACACACATTGAGAGAGAAAGAGAGAGAAACTAATTTAACGTCGTAGGAAACTAATTAAAATTAAAAGACCTAAAGATCTAGCCGACGAGGAGTTGAACTCAAGACCTATTATTCAAGAGGAAAAGGGCATAACCAATCTATCATACTTGGCATGGGTGATAGAAAGGTTATACCATTTATCTCTTTTTATTGGCACACACATCCACACACGCACACACACACAAGAAGAAGAGAGTTATAACGTCATAGGAAACTATCTTAAAAGACGTTAAAGATTAGGTTAGATGTAGACTTACGTTAAATTAGATTTAGGTTTATTTAAGTTAAATTAAATTAGATTTAGGTTTATTTTTAGTTAGATTTACGTTTATTTACGCTAGATTTAGATTTACATTATATTAGATTAGATTTAGGTCTCCATAGACTGCGATGCCTGCATGAAGCGGGTGAAGAAAGCCCTCAATGGAATATAGGGTATTGCTGCCTTCACTCATGGTGGGCTCCGTCGATCCAAAAGTACTGGTGAAATGTCTTCAGAAGATAGGGAAGAAGGTGGATCTTCTGGGCGGCAAGAGTCACTACATCCCCGACAATGACCATCTAGACAACCTGTAGTCATTCAACAGCAACTTCAAAGTTAGTAACAAGAGCAAGAACGGTCCAAAGGGCCAATTGCTGTCGTCAGATGTGGATGGAGATGAGGCAGCGTCACCGCCGAAAGTTAACTCTCACATCTTTAGTGATGAGAATGACAACTCTTGCCGAGTTATGTGTTAAATCAGTTTTAAGGTTCTTATAATCCCTGTTAGTTTAGTTCTTTGTTTTTAATATAACATAATTTACGTTAGATTTAGATTTATGTTATATTAGATTAGACTTAGGTTTATTTAGGTTTACCCACATACACACACACACACACACACACACAAGAAGAATAGAGTGTTAACGTCGTAGGAAACTATCCCAAAAGACGTTAAAGATTAGGTTAGATGTAGACTTACGTTAAATTAGATTTAGGTTTATTTTTAGTTAGATTTACGTTTATTTAGATTTACGCTTATTTATGTTAAATCGAGTCCACGCAAGAATTACTTACGGTTTAGGGTTTAGAGTTAGACGAACAGTGAAAAGATGTTAAGATGCGAATCGAGTGGAGACGGGGAAGACGACCACCGATGCACTATCCGACGGGTCTGGAGAGCCTACCAACATTCATGAGCTTAAGATGGTTGCACAACCAATTGAAAAGCGCACAACAATGCGGTGACGAAGTGACTGAGGAAGAGTAGGAGTACTCTCGGGGTTGCGCGACCAAGGTAAGTTTGCAATGTACGACTAGCTAGTGACTTTATTTCTAAACGTTTGAACGGCCACTCATAATCTTTGTTCGTTGTAGTATAAGTCATACACAGCAGCATGGTGTAAAGGTCGACATTTTAGGGTGGAACGGATCGTCAAAAAGCGTTTTACTCAAGATTGTGGAATCATGGCAAAATTTGAACAGTCTAGTCGACGACGTTCCTCTGATGCAGATCCTGTGGTAGCGGAACTCACTTACTTCGGCACGCTACAAGAGATTTTGAGGATCGATTACAGAGGATTTTTTGTCGACTTGTTCAACGTGCAATGGTTCAAGATAATCATGGAGGGTCGCAACGCTACTGTGCGTAGAGGAGAGTCTGGTTTTCTTGAGGTGGATTCTACTAAGAAATGGACTGACCTAAGAGACACTTTCGTACTACCCGAGCATTGTGAACAAGTAAGTATGTAAATAGTTAACATCCCCCTTTTACAAGTTATGTGCTTGAAAGCTCTCATGTAAGTTATGTGGCTCTGGCAGGTAATATTTCATCCTACAAAGTCTACATCAAACTGGTGGTACGTCATAGAGGTAGCCCCTCGTAGTGCAAGGACGTATGAAGGCTACCATGTGCCAATCACAACGGCATCAATGGAGGAGATCAGAGAAGATGCTCAATCAGAAGCCGCTGCGGTGGTGCCAGAAGAGCATCAAGATGCTACTACTCTATATGGGGTGCATGCAGAGGATCTACAAAATGAAACAGAGGATATGTGTTTAAACGGAGAGCTCTATATAGATATAGGAAGTTATGCTGAGTTATGCGAGGATGAGAGAGAGATCTCTTAAAGCCACAAATATTGTATTTGAACAATTTTGCTCCGTGTTGTAAAAGCTCTGGCTCTCTAAGTACCTTCCATGGTGTATAACGCTCTTTTCTACTCGCGCTCACATCTTTTGATTGAAAATTCTGAGTTTTCGACTTGCCTCTTCTATCACTCAATTCATTGCGTCTTTGTATTTATATGCGTCATTAGCTCATTGTATTTAATGGTCTTTGCGTCATTGTCTACTCTATTCATTCAATATTAAGTTTAAATATTCGTGTGTTTAATGCAGGTATGGATGATGAGGAGTTTCTTTCTTCTTTGTCATCGCAGCAGAGACAGTAGTACGTGGAGCGTCATCGCTCTAGCGCATCATCGCGCGTTCCTACTCCATCCGCATCTCCCTCTCTTTCGGAGCATTCGGCGCGCTCCGAAGCTTCGGTGTCGACGAGACAATCTTCACACTCGTCTAGACACCGGCGCTCTAGTGGTGGTGGTGGCGGTTGTTGTGGGGATTCCGCCGCCGATGCCTCCACACTGCCTCGTGTTCGATGAGGCTCTTTACCATCCCCTTCTTTGCCCACCCCCACACCAGCCACAACATTGCCATCTACGCCAGGTTTTGCGCAGCTGACTGTTCCTAGTAGCTACACACCTCTACCTACTCCGCCAGGAGCCACCCCACTCGACACTCCTCGCTTCGGGGCCCAGACGCCGGTGGAGACACCTGACGTCTGTACCCCCATCGACACACCGCTAGAGACCCCTGCCGGGACACCCAGGTTCATGCGTCACCGGCGAGAGGGCTTGCCTTACTCCGTCGACTTCAGCGGCGGCATCATCATGGATGATGACGGCAAGAAGGTGATCTCGCGCATGCGTGGTCTTTGCTCTCAGCTATTTAGACACTACATACTAAACAAATGGAGTGAAGTACCAAGTGATTTAAAAGACAGAGTCATCAGCATACTTCATGATGAGTTTCCCGTTCCAACACGGGATCAGCGCTTCAATGAAGACCTGATGAAGATTCAAATGCGCGAATACTGCAAACACAAGCGTTCCGAAGTGCAAAAAGCAATCAAGCATGGGTGGAGCAGGCCAGATTGGCTGGCCAAAGAATATTGGAAGAATGCGAAGAAAGAAGCGCGCGAGAATCCCGACAAGTGGAAGCAACAAAAGGATGCAGCCAGAGCGCGAGTAGAGGCAGGGAGCTCGCACCACTTGGGGAGCGGTGGATGGGCATCATTTGAGGCCGATTTTGTAAGTGTTTTTGCATTGCTCTTTATGTTCGATAGTTTAGGGTTTATGAGTTTTTTAATTCTAACATAATGAAATCTTTGTATGTTTTGACAGTGGTCGATGACAGGCCGTGATCCCACATCGTACGAGCGCGAGTACGCAGGCAGGAAGGGCTTAAACGCCCTGATGGACATTCTCAGTTCTCGCGGCGGCATGGTTAGTATTAGGGTTTACTCTTTTCTATTTTTTGTATTTTTTTATAAATGTCGTTATATGTTTATCCTTACTGAAAGCTGTCTTATTGTCTTTTTTTGTAGAATTCGACAGATACGCCGCTTGGACGCGATGAGACGTCTGACTAGACGACGTCAGTTTAGCCGTAGCTAGATAGCATTAGTTTAGGGTTTCTCATAGCTTATGTATCATGAGACGGATTTTATACGTCTTTTTGAACCATGTATATTATTACATTTGTCACCGCAGTTCCTTTTGCCAATCAATTCTTTATGCCTATGATGTTGTACAATTGTCATTATTACATTTGCCAATCAATTCATTTTGCCTATGATGTGTACAATTGTCAATTTTACGCTTGTCAATTTTGCAAAATGCGTCTTGTGGGTGACTATTTTGGGTCTATTATCTACCCTTGCACTTTTTTTAAAAAGTGAATCAAGTACAATATGGTTGATGGGTGGCAGGGCATTTAATGCCCTGTCACCAAAAAAAAATTCTCTCGGGCGTCGCTTTAACCGTCGCTATTTATGGCTCTGTAGCGTCGCTATAAGCGTCGCTATAGACGTCTATGTAAACGGCGCAATAACCGTCGCTATGACCGTCGCTATGACCATCGCTATGACCGTCACTATGAGCGTCTCTATATAGCGACGCCTATAGCGACGCATATAGCGACGCTATTAGCGACGCCAGGGGTTATAAAAACCCAGTGTATTTCCGTCGCTAACAGCGTCACAAGAGCACACAACCTCTTGTAGTGTGTGCTTTGTAGCACCACTATCGAATTACCACACATGTGAATCTACAGCAACTGACAAGCATGCATCATGGACACCAGGATTGTAAGTGCACTCTGCGCTAAAAGCCCATTCTGCATCAACATCAGCAACACAGTCTCCTTTCACAGAAGACTCAACAATGGCAGCATTTGTAGTGGAACCACCCTCTTTCTTCTTAGCCTCTTTGGCCTTCAACTTAGGGCACGAGTTGATCAAGTGATCATTGGCTTTACAATAATGGCAACGCATCTTCTTTTTTCCCTTATCACCAAAATTTCCAGATGAATTGCTGCCAGCAGAAGCATTAGGAACAGAATTTTTGCCACTCGCAGCAGAACCATAAGAAGTGGCTGCATTGTTGTTACCACCCTTTCTTTGAGAAGCAATAAAAACCTGTTCAACTGCACGCTGTCTAGTCCTATTTTTTTTGGAAAGTGACTCTTGCAACAGCAATGTGCATACTGCATCAAACTTGATAGCTTCTAGATTTCCTTGGTTCATAAGTATCCAAGTACTAGCAAAAGTCTAGTAAGAATCTGGTAAGGCATCAAGAACAATCTGCACAAGGGAACTGTCTGAAATAACTTCACCTGCAGAAATAAGTTGCTCATTGATATTCTTGACACTAGCAAGAAAGGGGCCATAACATCTTCCTCATGCATAATCTTCAACTCCAGCTCTTTATGCAACAAAGCAATTTTAGCCTCATTGCGGCTTGCATAAAGACCTGCTAGAATATCCCAAGCCTGTTTTGTTGATTTTGTTGAACGGATGTGAGGAACAATGGTGCGCTTCACAGACAACGCAATCAATGCATGAGCCTGCGCATCCTTAACATCCCAACGAGCTTGTTCTGCCGTAGGCAAAACAACTCTAACAACTGCAAGCCTTGCAGCAAGACCTGCAACATCCTCAACATCGCCTACATCCTCAGAACCAGGACGTACATCAATGCCCTGCACAATGTTCCAGACACCCTTTGACACAAGAACATGTTGCATCATATAAGCCCACATAGGGTAGTTGTCCCCATCCAACCTGTCCTCAGCAGCAAACATCTTGAACACATCTGTGTTGTTGTTTTCAGCCATGGTAAATGCAGCACCTGATGTGAAAACTGCCTAGGAGAAACGGAGCGGGAAAACCTATGCTATATAGCACAAACTATAGAATACTATAAGGCACCTGTTATGCAAAAAACGGCACTGACAGAAATTATGCACAAAATGACAAAATAGCCTGTGCAGTATTGCCTGTAGTGGAAACGGAGGCCGAAATGAGCCCAAATCAAAATTTTGAGCAGACCAAGCTCAACAAGCTTGCCCAAAATATTTGTCGACCTGCGAACGCTCGCCAAAGCTCACTTAAATCGGAGAAAGTGAGCAGGCTTGTGTTGGAGCAGCTGGCGACTAAGCCCGGGAGGACGTGACCTGCTCTGATACCAATTGTTGAAATTAGGGCTGCAGACAAACACACATAGCTTGGAGAAGACAAAGGAAGATCAAGGCACACAATAGAGAGCGTGTTACCTAGTGTGCAATGGAAAGATAGATAGCCCTAGAGTGATGGGCGTATATACAATGCACGGGGAAAAAACCTCCTAAAGAGGGAAAAAATGCCTCGGTGGTCCTAATGTGTTCACACACATCACTACCACATGTATATGGTAAGAGTACAAGACCACCAGAATGAGAAGACAACATTTGGACTGAGAACAAATCCATGATCATTGCAGTGTGGATGGACATCTAGTACTAGCTCTACTAGGATCTCCTCTAACGACCTAGCATAATACAACTTGATCTTAGCCTCACTGTATACTCTTGATAAAAACAATCCCAAAAAGTCTCTAAGCCTAGCTAGTAGCATTTTGAGTTGTAAACCTAGTGACTTTAAGTTGTTGGTGGCCAAATTCTTCATAATTGGGTTTATGGCCACGTCACCAATGGTCACACACCATTTTGAAACTCTCTCCAGTACCTATATGCAGCTTAGATGTGGAGGTAGTAAGCATACTAACTGACTATGATAACGCATGGCTTTCTAGTCCAATACCATCTGCCGAGCCCCCACATATATCATCTGAAATCTCACCAAATCCAAGTAAATTGTCTCATCATCTAGATACTTATGATTTGGAGATAATGTTTCTTTCTTTGTGCTTTGTTAAACGTCATCAATTCAACACATGCGCCATGACTGCACCACTCCTTTACTGTCTCGAGATTATGTGCACCGTTTGTGACATGTCATTCATGTAGTGGCCCATTTTGATTGTTATTACTAACACGATTCTCTTTTTATGATTGTGGCATTCATTTCCCTTTGATGACCATTATGTGATGTTGGTGTTACTAGATTTTTTTACTAACTCTTAACTGGCCTATCTGATTTGGCATCTGTCTGAATCTGGACTAAGTGGGGCCTGTTACTACTAAAGGGCTAAGATTGTACTGGTCCTACCAAGTACTGAGTCTAAACTGGTTATGACCATTGCTCTCTCTCCATCGATCTGATATGGAATAAATCCAAGGATCCATCTTCTGATTTAGGATGGACATCTGGTACAGGTATTATTGGGATTTCCTCTAACCTAGCATCCGAACTCGTTCTAGCCATTGCTCTCTCTCCACTAGCCTGATATTGAATGTATCCAAGGGTTCATCTTTTGATTCATGATGGACATCTAGTACTTGTTCTACTGGGATTTCCTCTAACCTAGCATAGTATAACTTGATCTTAGACCCATTGTATACTCTTGGTAACAACAATCCCGACAAGTCTCTGAGCCTTATTTTACCATCAGAGAACACCCAATCCACCTCATAAGGTTCATACCAAGCTATCTTCAAATTTGGTTTCTTTGGTCCCAATTTTGACTGGCATAACATCACTAACTCACCCTTCTTAAACTCCTCGACCTTAATCTTACTATCATGCCAGTGCCTCCTCCTTTGTGAGACCACTTCTTGTTCAAACATTTCTCTTTGTCTAATCTCATCTACTTACAACAACTCATCCAACCTTTGCTTCAGATTATGGTTAAAGTCTATGCCATGTTCAAGTACCGGCCTCAAACTAGGAATGGCAAATTCCATTGGAACTACTGCCTCTATTCCATACAATATTTTGAAAGGTGTCATGCCAATAGTAACCTTGTAGGTAGTCCAATAAACCCAAAGCATCATCTGGAGTTTAGTATCCCAGTGGTGTGATTCCTTCTTGACTATCTTTGTGAGAATGGTCTTGATAGTTTATTACTAGTGTTTACTTGACCATTGTATCTGGGATAGTAGGGTGTAGAATTTTTGTGTTTAACTGAACTCAATAAATTCTAAAGTGAATACTTGATAAAATGTGCTCCTTGATCTGAGATAATATCAATTGGACACCCATATATGCATATGATGTTTTCATACAAGAATGTAGCAGTGTTGCCCGGTAAGGCCTTGGCTTCAATCCATTTGCTAACATAACATGTGGCCATGATCATGCACTTATTATTCCTTAGTGTAATCTTTTGAAATGGCCCCTTCAAATCTAGACCCCATTTCATGAATATTCCTAGTGGATGTACTAGAGTCACTGTCATGAGTCAGTTGTTGTTGGCCTTCCCATCCTCTAGAAAATATCACAGGTTGTATAGAAATCTCTAACGTCGGCCATCATAGTCTGCCACCATAATCCGTCCTAGAGAATCTTCTTATTAGTATTATTAGCTGAAAACTGTCCTCTTGCATCTCCATTGTGAGCTTCAATGATCACTTTCATTCGCACACACCTTAAAAGTACACCATCAATGCTAGCCTGTAAAGTGCTCCAACAATGATGGTAAAATTCAAACTTGTTATAATCAGTGCCTTCTTCTTATTTTGGGACTAGTCATCTGGAAAACTACCCAGCTAAAGGAAATCATAACATTTTTCCATTCTAGATCTGGTTTCTCTTTAGCTATATTCTAAAATAATTGAGCATCTACTCGCTCATCTCCTAGTGATGTTTTTAAACCACCTTCTATGCTTCTAGAAAGGAAATCTTCCCCACATTGTGTTTTCCCTAGCTTATGGAAAATCTTGAATTCAAACTCCATTAGAAACATTATCCATCCAATTAGTCTTTCTTGTATAATAACTTTGTTGATAAAAAACAATAGAGCTTGTTTATCAACATAGACATGCAATAATTTTACCAGTAGATAATGTCTAAACTTGATAGTGATGAATACCATTCCCAATGATTCTCTCTCAGTGGTAGAGTATCCTTGTTCATCTCTACTAAAACTATATTTGGCAAAGTAGACTAGGTGGTCCATCTTCCCATTAGGCTGGGCTAGTATAGCTCCCATCGCCATTCCAGAATAATTCATATGCACATGGAAAATGACATCTCAATTTGGTTGACATAGGAATGGATTCCTATTGATCGCATCCTTTAAGCATTGAAAGTTCAAGTCACATTCTTCATTCCATATATCCTTTCCAACAACTTAGCAGACGACTATATTATAGGGGTTTGGATGGCATCTTGTGATTGTGCATAGAAGCCTCTGACATTCCTTTATACCTAAAGGAAGCACATGTCACAACGGACTTCAACCATCATGGGAAAATCAAAACATAACAAAATTTGATGAGAATGGGAGTTATTTGGCCTAGTATGAAATATGATGCACACATGTGTGTTCAAAATTGCACATCATGTGCAAGAAGTACCCCTAAGGAGTACACTACATTGTTCCAAGTGAATATAGCATCACATTGGAGTCAGTATATGGTGGACTATTTGAACCAGATTCCTTTCCTACAAACATGTATAAAACAAGAATGAAGGCAATTAAAATTGAATCACGATCATACAAATTGATTGGCAACTAGTTGTATAAACGTTGCAAATATAATCGACTATGACTTTGTGCATTGAAAAGTGAGTACATACGGATCTTGTAAGAAGAACATTCATGACAAGCCAGATGTCATTTTTTATAAAATGGCTAAGGCTATAATGTTTGTCGCAATTTGTGGCCTACACTCTTTATGAATGCTGAAGAATTTGTGAAGTGGTGTGATGAGCGTCAAAGAACAAAAGTTCCAATAAAAGAGGATGAAATGCCGATGAGAACCATGATAGGAGCACGTGTGTTTTCCAAGTGAGTTCTAGATTTCATGGGGCCCATAGCACCGCCACCTTACAAAACTCATGAGGAATATATTATAGTATCCACAAACTATTTGGCCAAGTGGGTAGAAGCTAAAGCCACACAAAAAAATGATGCTCACAGGATGGCACATTCCTTGTCTGAAAATGTCTTTACATGGCACGGTTTTTCTATATAATTTGTGAGTAATTGAGTGATCCATTTTGACAACAAAGTCATTTTGATGAATTTATGGTCATACATAGAAAATCAGTTACGTATCACCCACAAGCCAATGGTCAAGCTAAGAGAACCAACAAAGTCTTATGCACAAATCCACTAAATTTGTGAACGACAGTAGATCAAATTGGGATCAAAAGTTGCACTCTGTTGTTTGGGCTTATAGAGTTCCATACAAATTGGTTTTAGGGACTAAAGCTTATTACATGGTGTTTGGACTTAATGTCATTTTACTAATAGAATTTTTTATTCCAACATTGCAGATAGCCAATAACCTCAAATGGACTGGACATGAATGGTCTGATCATCTGGGTAGCCTACTACAAAATTGGGATGAAATTAGACTAAAGGTTGTAGTCACAATGTATGCCCAAAACATACAGATGAAAGAGTTTCATGGAAAAATGTAAAGTCCAAAGATTTTGCACCAAGGGATTATGTGCTTGTCTATACTCTTAAGCAAAAAACAAAAATAATTGAAAAAGCATGAAATGGGACCCTTTGTGATTCACTCCATATCACCAAGTGGGGCCATTAAGGTTGCTACTTTGGATGGACAGGAAATGCCAAATTGGATAAGTGGATACAGACTTAAAAAATATCACTTGCTGCTAACACAAGAGATGTTCAAAGGGTGCATGCATCTAAAAATAGGAAGAAGAAGCAAGAGCTCATGATTCAGGAAGCACAATAGGAAGCAAGGGAGTGAGTAGTAAAGAGGAAGCACAAAATTTATCAGATAACAAGAATGGAGGCGGATAAAGAAAATGTGAATTCACACAATTTTGTAAAGCTAGGAGCTGGGATGTTAGCTATTAATGCATTGATCAACTTCGGTGTTGAATTGAATACAATTAGTTGGAATCTTTACTAGCAAATATTAAAATTGGTCTAACATCCCTTGCAAAGAATAGCTACATGATTCAATGGAACTATCAATAGTGCTACAGGTTTTGTGGATCTCACACTACACTTCAATGGATATGAGTGTCCCCATAACTTCTTTGTACCTCCACCACATGCTTCGACTAATCAACTAATATTGGGTACACAATGGAAATGCAAATACAATGTGTTTATCCAATGGTTTGACAACCAAGTGATGTATGTTGATTAAACCGACATATCCCTTTGACAATTAGTCAATGAGCTATTGAGCTACAACGGGCACTACATGATAAGCGCTCATTGACAACTACATAGGTGAACCTCTCCATTCAATGTCCTTAACCACTTTGCTTAAGATCTGTAATGAATCAGGTCAAACCCTTTAAAACAGAGGTAAAACACATCATTTAGAACATTTTCTCTCTTGGGTGTCATGTGAAAATCCCGCATGAGCTGAGAGTTATGGTCCAAAAACAGCTTGTTTTCCACTACACTTAATCAAAATTTTGGACCCCATGCTCCTTGGAGAACCACTATATAGATTCATCGGATGACATAACCCACTTAGTCAAATAAATCTTGATAAATCTGATGATAAATGTATTTATGTTTTTGATATCACTTAATGTACATAAAATGCCAAAACCTTGGCAAACAAGGTCACTCCTGAACGAGCAGCTCTATGGACTTGTACCTGTCCAAAAACATTGTAAACGTGTGAACCTGCTACTTGCAAACTATACCTAGCTGAAGTTGTATCCACAAATGCATACATAGCATGAAATTGCACAAAATCGTGCTATATTTTTGTCAAGAATCGCCTACACAATCATACATAGTCTACACTGCAAGAAAGTACAAACTGCGAGTAAAATCACGTGGAAACTAGCACACTATGTCATCGATCGGTAAGTGCATTGATACAAAACCAAGCACAAAACACAAGAAACCAACTATGTGTGGTCAAAATCACCATTTAGAGTTGCGCTCATGGAAAAAACTATTTCAGAATGTTTTGTCAAAGCCGATATGTGCCTATGTGTGCCGTCAAAGCTAGAAACTGGAAAATCAATGAAGCCAAAATGCTAGATCAAGGTCGGGAGGCTGGGGAATGTCTGCCAGAGTAACTCCGCTCTAGATGCGTGTGGGAGGGAGTTTGCTATTGAAGCTATGGCGGAGGAGATCCCAATTGCTCTCTCTCACTCTCGCTATGTCAAAGCCAAGAAAACAAGGTTGATGCTGCATTTTTCCACTAGACGAAAGTGCTTGCCAAGGTCGTCACTACCGCTTCCGATTCGCCAATCCCAGGAAGAACGCCAAAGTCGTTGCCGACAAAATCGGTGTCAAAATTGATGTGGAGCCGCCAATGTGAATTCGTAGAGGAGAATGCCAAAAGTAGATCCCCAAAGCAGATGCCAAGCTGTCAATGTCAGGCTCGCTGGATAGAAATTACTTGCCGAAGATGGATCCAAGCCGAGAGTCGATCCACTCTCTCTCTCTCTCTCTCTCTCTCTCTATCTCTATATATATATATATATATATATATCTATATATATATATATGTCAAGGTCAAAAACTTAGGGAGAAATAGTCCACCAGGTAACCTGGGCTTACTTGTCAAAAAACTCACATGGCGCTTGTGTGTGTATACATGTGCATGCCAAGTGCACGCACTCTCTTCTCTCCGCGCAACCAAGAGAGTTAAAACTCTTTGTCTTTCACTTCCTTTCCACCTTGATTGTCAACTTCCTCTCTCGCTTTCTCTTTTCCTCTCTCTAATACCAATTGAAGACTGCGTCTACATGGATGCATGCATGCATGTTGCAGATGTGGTGTGGTGTGTGCATGTGAGAAGGGGAGTGTAGACCATGTGTGGGTGGAGTAGGTCTCTAATGAGCCACTCGTTATTCTTGGTATATGTACAAGAATAAGGTGGTCATTGGGCGGGCGCCCATAACCAGGGTGGTCGGGCAAGGCACAGATTTCTATACGGCAACAAGTAGGAGGCTCCAACTCCAACAAATAAATTTAATTATTTGGTATAAAAAGCTCTTAAACTAGATCTGCAAGCTAAGAAAGAAAAGAGTCATAAGAAGAGATAGTCCAGTGATAGCGAGTCTACCACTGAAGAGAGTTCCAACTCAAGTTCATCTGAAAGTGAGATAGATGACAAGGTTAAAGGGAAAAAGAAATAGCTGACTCTTGCTAAGGGAATACCTTTAGTTAAGAAAATGGAAATTGGTGCTCCAAGTGTAGGTCCAAAGATCATAGGTCCGATGAGTGTTCACAATGTACTTATTGCAATGCTTATGGTCATGTGTGGAATAATTGTGGACTCAAAATCCATCACTTTAAGAAAGGTAAGTTATTGTGGATGATTGCAGTTACCAATCCAAAAGAAAACAAAGTACATGGAGTCAGTAGGGCCAGTGGATCCAAAGAGAATGGAACCAATATATGTATTGGTAATGGCCAAGGAAAATACCAAGGGGGTATGTGCCAAGGTAGAGGAAGAGGAGATTTTCTAGAAAAGTAGTCTGAATTGCTACAATAGCAAAAATTATGGTCACTTTGCAACATAATGTCTAGAGGCAGCAAAACCTAAAGTACACGACCAAAAGGCACCAGAACCAGTACCAATGATAGTAGTGACTAGCAGCAAGGGTTTTGTCATTGAGAAGCTTCTAGATGAAAATGAGGGAAAGTAGATTGTTGAATCCAAAAAGTGCAACAGAGAGAAGTCTACAAGGATAAGGGCAAGGAGAATGTAGTGGACGAATGACCCGAATAGAGGAAGCTAGCAGCAAAGATTACTAAAAATCTAGCCAAGAAGCTACCAAAACATCCAGAATGATTTGAAGCTCACACAATTCAGCAGCTACTACCCCTGTCTTTAGAAGTACATGTTGGAATTAGTGTTGCAGGAAACACACACATCTTGGAGAAGACGAAGGAAGCTCAAGTCACACAATAGAGAGTGTGTTACTTGGTGTGCAATGGAAAGATAGATAGCCCTAGAGTGATGGGCGTATATACAATGCACGGGGGAAAAAACCTCCTAAAGAGGGAAAAAATGCCCCGGCGGTCCTAATGTGTTCGCACACATCACTACCACATGTATATGGTAACGAATCCCCCCTGGAGTGATGCGGTGAACGAGAGCTGGCACATGAGTAAAGGGAAGTGCCATGCCTTGAGGACATGATCAGTCCACAAACGGGAGTAAGCCCAAAGCTTTGAGGAAAGCTTCAAGCTTCCCACGAGACACTGCCTTTGTGAAAAGATCTGCAAGGTCCTGTGTTGGCACATAAGCCAAGTTGATCTCTCCTGTTGAGAGCCTCTCCCTGACATAGTGGTAATGCACCTCAATGTTCTTTGTGTGAGCATGAAAAACTGGGTTCCTCACAACTGCCAATGTGCTCTGACTGTCAGTGTAGATAGTGTTGGCAGTGTCTGTCCAACACCCAAATCATCCATAAGGCGTCTGAGCCATACACACTCAACTGTAGTTGTGAAGACTACCCTATACTCAGCCTCACAACTCGAAGTGGCCACAGTAGGTTGTTTCTTGATCAACCATGATATAAATGAAGTGCCAAGCATGAAACAAAAACCACTTGTGGACACTCGCGTGTCAAAACAACCAGCCCAATCTGAGTCCAAAAAAGCATGTAAGCCTGGCGGCAATGATCCCCCCTTGGGATAAAACAATCCAAGATGTAAAGTGCCACTAAGGTAGCAAGACCATATTAGGTAAAGTGGGAAAATCCCAATTGCCAAGTTGGACAACTTTCAATATATCATGTACAAAATATAGAGATTTTGTCAAAAATTTGAGTTTTCTTAAGGTCTCATTCCACTTTATGCACATACAATACACAATGAAAACAACTAAAGTACCATGGTTTCAATCAATTGGATTATTAGGAGACGAGTATATTGCATCCGTTATCATTTTCTATGTCCTACTGTCCTACCTACAACTTATCTCAACATGGAGAGCTTGGTTTCTAGGTCCACCACTTGTCCAAGTTAATGTAAAAGTGACTCAAGGTTCACAACTTGGGAAAGCAAGGATCCATTGAGGAATACAATCCACTTGGCTATTTTTCCTTAATTTATTGCATGTGACATTCAAGCAAGGTCCACTTCTAATCTATAACTTCTTAATTTGAGGCATGGGGCATACATAAAATATGTAGCATATGCTCTATTGCCTCATAGGAAGGTTGGTTTCAAGGTGCACTTATCCATGCTAGCCTATCTTGGAGAAATGATGGAGCTTGCTTCTCTCCTTGTTTCAATGGAGACTAGCTTGGACAAGTGGTGGACCTTTGCTTCTCTCTATGTTTCAATAGAGTTAGCTTGGACAAGTGGTGATCTTGGAACAAAACCCCCATGTAAAACATATCATGGGTATTCCAAGTGATTAGAAAGATTACCATTTAAGATATAACCTTATAGGTTGGACAAATGGAGCTTGGCTTGGAGAAATGGTGGACCTTTGATTCTCTCCATGTTTCAATGGAGCCTATCTTGGATAAATGGTGGAGCTTGCTTCTGTCCATGTTTCGATGGAGCCTAGCTTGAACAGTTGGTGGACCTTTGCTTCTCTCTATGTTTCAATAGAGTTAGCTTAGACACGTGGTGGATCTTCAAACTAAGCCAACTACTATCAATGTTTCCTAGCTTGGACAAGTGGTGGAGTGTTTCTCTACTCCATGTTTCAATGGATCTTAGCTTGGACAAGTGTTGGACCTTAAAACAAAAACCCCATGTACAACATAGAATGGATTTTCTAGATTTCAATGGAGTCTAGATTTAACAAATGGTGGAGCTTGTCTTCATCCATGTTTCAATGAAACTAGCTTGGACAAGTGGTGGACCTTGTAACAAACCCCCCCATGTACAACATATCATTGGTTTTCTAAGTGATGGGAAGGAATACCATTCAAGATATAAACTTATAGCTTGGATAAGTAGTTGACTTTAAAACCAAATTCATCATAATACAATGAAATACAGGTTAGCCAATTCCTAAATCTTGAGACCAAACCTCCCATGCTATTAGAGATAATATATTGGATAAGTGGTGGACCTTCTATTATTTTCCCATGCCTAGTTTAGACTACCGGTACACTTTGCAGCTATAAAGGTTGGACGAGTTGTGGAGCCTTGTTTCTATCCATGTTTTAATGGATCCTAGCTTGGACAAGTGGTGGACCTTGGAAAAAAGCTTCCATGTACAACATATATGAGGTTTTCCATGTTTTAATGGAACCTATCTTGGACAAATGGTGAATCTTGCTTCTCTCCATGTTGATTTTGGAACTACCTTAGACAAGTGGTGGAGCTTTGCTTTTCTACTCTTCATAATACAATGAAGTATACGTTGGTTACATGGTGAATCTTAAGGCCAAACCTCCCATTTTACTAGAGATGATAGGTTGGACAAGTGGATCAACCTTCTATCATTTCTCCATGACTATATTGGACAATTAGTAGACCTATCATCTCTCTATGTTGTCTAGAGATAAGCTTGGACAAGTGATGGACCCTGCTTCTCTCTTCCCTTGGTTTACTAGTTTGAAGACTCAGTATATATACTTTCTTAGATCTAGCTTGAACAAGTGGTGGACCTTGTATCCACAATCTTAATTCATTACAAAAAAGTATATGAAAAAATAACATAGGAATCTTGGTTTGAAGGTCAAGCAATTAGGTTCCAAATGCACATAATAATATATTTTCCACCCATAATAAAAGAACGTTAAATATGTTATTACCAAATTGACAAAGGTAACGTCCAAGAATTCTAGCTTTGCATCTTGTCAGATCTAAATCTTCATCAAGGCGACTGTTAAGGCGGTTACGCCGCTAGCGGAAGCTAAATAGCGAGAACTCAACCAACAACAGAATTTGTCAGACGAGGACGAAGCTTGACCCGCAGGCGCATGGAAACAACTAGGTGGGTGTCAAATCACCTACTCGACCTTCTAATGACAATCACTACTAAGGAAATCAAATCTAAGTTCTAAAATACGCAAGTGACTGAAATCCGTACTACGAACGAATGCTATACGAAACAGGATCTAGAATCATTGAATCGATCTCAAACTCAAGGGGAAGTCTATGCACTAGGTAAGAACAACACCCTAAAGACTTGAACAGCAAAATCAACCTATAACCACTCCGTGCGGTAAACGCGTATGAAGACAGGCCGAAAAATACAGGTGATCAAAACTTGACCCCGACGGTACGAATGCGTAGCTCTACTCGTTGTGGTTCTATAGATATGCTGCACGCTCTATTCCGACACACGAGTTGGAAGAAAACTCACACCGAAGCTCGTAGGAACTTACCACACATAGAAGCCGATAGCGCGCACTCTTGGTATCAGTGTGTAGCTCTCGCCGTTGCTAACACAATGGCGGTGTGGCTTCTCAAATGGCGGCTCCGTAGCTCGCGTAGCAAGTAGATAAGACTCTCTCTCTCTCTCTCTCTCTCTCTCAGACACAGTCACGGCGCTCAAAAACTCACTTTGATTAAAAACTGAATCCCCTAGGTTACAAAAACTTTGGCTTATATACCTCAGCCTTGGAGGTGAGAACATCTCTAACTAATTACATCAGCAAGTGAAATTACTTCGGGATTACAAGCTGGAAACTCAATTGAGTCCTGTTACTTAATGATTGGCTCAATTCAAAATCAATGTCGGAAAGACATTTATTACAATCAATGGTTACAAAAATGATGAGTGTGAGCAAAAATGTGGGTGTGATCCTCTGCTGGCTCAACACTCCCCCCCTCCGCGTTCATGTCGTCCCTGACATGACCTTTATGCTTGGTCAATAAAGTCCTGCCGTCTTGAGCATCTGCAAATGTGATTCGTATCGCAGGTTGCCGATGGTCAAGGTTGGGCCGAATATTTTGCTTTCGTGGGTGAAAAAGCCGGTGTAGAAAGCTTCTTCCAATGTTTGCATGTGGAAGCTAGGCAAAAACATAATCCTCTGGTATAGGAGGTGCAACACTTTTGGAGAAGGCTGCAATGAAAGGTCATACATCATATCAGTCACTGTGTCGGCCGTCGATAGTAGACTCGAGGTCGTGGCTTTATCTGGCGTGAACACTTCAATGCAAGCTAAGAGAGTTCTACAAATTTTCTTGAGCATCTGACACGAAAGGTCAGGAGAGCCACTAAAGAGCTTGATGGTGCCCGTTAGGGTTTTCACGATGTAGGCTTTACCTATTCTCTCTCCTGCCTTTGGTCCTGACATCCTGGGGTAATTAAGCCAATTTGGCTTCTTTTCTGCAATCCTGCCATGCTCTTTCCAGCTTCTGACTCTTGGCACCAGGCAGAAGGTTGCATCCTCCCGAATCTCCTTTGGTGCCTCTACCAAGTAGATGATGTAGGCTGGGTATTTGTTCAGCCAACCTTTCCTCCATCCAGGCTGCGAATCTACAATCTTCTTTGATTGTTCCTCTTTTGTGATGTCTCCTTCGTAAAGAGCGACATACTGCTCCTCCTCTATTCTCTTTTTCGTTTTTATTACTTCAAACTTCATCAAAGGGAAAGGCAGGCTGGGTTGCATCCACTCTTCATGGAGCACTTTTGTGTCTAATCCCTGAAGTCTAATGGAGATTAGGAGTCTCCTCTCCCATTCCATTTTCGTCTTGGCACTCTCCTCTGTTGACTTTTCTATTTGGTCATGGAGCCTTTGTTCTTCTTCTTCAGAGATTCCTGAAGTTGAGGCCACCTCTTGAAATGGGGCTGGATCTTCAATTGTGGTTGCCTCTCCAGTTTCTGGTAGCTCTATGGCTGCTCCACCTGATCCGTCTTGTGGTGTCTCTGTCTCTCTTCTTTGTTGCTCTTGTAGATTTTGGAGCTGTTTGCGGAGGGTCTCATTCTCTGTTCTTAGTGTTTGATTTTCTAAAGTGAGCCTCTCCTCTGCTGCCAATGATCCCTCCGCAATGTGCAACCTTTGCACTTGCTCTAATCTTAGCTCTCTTTGTAAGCTTCGGACCTGGTCTTCCAGAGCTGGTACAAGAGCTCCCTCTTGTTCGGTTCCTGCTCTGCTAGCTCTAGGGGTAGTCCTGAGTCTAGTGATTGTTCTTTCTTGGAGCTCGACTCTTTCCCTTAGCTCAATGAGCTCATCTTTAGCTGCCTCCAAGTCGTCTTCCATCCGCTCCCTTGCTTCCTGTGCACTTGTTACTTCTCTTGAAGCCTCGGCTAGCTGGAGTATCAAGCCATCTCTCTCGTTTTCCGCATCGTAGAGTGATGCTTTATGACTTTCAGATTCAGTCATAGCATCCTCTAATTTCCTCTGCAACTCGGCTTCCCTTTGTTTGGCTGTCTTAATCTCCACTTCCTTTGCCTTGGATATTTATTTGATCTTGTTGAGTAGTTCATGCACCATGTGCATGTCTTTTTCATCTTCATCTGTCAACTCTAAAGCTTTTTTGGCCACCACCTCGACTGGCTTCGGCTCTTCTAGTACGTTCTGTTCGTCCAGTTTCTCTTCACTTTCTTTTGTACTCCTTATTTTTTCCTCCGTCCCTCTCCGATCATCTCGTTTTTGTAGGGTGATCCCATAAACCGCCTCAAGGGCCTCTTCTTCAGTGTACCCTATCGCTACCAGATCCTCATAATCGTTTTTCTTTTGTTGAATTGGATCTATCTCCTTTTCCTTGGTCCCGGCCTCCGGCTTTTCCATACCAGCCGTGTCCATCTCTACTGTGGTCTCTTCCACAATGAGTTCCGTCTTCTTCGGGCTTGGTACATCAGTAAAGGAGGGCTGATTGTCCTCAGTCATCTTGGCTTTCCCTTTGTTTGCTTGCCCGTCTTTCTCTTGAGGTTCAGTAGACTCATCTACTTTCTTCTTCCCCTTGTCGTCCTTTTTCAGCTCAGCTTTTCAAAGCTGTACTTCCTCTTCAGTGTATGGCTCGACAGGTTGCTGCTCCAGTATAGCCTTTGACTCCTCATAAGCTCTAATATATTGATCAACATGTGGCCTGGCTGAGCTAGTTCCGACTTTAGTGGGGTCTGGCACCCACTTTTCTTCAAAGTCCCCCTTTAGAGCTCTTTCCACTCTAAACTGCTCCACCAGTCTTTCCATTCTTTCCGCTTTCTGACTTTTGGTTTGCTTGGGAGTAACCTTCTTCTTTGCTTTCTTCATAAGCAGCTCATCCACATTCTCTTCAGCATCTAAAACTATTTCTAGTTTCCTGCGTGCTCTTGTGGACGCCCTCTTGGATACTTCAGGCTGTTCTTCCTCCTCATCGGCTTCTCTAAGCCACTCATTCTGGGAGGGAACCTTTGGCCATTGATCTCTAGCTCCAATAGCTTCATAAGCTATTCTTGTCAGAACTTCAGCTCCTCCTATATACTTTGGCTTCTCGTTGTGCATGGCAATTACTTGCTCGTGGATGTGTTGAGCGTAATTCACCTCTTTTGGCATATTGCTCTTCAATGCCCATGTGATGGTAGTTGCAATGGCATGGGGCGGTGTCGTATACTTTTGCGGTCTTTTACTGCAAATATGGAGAAATTGGTTGTACAATCGGCAAAGGGTTGCCGCTCTTTGGTCTGCCATATCTCCATAAGTTGCATTCTGTTTCTTGGACCCATAAACCTCTATAGCCTCCCTTCTTTCCCTGACAGAGCTCCCTTTGTTGTTCAGCTTCAATGCATCTGCAATGAGCTGTGGAGTGATCTGTACCTCTACTTTCTCTCCATCTATTGCTGTCAATGTGGCTTTCCCATCCTTCTGAATGGAGGTTTCCAACTCATACACTCTTCTTGTATCTACACCTGATGGTCTCGAGGTGAAGAATCTGTGCAAGTCTGCCCTTTCCAGGTACCTGCTGATGTTCTTTGACCTGCTATAATCCACCAATTCTTGTGGGATCATCGGTATATCCACCGCTTGCCCTTGAGGATCTCTGAAAGTCCCCTGGTAGATCTTTATTCCCTCTTGTTCCAGTACTGCTTCCTCCACCCAAGTTTTGGTTGGCTTGAGGGTTTCTACTGGAATGTCAAAGGGTTCCGCTTCTGCAAGAGCATCTTTGATTGTCGGTCTTTTTCTCTTCGTTGCCGATAACTTGGCGAAATCCATGGATCCTGTAACTCCAATTTCAGAAGTTAGCGTCTTTTTAGTACTGAAAGCCGAAATGAAGCTTTTAACTATTCAAATGACTTGAAAATTGAAACATGAGCTATTCAGGGCCTAAGGATGCAGGGTAGGTGAAAAAATATGCAAACTGGGCTCAAAATCATGCTGGAGACATCATACGCGTATGATGTCTTTTGTGTCAAAATGACTTCATATTGATTGTGCTTGTAGCTGATAGTGTATACATGAGTATCATATGCTTGGATTTGAGTTTGGATCCCATTTGGTCAAGTTTTGGCCAGTTTAGTCCAGATCAGGCTCTTGGCAAAATTTTGAAAGGGAATTGGATTTTATGATCCAAATTGGATAAAACTTGGTGGTTCACTTTCAAATGGCATGTAGATCACTTTTGTCTGGTGGTTGAAGCCCTGAGGTGCCAAAATCACATAGTGAGACATCATACACGTATGATGTCTTTTAGTGTATTTTTCGACCAAATTTCTCTATAAGCTTGGATTAGGCTTTAGATAGGCTTATTCAATGGATTTATGAAGTTTGGATAGATTTTGGGCTAAAAATGGCTCTAGAGACATCATACGCGTATGATGTCTTTTTCATCAATTTTTCATGGGATTGGTTCTGTGGACTCCCTATGTACTAGTAAAGGACTGTCCCTACTCAAATCTTGGACTGTCCCTACTCAAATCTTGGTTTGGACTTGAGTATGTTGGATTTGGGCTAAAATAGGCTTTGGATGAAGGATTTTTCCTTAATTGGGCTAATGGGGTGATCCACTTGACCAAATGGTTCCAAACTTCATTTATAGCATGTATTAGATATATATAATGGATATATAATAACAAATGAGCAATTTTGGCTCTGTAAGTGCAAATAGACATCATACGCGTATGATGTCTTTTGTGTCAAAATGGTGCTTTTTGGTTCCAGATAGCTTGTAGATGTGTTAATCAACAATCCTACAAAGTTTCATTGAGTTTGGAGTTATTTTGACAAAATTAGGACCAAAAATCAATTTTATGGCCTACTTTGCGTCTTTTTGGTTTTCCTTGGGTTTTCTAACTCCAATTCTCATGATACTTGGTTCATAGGATGTGATTAACATGTGGAATGAGGCTATGCACTCAAATGTTGAAATGGATGTGAAAATCATGCTGTGAGACATCATACGCATATGATGTCTTTTCTTGAAATGTTGGTCTTTTTGTGCAAAGAATGCTTTGTGCTAGTGCCCTAAGCCCTGCTAACTAGTTTTCAACTTAAAAAGTCATCAGTTTAGCTAAAAAGCCCCCTGATAGGCATTTCAGTCTCCGAAGTCGTCTTTTTGCCTTGGAGTTGAATTTCTTCAACTTTTCTTCTCAAGAGTTGCATTTCCAGCTCATTGGATATGTTGTGAAGCCACCTATTTGGTTGAACTTGACTTTGGCTCGCCATTCTCCATCTTTCTCCATTTGGTTGCCCGAAAGCGTATTTTTCACCATCGGTAAGTGAATCAGCTTTCTTTTGGGTTTTGCTTGCAAACATAAGTCATCCATGTATATTTGAAGCTGCTTGTGAAGTTTCATGTCATTTGGTCGTCAATTTTAGCCGTTATGCCAAAATGACACTTTGTGTGTCCGCAGCCGAATCGGTTGTTCCGACCTACTTTTGGTGATCCAAACCCGGAGATACTCCATGGTTGCATTGCCCTCGATGTTGTTAAGCTTCCTGAGAAGTTTTGTGTCATTTCAACAACTTTTTTCTGTTTGCCTCTTGCAGGCTCTGTTGACCTAGGGTTTTTCAAGTCGTTCTTTCTCGAGCTTTGAGTGTTAGAAACCCATCTTCTATGTTAGGGTAACCCACCTCTAAGTTTTTGCAAGGTTTGGTTAGGCGGTTGTGCCCCTACCTAGCGTTCCTCCCCATTCCCCGTTTGCTCTTGTTTCTTGGTTTTGGTCAGATTTCGCGACAAAAGTTAACGATAAGAATCAAAAGCTTATGGAAACGAGTCTACCTCTCATGTCTGGTGTCCTCTAAGCTCTAGTAGCAGTCGTAGAAGGCGGTAGAAGGTCGGATGCTCCTGTGTGCTCTTTGCTCTCTCCAAGAAGGTAATAGTGGAAATGAGCTTGAAAGTGATGTGAAAAATACTTAACTTCGGACTTCTCGGATCACTTGTTACCAAATTTGACATGTGCTCCTATCTCGTCGTGAAATGCACTTTAGGATTTAAAATTTCTCAATTTGGACTCCGTTTGACCTGTTTCTGAGAAATCTGTCCACTTTGCCAAAATTCTGTCATTTCAGGCTTTCCGCAACTTTTTCAGAATTGTACCCAATTTTTACCATGGGTTGCCCTTGTCATTAGGACCATCACCGTCTATTCTTCTCTTTTTTTCGATCTCATTTCACCTGCTTTTTTATTTTTCTTTTACTTTTATCAAGAAAATCATAAAAAATAAAGGAAAATAGCAAATTGAAGCCAAAAAATTCCAAACATACACGATAAATAGCTGGTAACCCTGTGTATATGAATATACACTTATTTGTGATTTCTGGACTTGGATTACCACCTTTTTTCACTTTTTAGCTCCAAAAACACTCTTATTTAGTGATATTTACACGTCTAGAGACCCAAATTCATCATTTGATCTCTTCTTGTTGCAAAACAAGGTATATAAGGGCATAAATATTATCAATATCCGCAATCAAACATTAAAATTGCAAAATCATGTAAGACACTGCCCTTGTAGCTGTAGCTGCTTGTAGCTCCTGTATACCTGTAGCTCCTGTATATCTTTGTTTTTGGCGCTTGTAGCTGCTTTGTAACTCCTGTATACCTGTATACCTCCCCCCCTCCTAGTCTGAGTCCTCCCGGACGACTATGAAGTGTCTGTGGGAGAAGCATTGTAGTTGTTTTGGTTATAAGTTCCCAATGCAATTGCAGAGCGATGATACAACAGTTTTTCCAATAAAGCTGCTCTTTGTTTGATTGAAGGATTGGTGGTCGGGTTTTGGGTTGGTGATACTTCGGTACTAGAATCAGTAGATGGATTCATCTTTACCTTTTTGTTCTTTTGCACAATCCAAATCTGCTTCCGCTTCGCTTGTGCTTGCCACAAACTCTTTGCGACCCAAACCTGCTTTGTCCTTTGTGGTGATTTCCTCGCCTTGAAATACCTAGGAGTTTCCGTTGATTGTACCGAAGGGAGTTCCTATTTACAAATCTTTGGGATCCAAATTTGCTTGCTATAGCTTTGTGCCGTCATGAACTTCTTTGGAATCCAGTTCTGTTTCACTGTCCTTGATTGTCTGGAATCACTCTGTTGTGTGGTATTGAAGACTCTGTTTTCCACCTTTGTGTTCTCTGGCACAACCTTTTTTGGTCTCCATAGCAACTTTGACTCCGTTTTTTCCCAAGGTTGAGCTGTTATATTATTGCTTGTCTTCCTTATCCACTGTTGAGAATTCCTCGTCGAAGAGTAATCCGGTTGTATAGAAACTTTTGGTTGCCATTGCTTCTTCTTTTTCTCTGGTTGTTGTTTACCTTTGTCTTTGGATTTGTCCTTTGGCGTTGGCTCTTCTCCTTTGGTGAACTTAACTGATTGACTTTCACCTTCGTATTTGATAAGCACTGATTTAGAACTCCAGTCAATCATTGCATTGTATTGCTTCTGCCATGGTTGTCCTAGCAATAATGGTTGTTGTGTAGCTTGGTCTTCAACCACGTAAAACATATGAGGATACACATACTGGTTAATCTGTATATGTAAAACTGTGTATCCGACAGTTTTGATTGAATTCTCCGAGTAACTCTTTAACTCTTGCTTGGCAGTTTGTAGTTTAGTGTCATTTGTCAATTGTCTATACAAACTGAGTGAAAGTAGGTTAGCTTGAGCTCCTGAATCCAATAGTGCTCTGGCTTTGATTTGGTTGGTTCCTACTTTGCATTCAATGATGGGTTCTTCTTTGTCATTATCCATTTCTGTTGTACTAACTGCGTTTATTCGTATTGCTCCTTCATTGCGCTGTTTCTGACGTAGTAGTCTTCTTTTCTCCATTCTTTCCTTCGCCTCGGCTTGCGCTTCCTCCACAATCATTTTCTTTTTCTGGACACGCAACTTTTCTTGATGTATTTTGAGAAGCATGTCTTGGGTGAGCGGCAAAAGATACTTTTTCACTCTGCATCCACTAATCCAATTGGGCATTTCTTCTCCGTCTAATGTAGCAAGCTTGACCGCTCCACTTGGTGATAGATCTTTAATCACCAGAGGTCCCATTCCTCGCTTTTTAAGCTTCTTAGCATGCTGTTTCAGAGTGTAAACGAGGACATAGTCCCCAACCTTAAACTCTTTAGTCCGCACATGCTTATCAAAAAATTCCTTTTGTCGCCTTTTTTGAGCGTAGATAGAAGCTACTGCTTTTAGGCGAAGCTCATCTAGCTTTTCCAGGTCATCTATTCTATCAGAAAGCTCGTGCCCTGTCCACTCTATATCCTTAGCCACCCTTAATGTTGAAATCAAGAATTCTATTGGTAAGATAGCATTTAGCCCAAAAACCATGTTATATGGGGTCGTTCCTATTGATGTTTTATATGCTACCCTATATGCCCATAATGTTGAATGCAACTTCTGGTCCCAGTCAGTTCTCGACTCAGATACAATCTTCGCAAGGACCGTGCATATGGTTTTGTTTGTTGCCTCAGCTTGTCCGTTTGCTTGTGGATGATACGGGGCTGATATTTTATGTATTACCATGAATTCATCTAGAAGGATCTCTATCACTTCATTTATAAAATGTGTGCCTCGATCACTCACAATTTCTATTGGCAATCCATATCGTACAAAGATGTATTCATATAGAAATTGTGCCGTGGTCCTGGCATCTGCTTTTTGAGTTGCCTTTGCTTCGACCCACTTTGTTAGATAGTCTGTAGCCACAATGATGTATTGTGCATGACTCTTATATGCAGGAGGTGAAATGGGTCCGACATAATCAATCCCCCATTTTGCAAAAGCTCTTGCCCCCATCATTGGTCTAAGCGGCATATCATCTCTTTTAAGTGGTACTTTGGTCCGCTGACAGTCATCGCACCGTTTAACGTATTCCTCAGCATCCATATGTAATGTTGGCCACCATATTCCTGCGGCTAAGACAAGTTTTGTTGTCTTATCACCTGAGAAATGGCCTCCCTCTACTCCTCCATGAGCTTGCTCTAGGATTATCACATACTCAGACTCTGATGCGCAAATCCTAAGCTGGTTGTCTTTACATCTCTTATAGAGTTGATCTCCTATTAAAGCATAATCTCTAGCTTCTGTCTCTACAGATTTCTGACGAGCTTTTGACGTTCCTTCTGGGAAAGTTCTATTTGTGAGATATTCAACAATATACTGACTCCATTTTGGAGCGATCATTATTTGATATAATGTCGAATACTCTGCTGGCGGTTTTGATGAACATACAATACATACAGTGACATATTCATGTACGCTTTCTTTCATTCCTGGCCAATAGACTTCCAATTGTAACAAATTCCTATATGTGTTCCTTCTTGAACAATGAAATGCACATTCCTGAACATGTGCTTCGTGTAGATATATATTATATTCCTCATGATTGATGCATAGTCGTAAAACATGATCATTTCCCAATTGATAAAACCTTCCTGCAACCAATTGAAGATTCTTGGATTGTTGAATAGCAATATGTTTCTGGTTGTATTCTCTTCTATCAAACTCTCCTCCATAGGTTAATAGGTTAACGACATTTTGAGACCACTTCGGTATCATTTCTATGTTGAACAAGTACGCGTCTGGCATGTCGTCATCTACTCCTATAGGGTCTTCTCCATTCGTCAATCGCGAAAGATGATCAGCTCTAAGATGTGTTTTTCCTTTCTTTACTACTACCGTGAAGTCGAATTCCAGTAAGATAATGAAACATCTCACTATTCTCCCGGTATTGCATGGTTTATTCACTAGGTAGAGCAAGGCTTGGTGATCCGTACAAAACACAAACTTGTTGGCTAGAAGATAATGCCGAAATTTTTTCACAGCATATATCATTCCTAATCCCTCTCGCTCTGTTGTGGTGTAATTCTTCTCTGCATTGTTGAGCTGTCGACTGGCGTAACAGATAGGAAAATCCATGTTTCCTTGTTCTGGCTGATCCAGAATGCATCCTATTGCATATGCCGAAGCATCTATATACACATGGAATATCTTCTCCCAATCTGGTGATTTCAAGACTGGAGCAGTAATGAGTGCCTCTTTCAATTTCTTGAACGATTCCTCACACTCCTCTGTCCATTCAAAGTTCACTATCAGCCTGTAAAGTGGTTGGCCTATTATAGCGTATATGTAAATGAATCGTCTATAATATCCGCAATGTCCCATAAAGCTCTGTACTTGTTTCGCATTGGTTGGTCTAGGCATATCCACTATAACTTTTATCTTCTCTAAATCCGTGGATATTCCGTTTTGTGAGACAATATGTCCCAGAATTCTGCCCTGTCGGACCATAAACACACATTTCTCAGGATTGAGACAAATGCGATATGTCCTACATTTCTCAAATACTTTTCTTAGGTGTTCTAGATGCTCATCTCTCAGAAGAAAATGTACACATAAGTCATCCATGTATATTTCTAGAAACAACCTTAAGTATTCTTTGAAAGCATGCGTCATCAGTCTCTGGAAGGTTGCGGGAGCATTGGTTAGACAAAAAGGCATAACCCTATAATAATAGATTCCCCACTCAGTTGCAAAAGCTGTTTTATGTTGATCTTCCAGTGCTATGGCTAGCTGGTTATATCCTGAAAAACCATCAAGAAAGGAGTAGGCTGTTTTCCCTGATACACGCTCTAGAACATGATCAGTTATCGACAGGGGATAATTGTCCCTGATTGTTGCAGCATTCACTTTCTTTAAGTTGACACACACTCAGAGTTTTCCGTTCTTCTTGGGTACTACCACAATTGGAGATACCCAATCGGTGTGTTCAATCTCGTATATGAATTCAGCTTCCATTAGCTTATCTATCTCTTCTTTGATTCGCTTAGCAAACGTATCATTATATGTGTATGGTCTCTGTCTGCTAGGCTTTGCGTCTTGTTTCAGTGGGATTGTGTGTTGGCATATCGATGGGTCAAATCCCTTTAAGTCTTTATAAGACCATGCAAACACATCCCTATACTCTCTGAGAAGACTCAAAAGTCTCTCTTCCTCGCCTGGAGACAAATCTGTGGCTATGTACACCGGTCTAGGTGTCTCACCTGGAGCTGCTAAATCAACTTTTTTTGCATCCTCCGGTCCGTCATAAGATTCTTTCTCCCTTCTCTCTCGAATAGGCTGGGTTAATACCACCTTCCTATCCTCTATTGTGAATTTCCTATAGTGAGAGGGAACATCCATGTTTTCCTTGATTTTGGCGTTTTCGTCCTCTCCACTCTCAATTTCTGTCGTCCAGACTTCTTTCAGAGTTTTCTTGAGCTCTCTGTACTTGTTTCTACGTTCTAGCTTGGACTCCGTGTGTTCTCTGTTGCGCTTGTTCCTTTCTGATTTTTCAGTTTCAGTTTTCGTTCCATTCCTTTGAACTCGATTTCTTGAGCCTCTTTTGTCTTTTCGTAAGCTCTTTTGATCATTGCCTCTCATTCTTCCAGAAATCTTGTTCTTAACACAATCTTCCGCCTTCACTAGCATTAGGAATTGATTTTTTCCTCTTATTCTAAGCATCGGATTGGTTCTAACCCCCTTTGTTTTTTTCTTTGCTCTATAGCGTTTCTCGCGTTGTTTAGTTTGGTTCGGAAAATCATAAAATCGGAATTGGAGTTTCAACCTAGTCTTCCTTATTGCTGGTTTTCCCCATTTTTTCCAGATTTCTTTTGTAGCAATGGCTACCCCAGCTCCGCTGTCTAGTATTGCCATCGTGTTCACTCCTTGGAATTCAACTGGTAAGGTTGTATTCCCCTCTTCACCTTCTCAATACTCTCCGACCTTGTTTAAGGGTACAGGCTTAGCGTTCTTTTGTGGTTTACTCAGCTCTTGTATAGCCTCAAAAGCTCAGCTAGAGTGATAGTGCATGTCACTGGTGTTGACAAGATCTCTATCAATCCTTGCGAGTCCATGACTTTTTCTGATGAGATTCTTCGTGAGGGAAGTGCTCTAATCTCGGATTTTGCTTCATACTCTCCTAAGTATGAAGGTAAGGTTTTCAGTGAGTGAGGTTTTCTCTCCATTGTTCTAACAGAGCCCCCATCTCCCCAGTAAGATTGCAGATCCAAGTCCACTTGAGATCCTGCCTCAAATTCCACTATGGGAGGATTCCTGATGTTCTTTTCCCAATTTTTCTGATTAGCTTGGCAACTTAGCTCGTTTGCAAAGTTTGCCTCTCTCACTTGTTTCCAAAATTCATTATAATCCTCATCTCTTCCGTAAGACCTCTGTATGATTGGATGAAAACTCTCTATCTCCTGATCGGTTGTGTTCAATACTATGCGGTCATCCTTGTGTGTATTTTCAGGCTTTTGTGCACTGGGAGTCTTTTCAGCTACCCATGAAACAATAGTCTCTTGCTGAATTGGGTTTTTCGTTCCACAATTCATTGTTTCTTTTGGTGGTTCTAATAAGGCTTGTGCAGTCTCGATCATTCTCTGGCACATTTCAAGTCTCTGCTTTTCCAAATCCGCGTTTGGGTATGTCATCCACCTCTGTTCTTGTGTTTGGTTGTTCTTTAACCTAGCTTCGTAAGCTCTCATCAGTGCGTCCAATGGTTCGTGTACTTTGTCGACTAGCACTGATCCCCCTGAGCTTAAGCTCGTTGTTTCTTTTATACTCTTTTGTTTCGTTCTTTCCGGGCTCATCTCTCGTTTCCCGTTTTGACTCTCAAGTTTTTCTAATCTATCTTTAGTTCTCTTTAGTTCCTCAGCTAGAATAGCGTCTTCACGTTCTTTTCTCAACTTCATGCGTGCTTTTCTAGATTTCCATGTGTTTTTCTGACTCCGCGGTCCTGGACTAACCATTTTAGTCGCTAACTTTCCATTCTCAGGTTCTCTAGTGGTTTTCTTAGCTTGAGCTCTAGTAACAACTTGCGTTGGTATCAGAGTTTCATTTTCAGACCCATTGCTGGTAGGAATAGTTTCTAGCATATTCAATGTCGTCTTTTGCACTTTGTTTGGATTCTTTGAACAATCCTCAATGAATTGAGTAACCCCACACTCAGTGCAATAAGCGTTAATTCTAATGATTTCCGTATGTGGACAAACATTCATTAGATGGTCACCTCCACACTTGTAACAGGGTCCTAGTGCTGGTCTTGGTCCCACTTGATTCGTTCTTTGTGGATAGGATGGTCTTTGTCCTGTTAACCCTCCATGAGCTATGAACATCAATGTTCTTGCATCCAAATTGTATCTCTCTTCATCAGTAGCACTTGTAACTGTTGGGGTTCCAACATTCCCAATCATGCCCCATGGTTCTGGTTGTTTGGGTTCTTCTGGTGGGTAATACACAATTGGAGACATGTGTGCACCAGATTCTTCATAATAGGCTTGAACAGGCACTAGGGCTTGTTCTTCCTGATTCTCTAATGTTGGTGCATATCTAATGCCCGCTGGTCTTGCTCCTGGTAAAGGTGGTTGTTGTCCCAATACCGGTTGCGGTCTTTCTATCCCCATAGGTCCTGGTACATTTCCCGTTGGGTATCGAGGTACTGGATGTACTTGAGGTGGTGCTAATTGAGCAGGAGGTGCATACTGACGCTCCCTTACATACCCTTTGTTGTAATAGCACTCCTCTGTTGGATGGTTTGTCCATTTTTGTTCAATAGCACACCATTTCAGTGTTTTTGGCAATGGTTTTTGGTATGGTGCCATCCTTTTTAGAGCATCTTCTATCATTTGCTCTACATTTGGCATGGTTGTTGTTTGAACATTCTTTTTAGTGGTAGTCTCGCTCGCTACGGAGGAGGAGCTACTGGATGCAAAATCTGTATCCGCTGACACCTCTCCATAAACCGTACAGTTATCCACTAAGTACAATGCCTCTCTCGTTACTTGCTCGAAACTTGTACAAGCTTTCAAGTGCAAGTCCTTCTTGAGAGTGTCGTTTCTCACTCCCTCAATAAAGAGAACAGATAGTCTGTCATCTTGTGGTCGTTCACGTACTGGACATCTCTCAATGTATTGTTTGAAGCGAAGTGAAACTTCCTTCACTTTTTCGTGTTCTCTCTGTTTAAAAGCATATATTTGTGAGACCGTATTGTGCTTAATCCCTCGTTTTGAGAATTCCTCAGCAAACTCTCTTAGCAAATGGTCAATGTCATGGAATCCCCCTATGTTCAGTGGTTGAAACCATGTCAATGCCGTACCTTCTAGAGTAAGACCAAATCCCTCGTATTGTGTATGGAAATCTGTTATCTGCTCAACTCTTAAGACTTGCTTAAAGAGTAACACATGTGCATACGGATCTCCCGAACCACCATACTTCTTTGGCATACACTTCGCTACTTGAGATGGTCTCATACGTCTATGGTCTGCTACCAATCTCATTGCTCCTGTGTCCCGGCTAAAGCTTTCTCTAGCATCATGGACTCCATGGGTTACCCTTGTCGGTTCCCCTGCCCTGAATCTACTACTAGGAGGTAAATGTGATGGTTTTGCTTCGAACCTTGGACCTGGAGTGGTATATGTGGGGATTGGAACTGCCCTACCTCGATTCGTATCCATTGACTCTCTGGAATGTAATGATCCCATTGGTCCGGGCTTCGAGTACTGAGGTTGACTGAAAGAGTCAGCAGCCTGAGTTCTTTGTCCTCCGGTCGTCATTGGGTTTTGCCCTCCATTTGTTGGTGCTGGTCTTTGTGAGCTAGAAGTAACATAATACTGATGTAGTGGTCCCCCAAAGTATGTATATCCTTCTGATTCTTTCTTGCCCATTGTTGAGTATTGCCTGCCATACTTGTCGTAAGCGGCAATTTTCACTTCCGAGCCCTCTGTGTAGGTAAAGACATAAAGTCTTTTTTGGTGTGTCAACTCTCCGGTGTAGGGTTCTTCACATCTATAATAGAGATCTTGCTCCCCATTATTATAGTTGTATAGCCCCACATAGATATTATCAGTGTTGATCCTTGTAGTTTCATTCTGTCTTCTTAACCTTGCATCAGGGAAGTTCATTATTGGTGCCTTCTCCTCAAGTTCTGCATCTACTTTGGCTTTGGTGGCCATCAATCCCCACTTGTCCACAATGTTAGGGTTTAGGACTACCAAGTACATGGTACCCTCGTCATCTAGATATCTATCTCCACTATAGCTCACAGGCACTAAGTCCTTGAACTCACTAGGTCTCTCTTCTATCTTTACACAATAGCGGTCCATTCCATCTTTGTAGATCTTGGCACCTTGCTCATTGTCGTACTGGTATTTTATGAACAATAGCTTCATTGTGGCGGAAGGGTTTGATGATCCTGCTGCCATATTTTCTCTGTTGTTCAGGTTCAAGTGTTCCACGTGTTCGGTGAAAATCTCGTAAGATCTCTCCGAAGAAGTATCAGAGACACTTCCTTCAAAGATCGGCTCTAATGGTTGCACCCAACTTTGGTTTACACTTCCCTCGGTTGATATGACACTTGCTTGTTCCCCTTGTTTTGGTTGTTTATTTTGGAGATTCCTGCCCGATCTCAAATTCATCAATTCCCCTAAAGGACTTTAACTTCTCCGTCTCGGCAATTTGTGTTCCCAAGTTTTTGTGGTCAGAATTGATCCAAACTGATTGATACTTGGTCAATTGTTTAATCTTGTCAGTTGGACAACTTTTGTTTCATCAAGTGAGAATTTTGTTGCAGTTATGATGAAAAAGACATTATACGCGTATGATGTCTTTTTTCACAGATTTAGACTATTTTGGTTAGGCTCACTCTCAGTAGCCCCCTTATGCTCTTTCCACTCACAAAATTCAGTTTGAACTCTGTTTGAGCAAGTTATGGCTAATTTAGGCTTTTCTTGGCAATTTTCTGCTTTTAACTTGTTTTTTGGGTCAATTGTGATCCAAATGGGATGAAACTTGAAATATAACCTCTAGACAGCTATTACAATGGATCTGTGTTAGCAAAGTATCAAAATATGTCCAAAATTAGGTCAAAGACATCATACGCGTATGATGTCTTTTTCATCAATTTGGGTCAAAACTTGATATTTATGCTTCCTACAGTGCTTGTAACAATTTTGTCAGGTCAGATATAAAAAATAAGCAGTGGATGTGCTAAAAGACATTATACGCGTATGATGTCTTTTGTCCCAGATTTTGACTATTCTTGGTTTTAAGCCTTCTCCAATGTTTATAATTGAGTTTCAAGTGTTTTTGTCAGGTTTGAATATAAAAACAAGATCTGAATCAAAAATTTCCTATTCTTTGCGTTTCTTGGACTCCGACTTGTCTTTTTGGGTTTCTTTGAGTGTTAATGCTCTTGTTTTAAGTTGAAATTAGGGTATAACTCCCCTTTTGAACACTCTGGTAAAGTCAAAATTTCTGTTTTGGTCTCTGTTTGGTCATTTAGACATCATACGCGTATAATGTCTAAAGTTACAGATTTCCAGTTTTTTGGCACAGAATCCTTCCTAAAGCTTTCTCTAGTGCTCAGCAACTCCCGGATACACAGAAAATTTCTCTGACTTTTGTTTATTGCAAGTTTCACTACTAACTCGACGGTTTAGTGATCTAACATGCAATCAACCATATCAAGCAAATACTCTAATGATTACTAGCTCTAGATCAGGATCAAATGAAGTCCTACCTAAGCTATTGTTGAGATGTCGAGCTCTACACCTTGAGCTGGCATCCACTACGGGTCTTGGCCGCTTACGGCATTTACTCACTGGCGCGTTAGGTGACCGACACGGAGGATCTCTGCCAGTGATTCTACAGCTGGACTACACTTATAGTGCCAGCCTAGTACGCTTCTAGCGAGTTCACACTTAGTGACCGCATGTACATATGTGCTACTTTTCAGCTTTAGCACTTAGTCATTTTGTACTCTCTTTTCTGTGAAGAAGAAGAAGAAGCTTTCCATCTCTGTGTGCTTTGTGCTTGTCTTGTGTAGCTCTCTTGCATCCTCATTCTTTACATGGTATCAGAGCCTGGTGCAGGCAAGAGAGGCTAAGAGAGCAAGAGCATCACAATCCCTTCGTTCGCAATCCACGACCAGATGCCGATAAGTACAAGTTTCTGAACAGGTTTCCAAAGTTTCGCACAAGTTTCTGAACAGGTCTCCAAAGTGCAGTATACAGAGATTTACTGTACAAGTACAGTGGTTGTATGTACGCTTGATTGTGGACACTCGTTGAGTGTAGAAAGCGTTACAAGAACCACGATAGCAGGTTCAGCAGATTTGCAGGTTTTTGCAGATTGCAGCTATTTTGTCTTAGTGCTTCAAGATGTCTGACGGTTTCAGTCAGATTGTTACTGAGAAGCTTGAGAAAAATAACTACCCTGCATGGAAGTTTAGAATAACAAATTTCCTAAAAGGAAAAGGTTATTGGGACTATGTAGAAGGAGACAATGAAAAGGAACCAGAGATTCCCGAGGCAAATGCTACAGCAGAACAAAGGAAAGCTTTGAGGGACTGGCAACAAGGCCAGAGCAAAGTGATGTATTGGCTGTCTATGAGCATCACAGATGGCATGATGGGCTATCTACAGGATGCTGAAACCCCCGCCATTGCATGGAAAAACTTAGGGAGAGTGTTCGAGGTGAACACCAAGGCCAGGAAGCTTCAACTAAAGTTGGAGCTAAATCAGGTTAAGAGGAACAACCTCTCAATCAATGATTATGCCTTGAAGATCAAGAGTATCATTAAGGCTCTTGGATCTATTAAAGTCTCAGTGGAAGACGATGACATTGTCCGTGCATGCTTGGATGGTCTAGGAGATGAGTATGTACATTTTAGGTCTTCCATGAATACAAGAGACGACATCCCCGTGTTCCAAGATTTGATTTCTATGCTTATTCTTGAGGAGAAGAACCTTGACACATCTTCTTCTCATGGCAGAAATAATTCTGAACAGGCCTTCTATTCTAACTCCAACAGAGGTAGAGGTAGAGGTCGTGGTCGAGGCCCAAGGGGTTGCAGGGGCCAATTTCTGGAAGGTCAATCAAATCAAAACAATACAGGTGGCAAGGGAAACCAGTCTCAAGGCAGGGAGAGTCAAAGAGGTCGTGGTGCAGGATCAAGCAGGCAGCAACATACTCCAGATAGTAGAGAATGTTGGACTTGTGGTGAAAGAGGTCACATGTCACGTGACTGTCCAAAGGGAAAAGCAAGTAGAAAGAGAGAATAGGGCAACTATGCATCTACTAGCAGAGATGCAGATGACTGCAAAAACGAGCGCATGTTTGTTATGCAGCATGTAATGAATACAATGACTGCAGAGAATTCCACCCAAGATGATGTTTGGTATGTGGATTCAGGTGCCTCTAATCACATGACGTCTCGTGGAGAGTGGTTTAGAGATATGCGCAAACCAGATGTGTCAGGCTATGTGCAGACAGGAGATGACACAGCTCACCCCATTGCTCATGTAGGGGACATACCTCTAAATACGAAGAGTGGAAAATCAAAGTACTTAGCAGATGTACTTCATGTCCCAAACATTACAAAGAATCTTGTTTCTGTTGGACAAATGGTTGAGCAGGGTTTGCAGGTTCGCTTCAATCCAAATGGCTGTTATGTAGAAGATTTCCAGAATGGCTGTAAGCTGATCACAGAGGGAAAATGTGTGGGCAGAATGTTTACGCTGAATGTAGACATGCCTGAGGTAAAAGCTGCATTATTTGCATAGGGCACAGGTGTTGTGGCTGATGTTGACATTTGGCACAAACGCATTGGCCATGTCAATGAGCAGAGATTGCGCAACATGCAATCAAAACAGATTGTAAAAGGTTTGCCCAAATTCAAGGTGGACGGTATGCATAAAGTGTGTGCAGCATGCCTGTTTGGAAAACAGTCAAAGGGCTCATTTCCACATGAGCGCAATGTATGTAAAAGGCCACTTGAGGTGGTACACACAGATGTTTGGGGTCCAACCGATACTGCAAGTATACATGGTTGCAGGTATTATGTCTCTTTCATTGATGACCATACAAGGAAAGTATGGGTCTACTTCATGCGTAACAAAAGTGAAGTGTTTGGTCACTTTCAAGACTTCAAAGTCATGATTGAGAAGGAGACATATATGCAAATCAAGACATTGAGGTCAGATGGAGGGGGAGAGTACTTCTCCAATGATTTTTCAGATTTTCTGCGAATGCATGGTATACACAGGCAGTTTACATGCAGATATACTCCACAGCAGAATGGGGTCGCAGAAAGGAAAAACAGGCACATTGCAGAGGTTGCACGTGCATTGATGAATGAGAAGAACATGCCTCATCATTTCTGGGCTAAAGCTGTAAATACAGCTGTGTACATTATGAACAGGACACCTACAGCTGCGGTGCATGATGTAACACCTGAGGAAAAGTTTACAGGTACAAAGCCTGATTTGGCACACTTGAAAGTGTTTGGCTGCATAGCTTACGTGCATGTACCAGATGAGTTGCGTAGGAAATTGGATCCTAAAGCAGAGAAATGTATTCTTGTGGGATATTCCCTTGAACAAAAGGGGTACAGGTGCTACAATCCTACTACACGAGAATTACGAGTGAGCAGAGATGTAGTCTTTGATGAGATGAGCAGCTGGTACAGTAATGCACATGGCACTATTGGGGCTGATGTAAAAGATGATGTGGTTGTACAAAATGTGAAGCCATAGTCACAGGTTTTGAGTGGACCACAAGAGTCCTCTTCTCGTGGCTCTATTGAGAAACCATGGAATGGTAGACTACGTACGCAGGTTACTCCACCAACAGGTACAGGGAATGTATCAAGAAAAGGAAAGGAAAAGGTTGATGAACCTCCCTTTATGGTTGATGCATCATCAGGTTTTTCACATGTAGACATGGATTCAGATGGTTCTGAACAAAGTCTTGATGAGGAATTTGGAATTCCGGCTGTCAGGACACCTGGTGTAAGGAAAGTACAAGAAGATGCTAGAGGGCAAAGGAGTGACCCAGGACCGCGCAGATCTAATAGAGTCAGAAATCCAGTTCAGAAATTGACTTATGATGGGTATCTAGCGCATCACCAAGCCTACATGGCTAAGGTGATACAGGATGTGGAGCCCACATGTTTTGAAGATGCAGTTGGAAATGTGCATTGGGATGATGCAATGAATGAAGAGATGGCTGCATTGGAAGCAAATGACACATGGGAGTTGGTGCCATTGCCAAGTGGCAAGAAAGCTATTGGCTGTAAATGGGTGTATAAAACCAAGCATAAGGCTGATGGTAACATTGAGCGTCACAAGGCAAGGCTGGTCGCAAAGGGTTATGCACAGACGTATGGCATAGACTATGAGGAGACCTTTGCTCCAGTGGCAAAGATGACGACAGTGAGAGTTGTCATAGCAGTGGCTGCATCTAGAGGATGGATTATGCATCAAATGGATGTAAAGAATGCCTTCTTGAATGGTGAGTTGCAAGAGGAAGTGTATATGGATTAGCCACCTGGTTATGTCGATCCAGGCTACCCAGATTATGTATGCAGACTTCTCAAAGCTTTGTATGGTTTGAAGCAGGGCTCTAGAGCATGGTATGACAGGATAGCCAAGTATCTTGTCAGTATTGGTTTTAGGAGAGCTCATGCTGATCATTCACTCTATGTACGTGAGAGTGATGTGGGGATTGTGGTCATTACCATATATGTAGATGACCTTATTATTGTTGGTGACAATGCTATGGAGATTGGCCATGTGAAGGGTCTTCTCAAACAGGAGTTTGAAATGAAAGATTTAGGCGAGTTGCGCTACTTTCTTGGCGTTGAAGTGATCAGGACTCCAGAGGGTGTATGGCTATCACAGAGACAGTATGCTTTGGACATGTTGTCAAAGTATGGTATGGCTGATTGTAAGCCAATTTCTATTCCCTTGGATGTGAATGCAAAGCTGAGTGCAGAGAAGGGTGATGTTGTTGAGGATGTCAACATGTACAGGAAGATTGTGGGTAGTCTAATCTACTTGACTATCACGAGGCCAGACTTGAGCTACACAGTAGGCTTGGAGAGTCAGTTCATGCAACTTCCGAGGAAGCCACATTTGGATGGAGTACGACGCACACTTAGGTATGTGCAAGGTACTCTTGACTACGCATTGTTCTATGCAGCAGATGCACCATTAGCATTGTATGGGTATACAGATGCAGATTGGGCAGGTAGCATTGTTGATAGGAGATCTACGAGTGGCTTCATGTTATCTTTTGGGAGTGCTGCTGTTACTTGGAGCAGCAAAAAGCAGCCTACGGTTGCTTTATCGAGCACAGAGGCCGAGTACAGAGGTGCAGCAGTTGCGGCGTGCGAGGTAGCTTGGCTACGCACATTACTTAAGGACTTGGGAGTGCAAATGGACCAGCAGATTTTCATCCATTGTGACAACCTCAGCAGCATGCAGTTGGCTAGGAACCCAGTGTTCCATGCCAGGACCAAACACATAGAGGTCCATTACCACTACGTTCGAGAGCGAGTGTTGGCGGGCGACATCGACTTGGTCTACGTCAGCACAGAGGAGCAGATAGCGGATATCTTTACCAAGGCCTTCGGAGCTAAGAAGCTTCCACGTTTCCGGACTATGCTTGGACTCTGCGACATGTAGAGCTTGAGGGGGAGTGTTGAGATGTCGAGCTCTACACCTTGAGCTAGCATCCACTACGGGTCTTGGCCGCTTACGGCATTTACTCACTGGCGCGTTAGGTGACCGACACGGAGGATCTCTGCCAGTGATTCTACAGCTGGACTACACTTATAGTGCCAGCCTAGTACGCTTCTAGCGAGTTCACACTTAGTGACCGCATGTACATATGTGCTACTTTTCAGCTTTAGCACTTAGTCATTTTGTACTCTCTTTTCTGTGAAGAAGAAGAAGAAGCTTTCCATCTCTGTGTGCTTTGTGCTTGTCTTGTGTAGCTCTCTTGCATCCTCATTCTTTACAGCTATTCCTAATCATAAAATGGGTTTGGTAATTGTGATTTTAAAGATATCCACTGTCACTCACGGACTAGCAAATTCTTCTTCTATCCACAACTACTCAACACCGACAAAACAACAAACAACTCTAAGCTAGACTAAAAATACTGTCAACACGGAAGACCCAGGAATACCCCACTTCCTAGTATCTCTCGAGATCTTCGGAGTCCACCACTCCTAGATCTTTTCTAACTAAAGTATACAAAGTAGTTTATACGACTCACCTCGTAGGATTAGTCTAAGGTCACCTACTTAGGGCTCTCGTCCCCGGCAGCGGCGCCAAATGTTAAGGCGGTTACGCCGCTAGCGGAAGCTAAATAGCGAGAACTCAACCAACAACAGAATTTGTCAGATGAGGACGAAGCTTGACCCGCAGGCGCATGGAAACAACTAGGTGGGTGTCAAATCACCTACTCGACCTTCTAATGACAATCACTACTAAGGAAATCAAATCTAAGTTCTAAAATACGCAAGTGACTGAAATCCGTACTACGAACGAATGCTATACGAAACAGGATCTAGAATCATTGAATCGATCTCAAACTCAAGGGGAAGTCTATGCACTAGGTAAGAACAATACCCTAAAGACTTGAACTGCAAAATCAACCTATAACCACTCCGTGCGGTAAACGCGTATGAAAACAGGCCGAAAAATACAGGTGATCAAAACCTGACCCCGATGGTACGAATGCGTAGCTCTACTCATTGTGGTTCTATAGATATGCTGCACGATCTATTCCGACATACGAGTTGGAAGAAAACTCACACCGAAGCTCGTAGGAACTTACCACACATAGAAGCCGATAGGGCGCACTCTTGGTATCAGTGCGTAGCTCTCGCAGTTGCTAACACAATGGCGGTTTCGCTTCTCAAATGGCGGCTCCGTAGCTCGCGTAGCAAGTAGATAAGACTCTCTCTCTCTCTCTCTCTCTCTCTCTCTCTCTCTCTCTCTCTCTCTCTCTCTCTCTCTCTCTCTCTCTCTCTCTGACACAGTCATGGCGCTCAAAAACTCACTTTGATTAAAAACTGAATCCCCTAGGTTACAAAAACTTTGGCTTATATACCTCAGCCTTGGAGGTGAGAACATCTCTAACTAATTACATCAGCAAGTGAAATTACTTCGGGATTACAAGCTGGAAACTCAATTGAGTCCTGTTACTTAATGAATGGCTCAATTAAAAATCAATGTCGGAAAGACATTTATTACAATCAATGGTTACAAAAATGATGAGTGCGAGCAAAAATGTGGGTGTGATCCTCTGCTGGCTCAACAGCGACATGCATGTATACATCAGCTTTCAAGCCATTCAAGAATACATGCACTTAGATTCCATAGTTTTGTTTTCAAAGTCTTTTAGGTTCTAAAACTCTTTCACGTAAAGTATGTAATGACAAAATTCTTGAAGCAAACATTTGTGCCCAAGAAAAAGATCCCTCTCACATATTTAAAGTCCATGAATTCTCTGATCCATACTTACAAGTTTTATTTTGACATCAAACATCAATTCTCTCATAGTTACAAATAAATGCAACCTCGATATGAATTGACAAAAAATGAATTTCTTTTACTATATGACCCAACATAGGCCCCAATCAAATAAAAAATGAGTCTCCAAAAATTTGGGTGCACTCTAGCAATACATCAGAGTCCCCTTACAATAGGATGCACTCCAATAGTACATTGAAGTCCCCTTAGAGTAGGGTGCACTCCATTCAAGTGTTCATAAAATTGACACACCTTTGTTTTTTTTATAAAAAAGACTATATCAAATTATACATATGTTGAAAGATACACACTAGAATAAAAAAAGCATCTTATGGCCATATTTATTCAATTCTTTCGTGTTGACAAGTACACACCAAGGACATAATTTGTCTCAGAATCACTATACTGATTTACAATTGTGTTGTATGTATAGACTCTCTTATCTCTTGCATACAACCATCCTACCAACCATGGAATTATGGTTCTCTGCAAGAAGTTTTGAAGTTTCTCGGAAGTTTGCCTCCACATCTTTGGAAATATAAGATATGTCCCTGGCATGTTCCACATCACCCTATATGGAGTGTCATCAAAAATTAAGGTATTGTTTGCATCCAAATTCTCAAATATCTTCCAAATATCACTCAAATTTTTGTGATAAACCCTTGTAAATCCTAACATAATATTTGGATTTTGGCAATTTTTGTTACTCATAAAAACCTTGAACTTGGTATACTGCTCAGGAAAACATTTTTGTGTGATGCGTTGCACCCTTGTTAAGTTATAGCAACTCCATATCCATAGCTCAAAGTATTCAGCACAAAAATCCAAAAAACTTTGTGCGTCTGGTCACACCACATGATAAACTTCATCTTTATCCTCCACAAGTCGCATGTGTTGAGCCCAAGATGGCATAGAATCTCCATGTTTCATTTCAATTGTATTGAGAAGTAACCCCTCTAGATCCAAGATAAGTACTCTTTTGATGTCCTTGAAAGAAAGTGGTAGGTGATAAGGAGGTGATTCATTCCTTGGACAAGGTCTTGGAGGAGGTTGGATGGGTAATTCAATAGTTTTCTTCAATTTATGCCAGCATATAGCCAATCCATTTTTCTGTAATGGTTCTAAAATTAAAGAACAAGAACACTTAATGCAAACACAACAATAGACATGAGTTTTACATTGTCTACCCTAAGGTTTTATTAGATACCAAAATCCATCTATGATCTACTCATTAATAGAAAGAAAGTCAAATTAAAATCCTGACTCTTTTTTATGCTACACTCTCTCTTAGTCTCAATACCATGGAGGTCAACTAGACTTAAGTCAACTAATAACTACTACTTGTTGTTAAAGGTATGCTTGAAGTGCATAAGGCTTTACCAATGCTCTAGTGTAGAATGGGTATTTAGGTCTCAAGGTCTACCACTTATCCAATCAAAGATCCATTTAGATATGGAAACCCAATTTTTCTTGATATTATGATATAGAGTGGACAAGTGGTGAATCCTGAGACCAAACCACTCATGCTACTAGGGATAATAGGTTGGACAAGTGGTGGACCTTGAATGTAAACCCCCCATGTACAAAGTATCAGGGGTTTTGGGTATTTCAATCGACTCTAGCATCTTCGAGACACGGTGGAGCTTACTTCTCTCCATGTTTCAATGGAGTCTATCTTGGATAAATGGTGGAGCATCATTCTCTCCATGTTTCAATGGAGCCTAGCTTGGACAAGTGGTGGACGTTTGTTTCTCTCTATGTTTGAACAGATTTAGCTTGGACAAGTGGTGGACCTTGGAACAAAATCCCCATGTAAAACATATCATGGACATTACAAGTGGTGAGAAAAAATACCATTCAATATATAACCTTATAGGTTGGACAAGTGGTGGACCTTAACACCCAATTACTATTAATATAATGACATAGAGTGGACAAGTGGTGAATCTTGCGACCAAACCTTCTAGGAAAAGTAGGTTGGACAAGTGGTGGACCTTGAATGCAAACCCCCCATGTACAAAATATCACTCATGCTACTAGGAATAATTTGGTATTAAGGTCCATGTTTCAATGGAGCCTAGCTTGGAAAAGTGGTGGACCTTTGTTTCTCTCTATGTTTCAATAGAATTAGCTTGGACAAGTGGTGAACCTTGGAACAAAACCCCCATGTAAAGCATGTCATGGGCATTACAAGTGGTGAGAAAAAATACCATTCAAGGTATAACCTTATAGGCTGGACAAGTGGTGGACCTTAGCACCCAATTCCTCTTATTATAATGACATAGAGTGGAAAAGTGGTGAATTGTGAGACCAAACCTACTAAGAATAATAGGGTGGACAAATGGTTGACCTTGAATGTAAATCACCCATGTACAAAATATCATGGGTTTTGCATATTTCAATGGAGCCTAGCATATAGGAGACATGGTGGAACTTACTTATGTCCATGTTATAATGGAGCCTATCTAGGAGAAATGGTGGAGGTTCCTTCTCTCCATGTTTCAATGAAGCCTAGCTTGGACAAGTCGTGGACCTTTGTTTCTCTCTATGTTTAAATATGGTTATCTTGGACAAGTGGTGGATCTTGGAATGAAACTCCCATGTAAAACATATCATGGGCATTTCAAGTGGCGAGAAAGGATACCATTTAAGATATAACCTTATAGGTTGGACAAGTGGTGGACCTTAACACAATATAATGACATAGAGTGTACAAGTGGTGAATCTTTAAACCAAACCACTCATGCTACTAGGGATAATAGGTTAAACAAGTGGTGGGCCTTGAAATAAAACCCCCTAGAGTGTTTCAACGGAGCCTAGCTTGGAAACATGGTAAAGCTTGCTTCTCTCCATGTTTCAATGCAGCTTATCTTGGATAAATGGCGGAGCATCATTCTCTCCATGTTTCAATGGAGCCTAGCTTGGAAAAGTGGTGGACCTTTATTTCTCTCTATGTTTGAATACAGTTATCTTGGAAAAGTGGTGGACCTTGGAACAAAACCCCCATGTAAAACATATCATGGGCATTACAAGTGGTGAGAAAAAATACCATTTAATATATAACCTTATAGGTTGGACAAGTGGTGGACCTTAACACCCAATTATTCTTAATATAATGACATAGAGTGGATAAGTGGTGAACTTGGGACCAAACCTACTAGGGAAATAGGTTCGACAAGTGGTGGACCTTGAATTTAAACCCCCCATGTACAAAATATCACTCATGCTACTAGGAATAATTCGGTATTAAGGTCCATGTTTCAATGCAGCCTAGCTTGGAAAAGTGGTGGACCTTTGTTTCTCTCTATGTTTCAATAGATTTAGCTTGGACAAGTGGTGGACCTTGGAACAAAACCCCCATGTAAATCATGTCATGGGCATTACAAGTGGTGAGAAAAAATACCATTCAAGCTATAACATTATAGGTTGGACAAGTAGTGGACCTTAACACCCAATTCCTCTTAATATAATGACATAGAGTGGACAAGTGGTGAATCATGAGACCAAACCTACTAGGGATAATAGGTTGGACAAGTGGTGAACCTTGAATGTAAACCCCCCATGTACAAAATATTATGGGTATTGGGTATTTCAATGGAGCCTAGCAACTTGGAGACATGGTGGAGCTTATTTCTCTCCATGTTTCAATGGAGCCTATCTAGGAGAAACAGTGGAGGTTCCTTCTCTCCATGTTTCAATGAGCTTAGCTTGGACAATTGGTGGACCTTTCTTTCTCTATATGTTTTAATAGAGTTAGCTTGGACAAGTGGTGGACCTTGGAATGAAACCCCCATGTAAAACATATCATGGGCATTTCAAGATGTGAGAAAGGACACCATTTAAAATATAACCTTATAGGTTGGACAAGTGGTGGACCTTAACACATAGTTCTTCTTAATATAATGACATAGAGTGTACAAGTGGTGAATCTTGAGACCAAACCACTCGTGCTACTAGGGATAATAGGTTGGACAAGTGGTGGACCTTGAATGTAAACCCCTCATGTACAAAATTATGGGTTTAGGGTATTTCAATGGAGCTTAGCTTGGAGACATGGTGGGGATTGCTTCTCTCAATTGTTCAATGGAACCTATCTTGGAGAAATGGTGGATCATCCTTCTCTCCATGTTTCAATGGAGCCTACCTTGGACAAGTGGTGGACCTTTGCTTCTCTCTATGTTTGAATAGAGTTAGCTTGGACAAGTGGTGGGTCTTGGAACAAAACCCCTTTGTAAAACATAGCATGGACATTACAAGTGATAAGGAAAAATATCATTCAAGATATAACCTTACAGGTTGGAAAAGTGGTGATGGACCTTGACAAGTGGTGAAGGATACCATTTAAGATATACCCTTATAGGTTGGACAAGTGGTGGACCTTAACACCCAGTTATTCTTAATATAATGACATAGAGTGGATAAGTGGTGAATCTTAAGACCAAACCACTCATGCTACTAGGTATAATACGTTAGAGAAGTGGTAGACCTTGAATGGAAACACCCCATGTACAAAATATCATGGTTTTAGGGTGTTTCAATGGAGCCTAGAATCTTGGAGACATGGTAGATCTTGATTGTTTCCATGTTTGAATGGCACCTATCTTGGAAAAATGATGGAGGTTACTTCTCTCCATGCTTCAATGGAGCCTAGCTTTGACAAGTGGTGAACCTTTGCTTCTCTCTATGTTTGAATAGAGCTAGCTTGGACAAGTGGTGGACCTTTGCTTCTCTCTATGTTTGAATAGAGTTAGCTTGGACAAGTGGTGGACCTTGGAATGAAACCCCCATGTAAAACATATCATGGGCATTTCAAGTGGTGAGAAAGGATACCATTTAAGATATAACCTTATAGGTTGGACAAGTGATGGACCTTAATACATAGTTCTTCCCAATATAATGACATAGAGTGTACAAGTGGTGTATCTTGAGACCAAACTACTCGTGCTACTAGGGATAATAGGTTAGACAAGTGGTGGGCCTTGAAATAAAACCCCCCATGTACAAAATAAAATGGGTTTAGGGCATTTAAATGGATCCTAGCTTGGAGACATGGTGGAGCTTTCTTCTCTCCATGTTTCAATGAAGCCTATCTTGGAGAAATGGTGGAGCATCCTTCTCTCCATGTTTCAATATAGCTTAGCTTGGACAAGTGGTGGATCTTTGGTTCTCTCTATGTTTCAATAGAGTTAGCTTGGACAAGTGGTGGACATTGAAACAAAACTCCCATGTAAAACATATCATGGGTAGTTCAAGTTGTGAGAAAAAAAACCATTTAAAATATAACCTTATAGGTTGGATAAGTGGTGGACCTTAACACCCAATCCTTTTTAATACAATGACATAGAGTGGACAAGTGGTGAATCTTGAGACCAAAGCTATCAAGCTACTAGGGATACTAGGTTGGACAAGTGGTGGATCTTGAATGTACATCCCCTATGTACAAAATATCATGGGTTTAGGGTGTTTCAATGGAGTCTAGCATATTGGAGACATGGTGGAGCTTGCTTCGCTCCATGTTTCAAGTGGTGGACCTTCAATTATTTTCCCATACCTAGTTTAGACAACCCATACACTTTGCAACTATAAAGGTTGGACGAGTGGTGGAGCTTTGTTTATTTCCATGTTTTAATGGATCCTAGCTTGGACAAGTGGTGGACCCTGAAAAAAAGTCCCCCCTGTACAACATAGCTGAGTTTTTTCATGTTTTAATGGAAGAGATATTTGACAAATGGTGGATCTTGCTTATCTCCATGTGGATTTTAGAACTAGCTTGGACAAGTGGTGGAGCTTTGCTTTTCTACTCTTCATAATACAATGATGTATAGTTTGGTTACATGGTGAATCTTAAGGCCAAACCTCCCATCTTACTAGAGATGATAGGTTGGACAAGTGTTCAACCTTCTATCATTTCTCCATGCCTATAATTAGACAATTAGTAGAACTAGCGTCTTTCTATGTTGTCTAGAGCTGAGCTTGGACAAGTAGTGGACCTTGCTACTCTCTTCCCTTGGTTTATTAGTTTGAAGACTCATTATATATACTTGCTTAGATCTATATAATTACTCATTAGTTAGGTTACAAGTAGGTATGTAATTTGTTAGCCCCAAGGGACTTTGAATATTGAATAGTAAGAAAGTCAAGTGCTGGTTTGAAGATCTTTTGCTTATCTAAACTAGACTCTAACTCAATAATAAGTCTCTTAAGTTCCACGAATTGTCCTATCTAGGATCCAAAAGATTCTTAATTGGTTTGTGCTAGATTCTAACTTCCTTGATGGGGTAGAATCCTAGAAAAATGAGGCACTATAAGTTTTACCTTAGCTCAAATGGATTTTCACTTAAACTAGACTGCAATTTGGCACTCTAGTATCTTTGTCTTGATGGAGTTTAACACTAGATACATAGTAGTGATATTTAAGCTTCATGTCTCTTCACTTGATCGAGATATGAGACCATACTTTCAAGGTCACCACTTGTCTTACCTAAAGACCAATGTGAGACATGGGAGCAAGAAATCCATCCGATATTGTTTTAAGGACTATTACATAGACAATCAATAACTTAAGTAAAGCAAAAAGACTTGGATCTTTCACAATTAATAACTTAAGTAAAGCCAAAAAGACTTGGATCTTTGACAGTTTTTTTCAAAATAAAAAGCACAATCTCATGCTAACAAAACTATAAATCACAATTGAAAGTTTTGAACGAGAAAAAGATCAGCAATCTTATAAGAAGGATACTTTTCATTTCATTTGATGATTACAAACTAAAAGAAAGTCTCTCAAGATATTGATAAGCAAAAAATGTAGGTGACTGCTTCATTATCAAACATATCAAAATCTCTATTGATTGAGCTCCATCTAGTAGTATCCTTTGTAAGATCCTGCAGGAAGGAATAAAAAGAAAGATTTTTTAGATACCATGCACATGAGTGTTCAAGTATGTGTATCAAGAATATATGACATGTCACTAGTACCTTAGGGTTGCTTTCTATCCATCCTTAGAAGATTGTTCTCAGCTTTCACCTTATTTATATAAGCCTTTGCTATGGTTGCCTTCAAAACTCTTTTTGTGTTACAACCCAATTGCCTAGCTAAAGTGGTCAATTGTGACGCCTTCATGCTTTCAATGGGTGTACGCTCCTTTGCTAAGATCTCTTGTATTTGGGCTCTTCTCATTTCATTGCGGTGGCTTGTGTCACTTGCATTTTCAATGATAGTTTCATCCCTGTCACCTTTTGCAGGTGGTATTCTTCTTGTAAAGAACACCTTAGCTGACCAAACATCATTTTTTTGCTTCCAATACTCCATGATTTGTTTGTATTCACTATCATTTGTCACTATAGGTTGTCCATAATGATTAGAAGCAATTAAATCACGCACATCCCTTCTCTCATCAAGCTGAATCAAGTATGGCAGTAGCTCCTCCAAGAGCATATTGTCAACCATCTTCTCAGGATCAAATTGTGGTGGAAAAATGCAATTTTTTGCTGGTGAAATACATCCCTTGTAAGGAGAGTCATCAATAAGCACTGTTCTTTGTGGATCACATTCAAACCCCATGGCAATTTTGGCTCGAGGCTTGAACATTGCCTCAACGTTTGGATTGTCGGGTCTAAACAATTTTTGAGTTTGAGCGGTGTAGCAAACATCTTGCGACCAAATTGCAAAGAAAGGCAATGTATCCTCAGATAAGTTGTTTAGTGCTGCAAGGATTTGATACACATTATTCCTAGTAGCTGTCGACCAAATTGCAACATTAAACCTCTGTAAAATAGTCTTCAAGAATTGGATGCAACCTGGCCTGAGTATAATATATCTTTTTGAATCCATTTGCACTGAGTTGTGGTGTGAGGATGGTTGAGGGGAACGTTTCAACAATAGACCATTTAAATCCAATATAATTGTAAGCATGGATTTCTCAACATCTACGCTACATGACGTAGTACCAATTGGCAATAGCTCGTGAGTGGACTTTTCAGTCTCTTTTGATGTATGTTGCATTTTTGAAGCATCGATTTCTTGGTTCTCATTATTGGAAGCTTGCTCAAGTTGCACAACGCTAGACTCTAGTATAGAAATATCATCCATCTTGGGCACTTTAGAAACCATAGAATCTATGGATTCTATAGTCGTTGACTGAACCATAGGAGCATTATCCATCCCAGTTTGTGAATCTAAGAAAACACACACACAAATGGTATCTCAAAACCACTAGAATTTTATTCACCATATTTATATGTAGAACTCCTAGTAAGAAATTTATTTAAGGTGAAGTCGTTGTTAGAATCCTTGCAACCATTTTCAGCATTCGTACACCAAACACCACTTGTCTAAAATACAATCTACTAACTCAACATTTTCCATCCTACACTTTATTAAAGATGAGTACTTAAAGTGAAAACTAAAAGCCACCCTTGTTTAGGAAACATGGATACAAGGTCCACCAAATGTCCAACCTAGACTACAAGCAAACAATTAGAGATTTGGATTCAAAGGCCACCACTTATTCAAGTAAGATAACTCCACTTGTTTAAGACAGTAATGTTTGAAGCCCCACCACTTGTCCAACCTAGACATTGATTAAATTTTGGTAAGATTTATCACAAATCTAGAGTAGAATCAAGATTCTATGGCCAAGGTAGTCAAATAAGTTAGACAACACACAAAGCATAAGAGCACTTTAGATTCTCGTTAAGCATAAACTAAACAATAATCAAATGTTATATTCACTTGAGATTTCATCCATGAAAAATGAAAATGATGCATGTACTTGAGATTTCCATCCATGTACAATACTTTACAATGTCAAGTAAAGTTATAGTCAGCAAACAACTCTTCTCCTGCTTCAACTTGACAAATAGTCTCAATGCATACATGGCCATATTATTCTGACTTGATGTGTGAAGAGGTGCATTTATGCCAAGGTGGAAAATTTGGATCAAATGTATAGCGTACGTTGGGACAGACATTTGTACTGTGAGAACTATTTATATAGCCCGACATGTTTCCTTCTTCTACACAACCAATAATGTATGATTGATCTTCCTCTTCTTCTATGTTTGGATCCTCTAGAAGAGAATATTTATAAGCTCTTGGAAAAATTTTGCATATCTTTTTCCAGTCTTGAAATCTATACTTATGACCTCCATAGTTTAGAATAGTCAAACCACTTTCCAGGGTAGTATGCACAAATAGCCCATAACCAGCTCCTTCAATACATGAAAGTCGCACTTCAAAATCCACACCGTTAATATGGAAAATTACATCTTTGGGAATAGGAAAAGTTGGTGTCCCAAAAGGATCTTCATGCCAATCATAGTGTGAAATACATCTAGTTTTTATATCACTTAACTCCTTTGTGTCTGCAAAAAGAAGAAAATATTATGCATAAAATAATGACAATATCAAAGAAAGATATCATTATTTTATAGTCCAATAGGTCTATTGTATGGAAGACTTAGAGTGCCTCTTACATGGTGCCTCCAATGTTTCCAAAAAATAAAATCATTGGAAAAAAAAGGCCACTGTGTCTCCAATCTATTGCCCATTTGAAGCAAAGAGAGAACCAATGTCCACCACTTGTCCAAGCTAGACATGGAGCATTGACACAAGATCCAACACTTATCCAAGAACCCTATAGTATATGTGGTAACATGGGATGCATTGATGCAACAAAAGTAGTCTAGCCTCCTCATCCATCTCTTTTTTCTTGTAGCCTAGAGGGATTAGTTTCAAGGTCTATCACTAGTCAAAAACTACACATAGAACATTGATACAAGGTTCCACCACATGTGAAACCTATCATCTCTAGTAGCATGGATGGTTTGATATCAAGGTTCACTGCGTGTCCTACCTATACTCTATTGTAGCATAGAGATTCTGGTTTGGTGGTACTACACTTGTCCAAACTTGGCTTGTTGTTGATATCTGGAGGTAATCAAGGGTCCTCCACTTGTCCAAGTTAGGCATATAAAACAATTGCAAGGTCCACCATGTGTACAACATATGATTGATTATAGCATGCATGGTCTTATTTCATGGGCAACCATCTTCTCTCCAACATGTGTCCAACCTCGGCTCCATTGAAGCATGGAGAGAAGCAAGGTCCACCACTTATCAAAGCTATTATTTTCTCCCAGTGCTTTCAAAACCCATAATACGTTGTACATGGGGGGGGGGGGGGATTCTTGTTTCAAGGTCCACCACTTGGCTAAGATTGGATCCATTGAAACATAAAGAGAAGCAAGCTCTACCATTTTTCCAAGCTAGGTGCCATTGAAACATGAAAACTGATCCATAATATGTTGTATACGGGGGGTTTTTTCACGGTCTACCACTTGTCTAAGCTATGGTCCATTGGAACATGGAGAGAATCAAAGCTCCACCACTTTTCTAAGCTAGGATCCATTGAAACATGGAGAGAAGCAAGCTCCATTGTTTTTCTAAGCTAGGCTCCATTGGAACATGGAGAAAACAAGCTCCACCACTTGCCTATTATTGCATAGAGATTCTGGTTTGAAGGTCCACCACTTGTCCAACCTTGCCTTCATGTATGGAGATAATAAAGAGTGCAATGCTTCTCTAAGCTAGGGACATAAAAGAGTTTCAAGGTCCACTACATACATGATCTATGATGGGTTGTAGCATGGGAGGTTTCATTTTAAGGTTGACCACTTCTCCAGCTCCGCTTGTCCAACCTCAGATCCATTGAAGAATGGAGAATAAAGGTGTACCAACTCTCCAAAATAGGCAAGAAAATCTCTATAAAACCCATGAATTGTTAATATATGCTATGCTGTGGAGTTTTGTTTCAAGGTCCACTCCTTATCCAAGCTACAATCCATTGAAGCATGGAAATAAGTAAGATATATCTATAGTCCAAGATAGGATCCATTGAAACATAGAGAGAATCAAGGTCCACCACTTGTCCAAGCTATGCATGGGTAATTGATATAAGGACCACTACGTTTTCACCTATACTATGCTCTATCATGGATGGTTTCATATACCACCAATTTTCCAACCTATTTAGTAGGTTGTATTATGGGGGTTTGGTTTCAAGGTATTTCACTTGTCTAAGGTGGGTTCCATTGAACCATGGAGAGGAACAATGTCTACCACTTGTCCGAAATATGCTCCTTTAAAACATAAAAGCAAGGTCCACCACTTGTCCAAGCTAATGTTTCTCTCCATTGAAGCATGGAGAGAAACAAGGTCTACCACCTGTCCAAAATATGCTCCATTGAAACATAAAAGCAAGGTCCACCACTTGTCAAAGCTAATATAACAAATGGGTGTTGGTTACAAGGTGTACCACACTTGTCTAAACTAGTCTCCATGCAAGGTCCACCACATGTCCAAGCTATATGATCTTGGTTTGAAGGTCTACCACACCTCTTGAAATTAGGATCCATGTAAGGTCCACCTTTTGTCAAGCTATGCCTTTAGTGAGTACTAAAACTAAGTAAATTGCAGTACTTAAATACCTTTCCAAGCTCATTAAGATTTTGGTCTCTAAGACCACCACCACATGTCTAATCTATGCTCTAATTCATTACTTATGCTAGTTCTCAAAGTCCAAACATAAGCCCCCTTCTAGCAAGGTTAGTTTAAATTTAGGCTCCAACACCTGTCTAAGCTAGGTTCAATTTATGAAGCATCACCATTTAACCATGCTATGATCTAATGTATCATATCAAGGGGGTATTGATAAAAGGTCCAAAACTTATTAGTTCAAGCTCTTAAGTAATTAAGTCTTTGTGAGTATTAAATGTTATAGTTTTAGTCTAAAGATCCACCATTCAAAAACTCAAGTAATTTATTATTTACATTCAAACCTTGAATTCTTGAGATAAAAAATACAAACTCAATCAATACTATATAAAGCAAAATCTAACATTAAGAGTATCAAATCAGTAACAAGAAACACTAACATGCACAAGAAACTCAAAACATACGTGTCTCCATTTCCAAAAAGTCCTCCATTGACATAGGATATTGTTGTTGTTCTTCTTCTTCTCTTTGTGGAGAGCACTCCTCTGTAACAGGCACAATGTCATCTGATTGCGAAGTGGATTGTTTAAGTCCAGCCCATTTTTCTATATCTTCATGAGACTTAGCAAAGTCTAGCAGCATGGTCTAGTCCACATTTTTTGCCTCCTCCACACTATCAATTAAGCATATAACTTCTTTTTTCTGTTGTATTCCTTCTTGTGCAACCAAGGAGCCATCACCAAAAACATCAACAAGCTTGCGGTCTTCAAAACAATATGTACGAATGTAGTGCTTGACCAAAGCTCTTTTTTTGGCCTCCAAATATTGCAAATCTGACATATAGTTATCTGCTACTTGAAGAAGAGAACAATCAATTGGCATGGGATGTTCTTCTGATCTTCTTCTCAGGTCTTCAAATGCATTTCCTTGTCCCAAGAAGGCAATAACTGTTAGGAATTGAATTGCTCCTTTGCAAGGAGCTGATGGAAAGTGATGCAATGCACCACAACAATGGTAGCTCAGATTATCTCCCATGGCGTGAAAGGCACATTGCAATTTTGTGAAGTTAGTGAAATCCACAAATGCAAGAAAGACAAATCCAGGATCTGTTGACCCTCCAGCAATAGCTAAGATCCCATCCAAAGCATTGTTAAATGTCTCCTCACTCCACTTCAAATTGCCTCCAACGTTTTTTGTCATACCAAAAACACATAAGCCAATAGGCACTTTATTATTGAAGTGGCGCATCAAGTAGAGATTGCCTTCCATTTGTAGGCTCACCACATAGATTGACCATGGAAAATCTCTAGGCTCAATTTTCTCTTTTTGAAGGTGAATTGCCCATTGCATGTATTTTATTGCTCCATCTGGAAAAGCCATTTTCTTTGTTCCACGCGTCAAACTAGATTTGATCCATTCCTCGCATAGCATTAAAATTGTTTTATAAACAACATCATTGATGTTATACATTTTGACCACCTCCTCCCAGTCTTTACATGGTGAAGACTCATTCAAATTGTTGAAGCCTTCAAGAAGTGCATCTTGAATCAATTTGTCTTGCTTCAACTGCTTGATTCGATCATACATGTCAGTTGCATCACCATCCTTTGCACTCTTTGACAGTAAAATCTTCTCATCTCTAATCTCTTCTTGAATAGTCTTTACCTCTGATTCCTCAAGGCCACAAAGGTATCTAAATACAGTTGTTGGGGGTTTCTTATTCTCCTCTTCTAGATTTTCAATGATTTCTATCCAGCAATCATAAACTAAATCAGAGTACGTGACCATGTGTGCCTGTTTAGCAATCCAACTTGCTGCTGCACTCATTCTTGCCAATCGAAGAAAAGCCTAAAAAGAAATAGAGAAATAATTAAACTATTGAGCAAGATTTGTTAATTAAACACTATCAAAAAGACAAAGAAAATAACTTACATCCCATCCGGCACGAGATGCATGTCCCTCTGCAATTCCACTTGCTGCCTTTGGTGGTCGTCCTGAGAAGATCCATTGACTCCGTAAATGTCTCAATATTTGGCTGTAAGGTTGCTTGACATACAATGCCTGAGCCTCCTCATTTGCAATGGCAGATATAGCAGTTGCAACAAATGGAGGAGCATTCACAACAATGCGAGCCTTTCTAAATTTATACACGCTAATCAGTCTTTCAAATATCTCTTTGTTCTTTTGTTCATTGTGAAGCAAAACTTTTGCAGCATAGATTGAATGCTGCCCATCAAGAATCCAATAATGATAATCTTTAATTTTTTGCTCCTCTAACTCTTCTACTGCCAAAGGAGTCCCCTTCTTTGATTTTGCATTTCGAACAGGCATCAAATATGCACATGCTGCAGGCTTGGTCGTACTCCGTGAAAATCCAAATAACACACTTTTAGCGTGTTTTTTATCCATAATACGTGCATTATAGTGATCAGGACCAAGCCAACAATTTTGAATAGGGATATCAAATTCCCTATATTGGAAAGGAAAATAATTTATGTACTTATTCATTCCACCTGTATCTTTTTCTTGTCCTTTCATGGCCTCAGCTTCTAAAACATTTGGATCCACAATTCTCATCTTTGACATTGAACCCTCTGTTGATGAGGATGCCAAAGATGCCTTGTCTACATCCAAAATGGAACTAGTTCGCTTAGCTGCTACTTTTTGCACTTTTGCTTGCTTCTTTGTGGATGGAGGTCGTGAAGCTTTCACCTTTTTTCGTTGTAGTGTGGCAATGATGGAGCTTTGAAGTTGATCTGCTGTGATGTTTGGATTTGATTCTGCAAACTTCCATCCTCGAGAAAACATTGTCTCTTCTTTGTTTCTAGACATGCGCTCCAATGCATATGCTCCTGGAGATAGTTGAAATTCTAGATTCATTGGAACTAGAATGTCAATGCATTCCACCTCCGGATGACTATCAACTACAGAGACAGATGCTTCCACAACTTGTCCAACATCTTCAAACAAGCTGTCATTCTCCTTTTTGGCAATAAATAGATGCACCTTATGAAATTGTGCACCCTCTATACCATGTATGTCCAAATACCATTTCCTAACATCATTGCAAGTATAGTCAACTGAGACAGCAACCCTTGCAACCTGTTTTTTTGGAGCCATCTTTCCTGAAACAAAAAAAACCAAATGTTATTTTAGCATATACTTTTTTGTAATGAATTAAGTTTGTGTGAATACAAGGTCCACCACTTGTTCAAGTTAGATCTAAGCAAGTATACATAGTAATCTTTTAAGCTAGTAAACTAAGGGAAGGGAGAAGTAAGTTCCACCACTTGTCCAAGCTCAGCTCTAGACAACATGGAGAGATTCGAGGTCTACTAATTGTCTAATATAGGCTAACTATATTGAAACATAGAGAGAAGAAAAGGTCCACCACTTGTCCAATCTAGGGTCCATTGAAACATGGAGAGAAGGATGCTCCACCATTTGTCCAAAATAGGCTCCATTGAAACATGAAGAGAAGCAATATGCACCATGTCTTACGAGATGCTAGGCTCCATTGAAATACCTTAAACCCACGATATTTGTATATGTGGGGTTTAAATTCAAGGTCCACCACTTGTCCAACCTATTCTCCCTAGTAGCATGAGTGGTTTGGTCTCAAGATTCACCACTTTTCCACTCTATGTCATTATATTAAGAAGATCTGGGTGTTAAGGTCCACCACTTGTCCAACCTATAAGGCTATATCTAAAATGGTATTATTTACCACCACTTGGAATGCACATGATAGGTTTTACATAGGGGTCTGGTTCCAAGGTCCACCACTTGTCCAAGCTAACTCTATTGAAACATAGAGAGAATCAAAGGTCCACCACTTGTCCAAGCTAGGCTCCATTGAAACATGGAGAGAAGGATGCTCCACCATTTGTCCAAGCCAGGTTTGATTGAAACATGAAGAGAAGCAAGCTGCACCATGTCTCCAAAATGCTAGGCTCCATTGAAATATCTTAAACCCATGATATTTCGTACATGGGGGGTTTACATTCAAGGTCCACCACTTGTCCAACCTATTATCACTAGTAGCATGAGTGGTTTGGTCTCAAGATTCACCACTTTTCCACTCTATGTCATTATATTAAGAAGATCTGGGTGTTACGGTCCACCACTTGTCCAACCTATAAGGCTATATCTTAAAGGGTATTCTTTCTGACCACTTGGAATGACCATGATAGGTTTTACATGGGGGTTTGGTTCCAAGGTCCACCACTTGTCCAAGATAACTCTATTGAAACATAGAGAGAAGCAAAGGTCCACCACTTGTCCAAGCTAGGGTCCATTGAAACATGGAGAGAAGGATGCTCCACCATTTGTCCAAGATAGGCTCCATTGAAACATGAAGAGAAGCAAGCTGCACCATGTCTCCAAGATGCTAAGATCCATTGAAATACCTTACACCACGATATTTTGTACATGGGGAGTTTACATTCAAGGTCCACCACTTGTCCAACCTATTATCTCTAGTAGCATGAGTGGTTTGGTCTCAAGATTCACCACTTTTCCACTCTATGTCATTACGTTAAGAAGATCTCTGTGTTAAGGTCGACCACTTGTCCAACCTATAAGGGTATATCTTAAAGGGTATTCTTTCACCACTTGAAATGTCCATGATATGTTTTACATGGGGGTTTGGCTCCAAGGTCCACCACTTGTCCAAGCTAACTCTATTGAAACATAGAGAGAGAAACAAAGGTCCACCACTTGTCCAAGCTAGGCTCCATTGAAACATGGAGAGAAGAATGCTCTACCATTTGTCGAAGCTAACTCTATTGAAACATGGGGGTTTACATTCAAGGTCCACCACTTGTCCAACCTATTAACGCTAGTAGCATGAGTGGTTTGGTCTCAAGATTCACCACTTTTTCACTCTATGTCATTATATTAAGAATATTTGGGTGTTAAGGTCCACCACTTGTCCACCTATAAGGCTATATCTTAAGGGTTATTCTTTCTCACCACTTGGAGTGACCAGCATAGGTTTTACATGGGGGTTTTTGGTTCAAGGTCCACCACTTGTCCAAGCTAACTCTATTGAAACATAGAGAGAATCAAAGGTCCACCACTTGTGCTAAGGGTCCATTGAAACATGAGAGAAGGATGCTCCACCATTTGTCCAAGATAGGCTCCATTGAAACTGGACGAGAAGCAAGCTGCACCATGTCTCCAAGATGCTAGGCTCCATAGAAATACATTAAACCATGAAACATTATATTTATATGAGAGAGGGGGTTTACATTCAAGGTCCACCACTTGTCCAAGCTATTATTCTAGTAGCCTGAGTGGTTTGGTCTCAAGATTCACCCACTTTTCCACTCTATGCATTATTTAAGAATATCTGGGTGCTAAGGTCCACACTTGTCCAACCTATAAGGCTAATCTTAAACTTTATTCTTTCTCACCACTTGGAGTTACCATGATAGGTTTTACATGGGAGTTTGGTTACAAGGCCCACCACTTGTCCAAGCTAACTCTATTGAAACATAGAGAGAGCAAAGTCCACCACTTGTCCAAGCTAGGCTCCATTGAAACATGGAGAGAAGGATGCTCCCAGCATTTGTCCAAGATAGGCTCCATTGAAACATGAAGAGAAGCAAGCTGCACCATGTCTCCAAGATGCTAGGCTCCATTGAAATACCTTAAACCCATGATATTTCGTACATGGGGGTATACATTCAAGGTCCACCACTTGTCCAACTATTATCCTTAGTAGCATGATTGGTTTGGTCTCAAGATTCCCACTTTTCCCACTCTATGTCATTATATTAAGAAGATCTAGTTTAAGGTCAACCACTTGTCCAACCTATAAGGCTAGATCTTAAAGGGTATTATTTTTACCACTTGGAATGACCATGATATGTTTACATGGGGGTTTGGTTCCAAGGTCCACCACTTGTCCAAGATAACTCTATGGAAACATAGAGAGAAGCAAAGGTCCACCACTTGTCCAAGCTAGGCTCCATTGAGACATTTAGAGAAGGATATCCCCCATTGGTGGAAGATAGGCTCCATTGAAACATGAAGAAAGCAAGCTGCACCATGTCTCCAAGATCCTAGCTTCATCAAAATACCTTAAACCCAGGATATTTTTTACATGGGGGTTTACATTCAAGGGTCACCACTTGTCCCAAGCTATTATCGCTAGTAGCATGAGTGGTTTTGTCTCAAGATTCACCACTTTTCCACTCTATTTCATTAAATTAAGAATATGTGGTGTTAAGGTCCACCACTTGTCCAACCTATAAGTTTATATCTTAAAGGTTATTCTTTCTTACCACTTGGAGAGACCATGATAGTGTTATAATGGGGGTTTGGTTCCAAGGTCCACCACTTGTCCAAGCTAACTCTATGAAACATAGAGAGGAGCAAGGTCCACCACTTGTCCAAGCTAGGCTCCATTGAAACATGGAGAGAAGGATGCTCCACCATTTGTCCAAGAAGCTCCATTGAAACATGAAGAGAAGCAAGCTGCACCATGTCTCCAAGATGCTAGGCTCCACTAAAAACATTAAACCCTTGATATGTCGTAGATGATGGGGTTTACATTCAGGTCCAAAACTTGTCCAAGCTATTATTGGTAGTAGCCTGAGTGGTTTGGTCTCAAGATTCACCACCTTTCCACTCCTATATCATTATATTAAGAATATTGGGTGTTAAGGTCCACCACTTGTCCAACTATAAGGCTCATCTTAAAGGTTATTCTTTAGTACCACTTGGAGTGACCATGATAGGTTTTACATGGGGTTTGTTCCAAGGTCCACCACTTGTCCAAGCTAACTCTATTGAAACATAGAGAGAAGCAAAGGTCCACCACTTGTCCCAGCTAGGCTACCATTGAAACATGGAGAGAAGGATGCTCCACCATTTGTCCAAGAAACTCCATTGAAACAATCAAGGTTTATGTTCAAGGTCCACCACTTTTTTTCCAAGCTATTACCGCTAGTACATGTGGGGATTTTTTGTCACAAGATTCACCACTTTTTTTTCACTCTAGTCATTATATTAAGAATATTGGGTGTTAAGGTCCACCACTTGTCCAACCTATAAGGCATATCTTAAAGGTTATTCTTCTCTCAGACTTGGAGTGACCATGATAGGTTTTACATTGGGGGTTTGGTTCCAAGGTCCACCACTTGTCCAAGCTAACTCTATTGAAACATAGAGAGAAGCAAAGGTCCACCACTTGTCCAAGCTAGGGTCCATTGAAACATGGAGAGAAGGATGCTCCACCATTTGTCCAAGATAGGCTCCATTGAAACATGAAGAGAAGCAAGGTGCACCATGTCTCCAAGATGCTAGGCTCCACTAAATACCTTAAACCACTATTTGTAGATGGGGGGTTTACATTCAAGGTCCACCACTTGTCCAACCTATAAGTCTATATCTTAAAGGTTATTCTTTCTTACCACTTGGAGTGACCATGATAGGTTTTATATGGGGTTTGTTCCAAGCTCCACCACTTGTCCAAGCTAACTCTATTGAAACAGAGAGAGAAGCAAAGGTCCACCACTTGTCAAGCTAGGCTCCATTGAAACATGGAGAGAAGGATGCTCCACCATTTGTCCAAGATAGGCTCCATTGAAACATGACGAGAAGCAAGCTGCACCATGTCTCAAGATGCTAGGCTCCATCGAAAAACATTAAACCCATGATATGTCGTAGATGAGGGGTTTACATTCAAGGGCCGATACTTGTCCAAGCTATTATCGCTAGTAGCATGAGTGGCTTTGTCTCAAGATTCACCACTTTTCCACTCTCTGTCATTATATTAAGAATATGTGGGTGTTAATGTCAACCACCAAGGCCCACCACTTGTCCAAGCTAAATCTATTGAAACATAGAGAGAAGCAAAGGTCCACCACTTGTCCAAGCTAGGCTCCATTGAAACATGGAGAGAAGGATGCTCCACCATTTGTCAAAGATAGGCTTCATTGAAACATGAAGAGAAGCAAGCTGCACCATGTCTCCAAGATGCTAGGCTCCATTCAAATACCTTAAACCCATAATATTTGGTACATGGCGGTATACATTCAAGGTCCACCACTTGTCCAACCTATTATCCTTAGTAGCATGAGTGGTTTGGTCTCAAGATTCACCACTTTTCCACTCTATGTTGTTATATTAAGAAGATCTAGGTTTTAAGGTCAACCACTTGTCCAACCTATAAGGCTAGATCTTAAAGGGTATTATTTATCACCACTTGGAATGACCATGATATGTTTTATATGGAGGTTTGGTTCCAAGGTCCACCACTTGTCCAAGCTAACTCTATGGAAACATAGAGAGAAGCAAAGGTCCACCACTTGTCCAAGCTATGCTCCATTGAGACATTTAGAGAAGGATGATCCCCCATTGGTGGAAGAAAGGCTCCATCGAAACATGAAGAGAAGCAAGCTGCACCATGTCTCCAAGATGCTAGGCTTCATCGAAATACCTTAAACCCAGGATATTTTGTACATGGGGGGTTTACATTCAAGGGCCACGACTTGTCCAAGCTATTATCGCTAGTAGCATGAGTGGTTTTGTCTCAAGATTCACCACTTTTCCACTCTATGTCATTATATTAATAATATGTGGGTGTTAAGGTCTACCACTTGTCCAACCTATAAGATTACATCTTAATGGTTATTCTTACTTACCACTTGGAGTGACCATGATAGGTTTTATATGGGGGTTTGGTTCCAAGCTCCACCACTCATCCAAGCTAACTCTATTGAAACAGAGAGAGGATCAAAGATCCACCACTTGTCCAAGCTAGGCTCCATTGAAACATGACGAGAAGAAAGCTCCACCATGTCTCCAAGATGCTAGGCTCCAACGAAAAACATTAAACCCATGATATGTCGTAGATGAGGGGTTTACATTCAAGGTCCAAAACTTGTCCAAGCTATTATTGGTAGTAGCTTGAGTGGTTTGGTCTCAAGATTCACGACTTTTCCACTCTACGTCATTATATTGAGAATATGTGGGTGTTAAGGTCCACCACTTGTCCAACCTATAAGGATATATCATTGAGGTTATTCTTTCTCACCACTTGGAGTGAACATGGTAGGGTTTACATGGGGGTTTGGTACCAAGGTCCACCACTTGCCCAAGCTAACTCTATTGAAACATAGAGAGAAACAAAGGTTCACTACTTGTCCAAGCTAGGCTCCATTGAAAGATGGAGAGAACGATGCTCCACCATTTGTCGAAGCTAAGTCTATTGAAACATGGGGAGAAGGATGCTCCACCATTTGTCCAAGATAGGCTCCATTGAAACATGAAGAGAAGGAAGGTGCACCATGTCTCCAAGATGCTATGCTCCATGTAAATACCTTAAACCTACCATATTTCATAGATGGGGGGTTTACATTCAAGGTCCACCACTTGTCCAACCTATAAGTCTATATCTTAAAGGTTATTCTTTCTTACCACTTGGAGTGACCATGATAGGTTTTATATGGGGGTTTGGTTCCAAAGTCCACCACTTTTCCAAGCTATTACCGCTAGTATCATGAGTGGTTTTGTCTCAAGATTAACCACTTTTCACTCTATGTCATTATGTTAAGAACATTTGGGTGTTAATGTCCACCACTTGTCCAACCTATAAGACTATATCTTAAAGGTTATTCTTTCTCACTACTTGGAGTGACCATGATAGGTTTTACATAGGGGTTTGGTTCCAAGGTCCACCACGTGTCCAAGCTAACTCTATTGAAACATAAAGAGAAGCAAACGTCCACCACTTGTCCAAGCTAGGGTCCATTGAAACATGGAGAGAAGGATGCTCCACCATTTGTCCAAGATAGCCTCCATTGAAACATGAAGAGAAGCAAGGTGCACCATGTCTCCAAGATGCTAGGCTCAATCTAAATATCTTAAACCCACCATATTTCATAGATGGGGGGTTTACATTCAAGGTCCACCACTTGTCCAACCTATAAGTCTATATCTTAAAGGTTATTCTTTCTTACCACTTGGAGTGACCATGATAGGTTTTATATGGGGGTTTGGTTCCAAGCTGCACCACTTGTCCAAGCTAACTCTATTGAAACAGAGAGAGAAGCAAAGGTCCACCACTTGTCCAAGCTAGGCTCCATTGAAACATGGAGAGAAGGATGCTCCACCATTTGTCCAAGATAGGCTCCATTGAAACGTGACGAGAAGCAAGCTGCACCATGTCTCCAAGATGCTAGGCTCCATCGAAAAACATTAAACCCATGATATGTCATAGATGAGGGGCTTACATTCAAGGTCCAACACTTGTCCAAGCTATTATTGGTAGTAGCCTGAGTGGTTTGGTCTCAAGATTCACCACTTTTCCACTCTATGTCATTATATTAAGAATATGTGGGTGTTAAGGTGCACCACTTGTACAACCTATAAGGCTAGATCTTAAAGGTTATTCTTTCTTACCACTTGGAGTGACCATGATAGGTTTAACATGGGGGTTTGGTTTCAAGTTCCACCACTTGTCCAAGCTAACTCTATTGAATTATAGAGAGAAGAAAAGGTTCACCACTTGTCTAAGCTAGGCTCCATTGAAACATGGAGAGAAGGATGCTCCATCATTTCTCGAAGCTAAGTCTATTGAAACATGGGGGGTTTACGATCAAGGTCCACCACTTGTCCAAGCTATTACCGCTAGTAGCATGAGTGGTTTTGTCTCAAGATTCAAAACTTTATCACTCTATGTCATTATATTAAGGATATCTGGGTGTTAAGGTCCACCACTTGTCCAACCTATAAGGCTATATCTTAAAGGTTATTCTTTCTCACGAGTTGGAGTGACCATGATAGGTTTTACATTGGGGTTTGGTTCCAAGTTCCACCACTTGTCCAAGCTAACTCTATTGAAACATAGAGAGAAGCAAAGGTCCACCACTTGTGAAAGCTAGGGTCCATTGAAACATGGACAGAAGGATGCTCCACCATTTGTCCAAGATAGGCTCCATTGAAACATGAAGAGAAGCAAGCTGCACCATGTCTCCAAGCTGCTAGGCTCCATCTAAATACCTTAAACCCACGATATTTCGTAGATGGGGGGTTTACATTCAAGGTCCACCACTTGTCCAACCTATTATGGCTAGTAGCATGAGTAGTTTGCTCTCAAAATTCACCACTTTTCCACTCTATGCCATTATATTAAGAATATCTGGGTGTTAAGTTCCACCACTTGTCCAACCTATAAGGATATATCATTGAGGTTATTCTTTCTCACCACTTGGAGTGAACATGATAGGTTTTACATGGGGGTTTGGTACCAAGGTCCACCACTTGCCCAAGCTAACTCTATTGAAACATAGAGAGAAACAAAGGTTCACTACTTGTCCAAGCTAAGCTCCATTGAAAGATGGAGAGAACGATGCTCCACCATTTGTCGAAGCTAAGTCTATTGAAACATGGGGGGTTTACGTTCAAGTTCCACCACTTGTCCAAGCTGTTATCGCTAGTAGCATGAGTGGTTTTGTCTCAAAATTCACCACTTTTTCACTCTATGTCATTATATTAAGAATATTTGGGTATTAAGGTCCACCACTTGTCCAACCTATAAGGCTATAGTTTAAAGGTTATTCTTTCTCACCACTTGGAGTGAGCATGATAGGTTTTACATGGGGGTTTGAGTTCCAAGGTCCACCACTTGTCCAAGCAAACTCTATTGAATCATAGAGAGAAGGAAAGGTCCACCACTTGTCCAAGCTAGGGTCCATTGAAACATGGAGATAAGGATGCTCCACCATTTGTCCAAGATAGGCTCCATCGAAAAATGAAAAGAAGCAAGCTGCACCATGTCTCCAAGATGCTAGGCTTCATTGAAATACCTTAAACCCAGGATATTTTGTACATGGGGGGTTTACATTCAAGGGCCAATACTTGTCCAAGCTATTATCGCTAGTAGCATGAGTGGCTTTGTCTCAAGATTCACCACTTTTCCACTCTATGTCATTATATTAAGAATATGTGGGTGTTAAGGTCCACCACTTGTCCAACCTATAAGTCTATATCTTAAAGGTTATTCTTTCTTACCACTTGGAGTAACCATGATAGGTTTTACATGGGGGTTTGGTTCCAAGCTCCACCACTTGTCCGAGCTAACTCTATTGAAACAGAGAGAGAAGTAAAGGTCCACCACTTGTCCAAGCTAGGCTCCATTGAGACATGGAGAGAAGGATGCTCCACCATTTGTCCAAGATAGGCTGCATTGAAACATGACAAGAAGCAAGCTTCACCATGTCTCCAAGATGCTAGGCTCCATCGAAAAACATTAAACTCACGATATGTCGTAGACGAGGGGTTTACATTCAAGGTCCAACACTTGTCCAAGCTATTATTGGTAGTAGCCTGAGTGGTTTGGTCTCAAGATTAACCACTTTTCCACTCTATGTCATTATATTAAGAATATGTGGGTGTTAGGGTCCACCACTTGTCCAACCTATAAAGCTACATCTTAAAGGTTATTCTTTCTTACCACTTGGAGTGACCATGATAGGTTTTACATGGGGGTTTGGTTCCAAGGTCCACCACTTGTCCAAGCTAACTCTATTGAAACATAGAGAGAAACAAAGGTCCACCACTTGTCCAAGCTAGGCTCCATTGAAACATGGAGAGAAGGATGGTCCACCATTTGTCCAAGATAGGCTCCATTGAAACATGACGAGAAGCAAGCTGCACCATGTCTCCAAGATGCTAGGCTCCATCGACATACATTGAAACATGACGAGAAGCAAGCTGCACCATGTCTCCAAGATGCTAGGCTCCATCGACATACATTAAACCCACGATATTTCGTAGATGAGGGGTTTACATTCAAGGTCCACCACTTGTCCAAGCTATTATTGCTAGTAGCCTAAGTGGTTTGGTCTCAAGATTCACCACTTTTATTAAGAATATGTGGCTGCTAAGGTCCACCACTTGTCCAACCTATAAGGCTACATCTTAAAGGTTATTCTTTCTCACGACTTGGAGTGACCATGATAGGTTTTACATGGGGGTTTGGTTCCAAGGTCCACCACTTGTCCAAGCTAACTCTACTGAAACATAGAGGGAAACAAAGGTCGACCACTTTTCCAAGCTAGGGTCCATTGAAACATGGAGAGAAGGATGGTCCACCATTTGTCCAAGATAGGCTCCATTGAAACATGACGAGAAGCAAGCTGCACCATGTCTCCAAGATGGTACGCTTTATCGAAATACATTAAACCCATGATATTTTGTAGATGAGGGGTTTACATTCAAGGTCCACCACTTGTCTAAGCTATTATTGCTAGTAGCCTGAGTGGTTTGGTCTCAAGATTCACCACTTTTCCACTCTATGCCATTATATTAAGAATATCTGGGTGTTAAGGTCCACCACTTGTCCAACCTATAAGGATATATCATTAAGGTTATTCTTTCTCACCACTTGGAGTGACCATGATAGGTTTTACATGGGGGTTTGGTTCCAAAGTCCACCACTTGTCCAAGCTAACTCTATTGAAACATAGAGAGAAACAAACGTCCACCACTTGTCCAAGCTAGGCTCCATTGAAACATGGAGAGAACGATGCTCCACCATTTGTCGAAGCTAAGTCTATTGAAACATGGGGGGTTTACGTTCAAGGTCCACCAGTTGTCCAAGCTATTATCGCTAGTAGCATGAGTGGTTTTGTCTCAAGATTCACCACTTTTTCACTCTATGTCATTATATTAAGAATATTTGGGTGTTAAGGTCCACCACTTGTCCAACCTATAAGGCTATATCTTAAAGGTTATTCTTTCTCACCACTTGGAGTGACCATGATAGGTTTTACATGGGGGTTTGGTTCCAAGGTCCACCACTTGAATCATAGAGAAAAGCAAAGGTCCACCACTTGTCCAAGCTAGGCTCCATTGAAACATGGAGAGAAGGATGCTCCACCATTTGTCCAAGATAGGCTCCATTGAAACATGAAGAGAAGCAAGGTGCACCATGTCTCCAAGATGCTAGGCTCCATGAAAATACCTTAAACCCACGATATTTCGTAGATGGGGGGATTACTTTCAAGGTCCACCACTTGTCCAAGCTATTATTGCTAGTAGCATGGTTTGGTCTCAAGATTCACCAGCTTTCCACTCTATGTAATTACATTAAGAATATCTTGGTGTTAAGGTCCACCACTTGTCCAACCTATAAGGCTATATCTTAAATGATATTTTTTCTCACCACTTGGAATGTGCATGATATGTTTTACATGGGGTTTTGCTCCAAGGTCCACCACTTGTCCAAGCTAGATCTATTACATATATATTATACATACAATATTCAACTAGATTCCCTACCTATCATGTCTAGTAGCATGGATGCTGTAGCTTTAAGGTCCGCCACTTGTCCAACCTATACTCTCTTATGTAAGGGAGATCTCACTATAAATTCAAAACCTTCCGGCCTAAATTTAAAATTCAAAATCTGATTGCCTAAATTTAAAATATCCCTCCCAAATTTTAAATATCCCGCCTAAATTTTAAAATATCCCGCCCAAATTTTAAAATTCAAACTTTTTTATAAAAATTTTAATTTGACTACTTAAATTTAAAATATTCCACACGAAATTGATTTTAAATTCAAGTTTACCACAAAAAGATATCATTATACCACCTAAATTCAAATATGCAAACCTCAAATCATTATATTGTTCATAAATTCAAACAAATTCAAATTAACAAGCCTAAACTGATATTAGTTTGCATAGATATGAATTTATCACACCTAAATTATGTCACCATGTTAGAGAGAGTGGTTAGAGAATTTGAACAAGGTCCACCACTTGTCCAACCTAGATACCAAGAAGGATTGAGTGTACAAGGTATTGTTTGGAGGTCCTTATAGTCCACCGGTCTCAAGGTCCACCACTTGTGGTAAGGGTCACCAAAAAGTGTATATATTCATCCAAAGAAATACACGTATTTTTGGTCTACCTCTCCTAGTTTCAATCATTTGTGTCCATTAGGTGTATCACTAAACAACACTACTATTTTTGAGAAACAGAAGTTACAATCATATCTACAAATGGATTAGAGGAAAATCAGCTCAGCATACATCCAGAACTCGCTACAAGAATCGACTTTAACAGATCACGCAAGTAAGTCTTCCATTCAAGTTTACTAGTATTACAATGTGTTAGTTATTTGTGATATTTATGTATGTATATATACTATGTGTGCATATCGTAATTAAGTGTAATTGTGTATCTGCATTATGTATGAGTATTACAATGAAATAACACAAATATACATACATACACATAGATAACACAGACGCACACATACATGAGCATGTATTTTCAAGAGAGAGATAGCAAGATATAGAGATAGATAGATAAAGAGAGAGAGAGAGACATACCTGTTTTCTAGAGAGATGAGAGAGAGAAAGATAACAGATTTCACTGTGTTTATGTATGTGGAAGAGAGGAAGACGATGTATCGGAATATGTGCACGTATTTTCAAGAGAGAGACAACAAGATAACATATTTCACTGTGGTTATGTATGTGGAAGTGAGGAAGACGATCTGTGGGAATATGTGCATGTATTTTCAAGAGAGAGACAACAAGATAATAGATTTCACTGTGGTTATGTATGTGGAAGAGAGGAAGATGATGTGTATGTGTGCGGGGATATTTTTAAACTGCGTATCTCTGTCTTTTGACGAGAGAGTGTGTGTGCAAGAAGAGTTACAGAGAACCATCTTCTCTATATGGAGAAAGACAAAGAGTGAGAGAGAGAGAAATACCTGTTTTTTCTCTATTCGTGAGGTGTGAAGAAGCTATGCCCGATCTTGCCCTTCTGAAAAGCGTTGCGTACGCTGCTGTTTCTTTATCTTGTGCGCGAACTTTCAATCCTGTGCACTCCACCTGTTTGTTGTGTACGATGCCGAGCTTGCTCCTCTACGTGCGCGTATACTCCAACTATGTGCGATCCGTGTGCGCTTTCTGTGTGTTTGCTGCTCGCCTGCTTTCTCTGTGTGCGTTGCTCGTGCGCTCTCTGTGCCTAATCTTGATAGGGTTTATTAGAATGCCACGTATGCTACAAGTCCATGTTTTATCATAGGATTAAAAAAAACAAAAGCAATATAAAACATTAACCAATTCACACAGCCAAAATGAAAGAAATCATGTGAAAATATGCCACCCCTTGACCCCGCCCGGGGCGCTGCCCCGGACCCTGCCCGAAACAATATCCCAAAATCAGCCTCCCAAGCCCCGCCATCGAGAGCGCTATATTCCACATCCCCATCAAGAGTTCTACCCCCAAACCTCACGTGGAAGCGCTGCCTTGTCACCCCATTGTGGCATTGCCCTAAGACCCCGCATCTGGAGTGCTAAATGGGAACATTCTTCATTAGTGAAATTTTGAACATAAATTATATTTAGCATATACTTAAATATAATACAAATATTAACATATTAACTATACTACTAATTTACTATAGCAGTTCTAGATTATGTCCCATACTATATTTAAGGTGCCAAAGGTTTGGCCTTATGGTCCTAGATTTAGCCAAGTGGTCAACACATATAGGACCAAGTGCACACTGTGCCACAAAACTTGGCCACCACTTCACTTGCCAAAGTTTAGGCCACATGGTCAATCCTAAGTTTCCAATGTTCTTATTATGTCACCTTTTGCCTCGTGGAAAACCTAGGCTTGTTTTCACATACTCAGGCACTTCAAGCCATAATAAATTTTCATTACTCTTCGGCAACCCTTTTGTTCAAGTCTTTGAAAAAACGTTGCTTAAGGCCACCCTAAACCATTTTCATTTAGGGGTGTCTAAAACTAGCTTTTTGGCAATTCGAGAAGAAAATGGTCAAAGTTTTATACTTAGTTTTAACCACTTGACCAATTCAAATATTGGAAAGCAAGGTCTTGTAATACTTTTCTTTGGACATCACACATTAAAACTAGGTCCCTCACTTGTCCAAGCTATGCTCTAATACAATAAAGGGCTTTTGGTTTCAAGATGCACCACTTTCCCAACCTTGATTCCATTAAAGAAGCTAGCTCTACTTAGACATTTAATAGCAAGGTCCTGTAGCAGTTCACATTGAACATTTTCCATGGCAGCTAGGTCCACCACTTATCTAAGCTATGCTCTAATACAGTAAGGGGGTTTTGGTTTCAAGATCCACCACTTGTCCAAACTTGATTTGGGAAGCAAGGTCCTATAATAGTTTGCTTTGGACATTCACCATTACAACTAAGTCCACGACTTCTCCAAGCTATGTTCTAATACACTAAGGAAGTTTTGGTTTGAAGGAGAACCACTTGTACGACTTTGTTTTTGGAAGTAAGGTCTTTACATAGTTCACCTTGGACCTTGGACATTGGATACTACAACTAAGCCCACCACTTGTCCAAGCTATCCTCTATATATAGCCAAAGGGTTTGGGTTTCAAGATTCACCACTTTTCCAACCTTTCTTCCATTAAAGAAAGGAGGGGTATTATAACTAGGTCCACCAATTGTCCAAGATATGCTCTGATATAGAAAGGGGATTTTGGTTTCAATAATCCACCACGTGTTCAACCTTGCAAGACTCAAGGGATACTTGGACATTGGAAAGCATAGTCCTATAGTAGTTGATAGGTGGCAGTGGGTATAACAACTAGGTCCAACCTATGCTCTGATATAGCAAAGAGGCTTTGGTTTCAAGGTCCACCACTTGTCCAACCTTGCTTCCATTAAATAAATGAGGGGCTACGTAAACATTGGCAAGCAAGGTAGAAAGGTCCTAAGATATTTCACCTTGGATATTGGGAATTATAACTAGGTCCACTACTTGTCCAAGCTATGCTCTGATATAGAAAGGGGATTTTCGTTTCAAGGTCCACCACGTGTTCAACCTTGCAAGACTCAAGGGATACTTGGACATTGGAAAGCATAGTCCTATAGTAGTTGATAGGTGGCAGTGGGTATTACAACTAGGTCCAACCTATGCTCTCATATAGCAAAGCGGCTTTAGTTTCAAGGTCCACCACTTGTCCAACCTTGCTTCCATTAAAGAAATGAGGGGCTACGTAAACATTGGCAAGCAAGGTAGCAAGGTCCTAAGGTGTTTCACCTTGGATATTGGGCATTATAACTAGGTCCACCACTTGTCCAAGCTATGGTCTGATATAGAAAGGGGATTTTCGTTTCAAGGTCCACCACGTGTTCAACCTTGAAAGACTCAAGGGATACTTGGACATTGGAAAGCATAGTCCTATAGTAGTTGATAGGTGGCAGTGGGTATTACAACTAGGTCCAACCTATGCTCTCATATAGCAAAGAGGCTTTGGTTTCAAGGTCCACCACTTGTCCAACCTTACTTCCAGTAAATAAATGAGGGGCTACATAAACATTGGCAAGCAAGGTAGCAAGGTCCTAAGGTATTTCACCTTGGATATTGGGCATTATAACTAGGTCCACCACTTGTCCAAGCTATGCTCTGATATAGAAAGGGGATTTTTGTTTCAAGGTCCACCACGTGTTCAACCTTGAAAGCCTCAAGGGATACTTGGACATTGGAAAGCATAGTCCTATAGTAGTTGATAGGTGGCAGTGGGTATTACAACTAGGTCCACCACTTGTCCAACCTATGCTCTAATATAGCAAGGATGCTTTGGTTTCAAGATCCACCATAATTTCCAACCTTGCTTCCATTAATATAGCAAGGAGGATTTGGTCTCAAGGTTCACCACTTGTCCAACCTATGCAAACCTTTTCCATGTTGTAGCATGATTTTTTGTTTGAAGAGTATTTTTCTATAACTATGGATTTAACAATGTAATCTTTTTCACTTACAGGATGGACTTTGAATCTGGGGAGAAAGTACATATGATACTTGACAATGAAATTGTTGGTATTGGCTGTGTGTGTAGAATAGATCCAGATTCCACTTGTGGTGGTACAAAGATAGGGCAAGGAAATGTCTCCATACTAGTGGAGGAATGCTTGAAGGATGTGGTCCTACCTTTTCCTACAATGGATACTTCATCTCTCCAAGGCTCATTATGGAGTGCTGTTCGATGGTCAAAGCTTCTTTTGCAATCTTTTGTATTAAATGGGAACTTAATTGATCCACCGGAAAGCTACAATGGTGATGAAGAACATGATCATTCTGATCCTCTAGTTACAGATGCAATACCTATGACAAGCCCAGAATTTGAAGCAATGATTCGAGAGTCTTGGAGAAATCAGAGGGTCCTTTTAAAAGATGACACAATGATGCAAACCATGAATGAAGGGACCATCTTATATGTATTTCCACATGATTATGTCAACTTTCAGGAACTTGGTCCTGATTGTGTGGGTGTGGGTATTGAAAGAGAAAATGCAAGCATTGATGATGTGGTTGAAGTGGGTAGCATCACTTTGCTAAAGTGGCCCATCAAGCAGACAACAATGTTGAATGGGAGCCCATTACAACGATTTGTTCCTATTGATGGCATGCATGCTACATATGAGGATGTATCCAACGATGACAATGTTGGAAAAAAACTTGATGGGAGTAATGTTGTCCAGTTGTCAAGGAAGAGACGATACACTTTCATGAATAGGACTCAAAAATCAAAAGCAGCACTAGCTTCGACTTTTTACCTTTCAAACAAATCAATTCAAAGGGTATCATGCATTGATTGTTGTGCACAAAAATGTTGCCAGTTTGCAGATCGTGATATGGTGACAAGGTTACGACAACAGTTTTGGGGAGAGTCTCAAAAATCACGCACTAATTATGTTTATGATGTTCTTTCTATATGTTATAAGAAAGATGAGAAGTCACGATACCAATTCAGGCTAAATGGCTCTATTGTTTGTTGTAGAGCATGGTATGAGCTACATGGAATACCAAAGACATCATTTTATCGATACAAGGAGAACTTTGAAAATGGTGTGCGCCAATATGTACATGGGAACACATGTACATTGAGAAGGGGACTTCAACATACTAGTTTAGCAAGAGCACTACTAAATGAGTTTGTGGAAAACAACTCTGAGAAGATGCCACATAGAAGTAGAACACTGCTAGATGGCTCAAGAGAGACTCAATTGGTGATTCCATCAACATACAAACAAGTGGATATTTTATGTGAAATCAACACGACACTTGACCAAATGGGCTATGAGAAGAAGCTATCCCAATCTTCTTTTTGTAGAATTTGGAACAAAGAGTACCCACATGTCACTTTAACAAAGACGAGTGAGTTCTCTAAGTGCAATATTTGTAGCTCAATCAAGGCAAGGTTAGAAGCTAAACCTTCTCTTGAAGAGAGAGCTCTTCTCTTGAGGGAGAGAGAAGTTCACATGGCACAACAAAAGAGTTGCAGAAGCCTATATTATGCATGGCGCACGTATTCAGAAACTCAACCACAAAAATATGTATGCATAATCCATGATAAGATGGATCAAAAGAAGACTGCCATTCCTAGATTACGCATTGTTCCCAAGGGTGTGGATTCAGGATATAATCTGCAGGTGGAATTGATTGGCATGATCACTCATGAACATGGAGAAGGTCATTACGGACACTTTGTCTTGAATGGTTTGTGGCCAGCTGATCCAAATCTTACAATTGGCTCAATTGCTAATTGTTTACATAACCTAGAGAGGATAGATAAGCATCCTCTTGGTGATCTAGTAACAAATGGACTTCCAAGGAGCAATATTTCACTACTACATGGTTTGAACTCAAGGGATGCTTTGGACTACCATAACTTGAGTGATGGAAAAGAGCCCATTGTGCAGTCGTCAGAAATTGCAGAAGAGGAATTGGGGTCAACATTTCGCAGATTGCCAGAGAACTTGTTGCTACAATTGGATAATTGTGCAGGGGAAAACAAAAATCGATACTTATTTGCCTATTTTTCAATGCTTGTTGCAAGGGGTGTTTTCAAAACCATCCAGCTGGGATTTTTAATGGTTGGGCATACACATGAGGACATAGACGCCATGTTTAGTAGGTTTTCAGAGAAGCTGAGAGTTACACAAACCTATACTTTGCCACATTTGATGGATACATTACGAAACAACTCATCTTCATCCCCAGCTCCATTTTTTCTCACAAAGATCCCCGATTTCAAGCAATATTGTGATGGCTATCTTTGTGATAGACAAGACATACTTGTTGGACATTCCAAACCGCTTTAGTTCAGGTTCTTTATGCAGGATGAGACACCAATGATGCAATATAAGGCACATGTAGGTGTATCAAGTTGGAGTGGAATTATTCGCCTTTGGAAAACAGACACAAAAGGCAAGCCAATGTTACCACATGGAGATCTACCTCTAGTACAAATGGCGGAGTATGTCAAGGCCCACGAAGAAGTCATTTTGGGGCTAAAGAACTATATAAAATTTTGGAAAAATTTAGGGAATGGTTCAAGTATTCCGCGATATTATAGACCCGTGATAGATTATTGGAGTAAGGTAATTGAAGAGATTGGAAAAGCAATCATATCAGAGGGAGTCTTGTATGAAATGTTTTGGCCAAAAACTCAAGAATATTCTCACCTACAAAGCACTACAATGAATTTGCAACAAGGAGCAGAAAGATTCCTAGGCCTTGAAGAGTTGAACGATCATTTTTGTGGGCCTCAACGAGATAGGCCAAGGGAAGAGTTTGACCCTATGTCTGATGTGCACCAAGGTAACTTTCTTATGCTTGTTCCGAGTGACACATAAATCTATCCAGTGTGGCTTGCAATGGCTTTATCTGACATTGATAATGAGCCTACATCACCAAACTACAGAAAAATCTTGATTCAATATTGGGCACCTTGCGCGAGAAAAAGTGGGATGACAGATACTCAAGCTTACAGCAATTGTTGGAAGGGTTATTGGGTTGTCAACTATGAGGACCCACAAGTGTGGGAAACTATAGATGCAATTGTTTGGTCCTGGAGACCCAACAAAGAAGGACCATTTTCTAGAATAAAGATTCCAGAAAGGCATGCTCTAAAAGCCAAAGAAGGCCTCTCTCGTGCACATCAACCACACTTGGATCAAAGTTCAGATATGGTATCAAATGTGGAGTAGAATTATGTGGAGCTTCTGTTGTGACTATACTAGTCAGTTTGTAAACAAAATCTTTTTTGTATCTTCCTTTGTTTTATGTAATTTATAGTTATTATTCAAATCCATGTGTTGTACATCCTCTTGACTTTTGGTGTTTATCAACACCACAATCCTATGAGATTTTCACTTTATTTACTAACCACACACCTCAATTTTTCCCACTTTAAGTGGAAAATTCCCAAATTACATGAATTTAGTCGATTTGGAGATTCCCATAATGTGAGATTTTTACCAATATATGGTCTTTAGCGGAAAATCCTCTTGACAGCCTACCAATGCTTAGACCCTAGGCTATGCATAAATCTGCTGACCTGTGAGACTGCAAACTGAATATCTGGCCTCGTGTTGCATACATAAATGAGGTAGCCAACAGCAGTTTGGTAAAGAGTGACATCAGCAAGATCGCCAGCATCATATAGAGTCAACTTCAAACCTATTTCCATGGGAGTGGCAATAGGTTTGCAATCCTGAAGTCCAAACTTACATAGCAATGTTTCTATGTAACTTTTCTGACACAAAGCAATACCACCATCACACTGCTTAAATTGTATACCCAAGTAATGATGCAACATCCCCAAATCTTTCATCTTGAAAGAAGCATTCAAATCAGCCTTAAATTCAGCAATATGTCTCTCATTTGGTCCAGTGATCAGCAAATCATTGACATAAAGAACCACAATGAGAAGTACATCATCGTCACACTTTACATACAATGTGCTTCCTGTTGGATTGTTACGAAAGCCTCGTTTCACCAAATGAGTGTCAACTTTCTCTTACCAAGCAAGAGGAGATTGCTTCAACCCATACAAAGCCTTCTTACATCTGCACACTTTGTCCTCTTGTCCTTTTATGACAAAACCGCGAGGCTGCGTTACATAAACTTCCTCAAATATGTCACCATTCAAGAAAGCAGTAACAATATCTGATTGATGTACATCCCAACCAAAATGAGCTGCCAATGCACATAGAAAACGCACAGTAGTCATACGAGAAGTGGGAGAAAAAGTCTCTTCATAATCAATGCCTTTTTGTTGTGCATAACCCTTTGCAACAAGTTGAGCCTTATGGCGATCAATCTCACCATCCGGCTTGCATTTTAACTTGTAAACCCACTTCGTACCAATGGACTTTTTGCTAGGAGGAAAATCACATAAACTTCATGTGTCATTTTCTATAAGTGCATCATATTCTGATTGCATGGCAGCCATCCAATTTTTTGAGTTTTGTGCTTCATCAAAAGACTGAGGCTCCTCAACATCATGTAAGCTAGACACAACCAAATCATAACAATCTGATGCATAAGATGCATGGCGAGAGCTTGAACGAGTACGACTAGACAAAGGTGCATCCAATTTACTGTCATGCAAAGTGTGCACCAGCCATTTTGGGATACCTCTAGCCAACTCATTTTCAGCCCTTTCCTCATCAAGTACATCATGTGCATCTGCATCAGTAACAGGCTGATCCAAAACATTTTCAGAAACCCCCATAGGATGTATATTTGCCTCATTTGAATTTACATTCGTATTTCCACCACTGAAAAGAGGCAACAAAGTGTCATAAATGTCCTGTGAGCTTACATTACTGTCTCCAGTACATGAGAGCAAGGGCTGAACAGAATCTTCCACAAACACTACATCCCGAGAAACCAGAATACGTTTTGTTTGTGGATGATACAACCTATAACCTTTGCTTTCAGCACTATAACCAACAAAAATACATTTGACAGCCTTATCATCCAATTTTTTGCGCTGCACTTGTGGCACCAAAGCATATGCCAAACAACCAAAAACACGCATGTGCTCAATAGAAGGCTTTCTATCATTCCATGCTTCATATGGAGTAATGGATTGCAAAGCTTTCGTAGGAGACCTGTTTAGTACATAAGTGGCACACACGATGGCCTCAAGCCAAAAAGAATGCGGTAAAGCTGGACTTTTGACCATACATCGTGCCATTTCCGTCAGTGACCTGTTTTTCCTCTCAGAAACACCATTTTGATGAGGTGTATAAGACATTGTACATTGGTGTTTTATCCCACGACTAGCCAGAAATGCATTAAATTCATGAGACATATACTCCCCCCCTCGATCGGAACGGAGGGTTCCCATAGTACATTTTGAGACATTTTCAGCCATAGCCAGAAATTGTTTGAAGCACATAAAAACTTCGGACTTCGCTTTAAGCGGAAATACTCATGCATGCCTGGAGTAATAATCAATGAAAGTCACGAAGTACAGGTAATTTCCCAAGGACGGAGTTTGCATGGGCCCACAAACATCACTATGCACAAGCTGCAACCTGCATGTGGCCCGAACTGAACCATCCTTTGGAAATTTAGAATGCTGCATCTTACCCAAAATACAGCCTTCACAAACATGTTTGACAGGTGCTTCAAGAGGCAGCAAAGAAGCAACCATATCAGATTTCTGCAAACGCAGCAAACTGGCAAAATTCAGATGACCAAAACGTGCATGTCAAAGTTTTGCATCTGAAATAGCCCTTGAATTTGCAACAGCATTTAAAAAATTTTGTCCACACTTGTCATACAAAGTGAGCTTATACAGCCCATTGCACAAAAGCCCAAATGCAACAATTTCATCACCAAAACTAAGATCATGAACTGTACATCTGTCATCCACAAATTTGACTACAAGTCCAAGTCTAGCAAGTGCGGATACAGACAAGAGATTCTTGTTGATCCCACGTACATAAAGTGCATCAACAAGTGTGAAGGAACTACCATTAGCAGCAGTGAGCACAATCTTTCCAACTCCCTGAACTGGATAAGAGGCGTTGTTGGCACAAGTGACTGAATTCCCATGAGGGACAGACTCAAGAGAGGTAAACAATTCATGATGTGAGGTAATGTGCTTTGTAGCACCACTATCGAAATACCACACATGTGAATCTATAGCAACTGACAAGCATGCATCATGGACACCAGGATTGTAAGTGCACTCTGGGCTAAAAGCCCATTCTGCATCAACATCAGCAACATGGTCTCCTTTCACAGAAGACTCAACAATGGCAGCATTTGTAGTGGAACCACCCTCTTTCTTCTTAGCCTCTGTGGCCTTCAACTTAGGGCACCACTTGATCAAGTGATCATTGGATTTACAATAATGGCAACGGATCTTCTTTTTGCCCTTATCACCAATATTTCCAGATGAATTGCTGCTAGCAGAAGCATTAGGAATAGAATTTTTGCCACTCGCAGCAGAACCATAAGAAGTGGCTGCATTGTTGTTACCACCCTTTCTTTGAGAAGCAATAAAAACCTGTTCAACTACACGCTGTCTAGTCCTATTTTTTCTGGAAAGTGACTCTTGCAATAGCAATGTGCATAATGCATCAAACTTGATAGCTTCTGGATTTCCTTGGTTCATAAGTCTCCAAGTACTAGCAAAAGTCTGGTAAGAATGTGGTAAGGCATCAAGAACAGTTTGCACAAGGGAACTGTCTGAAATAACTTCACCTGCAGAACTAAGTTGCTCATTGATATCCTTGACACTAGCAAGGAAAGTGTCCATATCATCTTCCTCATGCATAATCTTGGACTCCAGCTCTTTACGCAGCAAAGCAATTTTGCCTCATTGCGGCTTGCATAAAGACCTGCTAGAATATCCCAAGCCTGTTTTGCAGATTTTGCTGAACGGATGTGAGGAACGAAATCAATGCATGAGCCTGCGCATCCACCTATGCTATATAGCACAAACCGTAGAAGACTATAAGGCATCTGTTCTGCAGAAAACGGCATTGACAGAAATTCTGCACAAAATGACGAAATAGCCTGTGCAGTACTTCTTGTAGTGGAAACGGAGGCCGAAATGAGCCCAAATCAAAATTCTGAGCAGACCAAGCTCAACGACCTTGCCCTAAATATTTGTCGACCTGTGAACGCTCGCCAAAGCTCACTAAAATCGGAGAAAGTGAGCAGGCGTGTGCTGGAGCAGCTAGCGACTAAGCCCGGGAGGACGTGACCTGCTCTGATACCAATTGTTGGAATTAGGGTTGCAGAGAAACACACACATCTTGGAGAAGACAAAGGAAGCTCAAGGCACACAATAGAGTGTGTGTTACTTAGTGTTCAATGGAAAGATAGATAGCCCTAGAGTGATGGGCGTATATACAATGCACGGGGAAAAAACCTCCTAAAGAGGGACAAAATGCCCATGCGGTCCTAATGTGTTCACACACATCACTACCACATGTATATGGTAACAGTACAGGACCACCAGAATGAGAATACAACATCTGGACTGAGAACAAATCCATGATCATTCCAGTGTAAATTTTAGCCAATGAGTTACAACAAGTCAAAGAAGAATTGATTAAAGCTGGAACAATTGAACTCATGGAGTGTTAGTCAGAAGGTTCATCATAGGTTCAACTAGTTGCTAGACAAGGGAAGCCAATAGAATGGAACTGTCAAGTAGCCAGGAGGAAAAATCTTCATGTCCAGACAGTAGCTCTAGTAATGAGCAAGATGAGATATATGTCAAGGTCTATGAGAGGATACAAAAGTTGACATTTAACCTTGATTACATCAGGTGGACATTACCAGTAACTGCAAAGTTCATTAGGTAGAAGAGAAAAGTTGAGGCTGAAGCTAGAGTAGTGGACTTGGTAGCCATTTGGGATAATGAGGTCTGAGTGATTTAGATCGATTACAAGCTCAAAAAGAAATGGGAACCATTGTCTAGAGTAATCTTGGATGGGGATGCTACAATTAACATCCTTGGAGAGTATCTGAGGAAAAAATTGGGAATAACTAAAATGAAACGAGCACCATTCGTGAGAATGGATGATCATAGGGTAGTCCACAATGCTGGGTTGATAGAAAATATGCAAAGGAGAAATTTAAAACCAGCTTTCCAGTATTGAATTTGCAGGCAGCATATGGGATGCTTCTGGGTAGAGCTTGGCTCAAAATTGATGGTGTCATCCATGATTACCCAAACCAGACATTACATATTCAAGGGGCCAATAGAAGAATTTGAATCAAGGCTGACAACACCAGAAGTTGGAAGAAATCTTTGAGGCCCGAGGAATTATGTTAAAAATATGGCACAAACATAATTGAAAAGATGCTTGCCTTCATGAACATTTTTTTGCTAACACTGATAGATTTGAGTGTTGTGCTCATGGATAAGGAACATGCTGAAACACAAAGGAAACAATATCCAAATCAGTTCACTGGGTTGAACTCTAGAGAAAGACCAGTTCAGATAGATGGAAGACCGCCCATCACCAGACAAGTTTAATTTTAGACCAAAGGGGGAAATTAGTTCACCAAATATTGATGAAGGAAACCCAACAGCTAAAGAACCAAAAATTTAGAATAGTCTTCTCGAATTAGGCAATTATTTCAATGATTATGTTGTTGGTATCCAAACTAAGAAGGAAGCTGAATCGATGGCCAAACAAAAGGGAGAAAAGCCTTATTCATTGCTTCTAGATGATCAAGAAGTAGAAGAGTAGAATCTTGGCTCAGCGGGAAATCCCAAAATGATCAAAATCAACAAGCATCAAAAGCCAAAGATTAAAGAGAAGGCAAATGCCCTATTCCAAAAATACAAGGATGTATTCGTATGGGAACATATTGATCTAAAAGGTGTAGATCCAAAAGTGTTTCAGCATTGAATTCCATTGAAAGTGGTTGATTTGTAGTATGAATAGTCCTCAGAGTTCACTTTGGTGAGATTGACACTCTCATTAAGTCTCTGTGCTCCATCTCGAGTCGCTTCCTTGCATATTGACATTTTGTAACAAAAAGCTATGATGTAGACGTCCATCACGGTGACTTGCTAACACCCACATGAGAGAATGTTAGTCGGAGACACAATATACATATACTGGGTTGTTATCCCTTCATTGAGCAACATGGCAAGTGAGAGAGAGCTCTCAAGGGCTCTAGCGATGGTAGTAGTGCATGTGCGCTGTGTTGGTGATTCTCTTGGTAGTGCGGGATGGGGTTTGGGATATGGTTGGTGATGCTTGGGGCGGCCATGGTCCGGTTTTGGCTAGAATTGGCACCAACAAGTGGTTGATGATGTGGCATAATAATGTAGGGGAAGTTTAGGCCTACGGCGCCCTAAGGGGCCATAACAATTCAAGACAGGGGGGGGGGTTATCCCACCCGTATCATTTGTGCTAGTGCCCTATGGAAGAGGGAGCTCACACATACGTGCCTTGGACCCCAATATTTCCAAAAATAGCAACAAGTGGTTGGTTACATGCAAAGTTAAGTAAAATATAGAAATGGGTAGAAAAAGAGGAGTTGCACATGACCATATAGGGTCAAATTTTTTGCATTTGGAGAGAGTATTTTTGGAGAAATGTGAGCTCCAAGGAGGGGAGATTTTGGAACCTCTGCAATGAGGCTAGGAGGAGGGAAGTTCCTTTAGAGGAGGCACCAACGAGGGCTGCTAGGATCAATTTTTTGCACTCATCGAAGTTGTGCCAATGGATCTAGATTGTTTATGTTTTTTTTGGATAGAGGAATCCATCATTGCCACATATTGTGTCAATTCCCCCTTTCCCCTTTCGCTGTTTTGTTCTTATGCATGTGTTTTTGGGTGTGTGTTGGCAAGTGTGCCCCCCTAAGTGTGTGTTGTGCAAAGAGAGAAAGTGACAGGTGTTGTGTGTGTAGAAGGATGTAGATTGAACTATGTGGAATGAGTGTGCTCATTTGTGGTGTTGCAGTGAGTGCAAGAGTCTATGGAGTGTGCAAGCGAGACCCTTCTCGTGTGAATGATTGTGTGTGAGTGACTTCTAGTGGACAGGGGTGTTGTGGAAACCTTGGGATATAGAGAAGCATTTTGTGTGTGTTCTAGGTGTGTTCCCCTTTCCCCCACTCCAACGTGTCATTCATGTAGTGGTTCATTTTGATCGTAATTATCGACAAGATTCTCTTTATGATTGTGGCATTTATTTCCCCCTGATGATTGTTATGTGATGTTGGAATTACTAGCTTTTCTAATTGACTTGTTTGATTTGGCATCTGTTTGAATCTTGACTAAGTGTGGTCCGTTACTACTAAAGGGCTGATATTGTACTAGTCATATTGAGTACTAAGTCTGACCTAGTTTTGGCCATTTCTCTCTCTCCCCTACTCTGATATGGAATAAATCCAAGGGTCCATCTTTTGATTTAGGATGGACATCTAGTACTAGCTCTACTAGGATCTCCTCTAACGACCTAGCATAATACAACTTGATCTTAGCCTCACTGTATACTCTTGATAAAAAAAATCCCAAAAATTCTCTAAGCCTAGTAGCATTTTGAGTTGTAAACCTAGTGACTTTAAGTTGTTGGTGGCCAAATTCTTCATAATTGGGTTTATGGCCACGTCACCAATGGTCACACACCATTTTGAAACTCTCTCCAGTACCTATATGCATCTTAGATGTGGAGGTAGTAAGCATACTAACTGACTATGATAACGCATGGCTTTCTAGTCCAATACCATCCGCCGAGCCCCCACATATATCATCTGAAATCTCACCAAATCCAAGTAAATTGTCTCATCATCTAGATACTTATGATTTGGAGATAATTTTTCTTTCTTTGTGCTTTGTTAAACGTCATCAATTCAACACATGCCCCATGACTGCACCACTCCTTTACTGTCTCGAGATTATGTGCACCGCTTGTGACATGTCATTCATGTAGTGGCCCATTTTGATTGTTATTACTAACACGATTCTCTTTTTATGATTGTGGCATTCATTTCTCTTTGATGACCATTATGTGATGTTGGTGTTACTAGATTTTTTTACTAACTCTTAACTGGCCTATCTGATTTGGCATCTGTCTGAATCTGGACTAAGTGGGGCCTGTTACTGCTAAAGGGCTAAGATTGTACTGGTCCTACCAAGTACTGAGTCTAAACTGGTTATGACCATTGTTCTCTCTCCACCGATATGATATGGAATAAATCCAAGGATCCATCTTTTGATTTAGGATGGACATCTGGTACAGGTATTATTGGGATTTCCTCTAACCTAGCATCCGGACTAGTTATAGCCATTGCTCCATTAGGAAATTTCAGAGGTCATTTGGAGGGCCATATGAAGAGAGAGAAAAATAGAGCGCGTCCAATGAGCATGAAGGCTACGTTACGTAGGAAAGTACGTGGAAAGACTCAAAAAATAGGAAAATAGCATAAAACTTTCACGAAACTAGGATTGTAGCATAGTAATTTCCTTCCTTTTACCGAGCTTTTAGGTTCTTGCATGTGGTCCCACTTCTGATATTCTCTTATGGTCATTAACGTACTGGAGGGTGACCATTAAGCCCACACAAGATATTGGAATTCTAAAACACTTTCCCTCCATTAGAATGCTTTCAAAGTGAATCTCCCTCCACTAAAGCTTTTCTCTGAGAGCTATGGCGTCCACGTCTTCTCGCCCAAGAGCTTCCAGGTGTTTACTGTCTCTCACACCAACAACCAACAACTACACTTTGCCTAGAAGGCCAAGTAGTAGCATATCCTCAATTACAATACCAGCTTCAATAAGTGCAGAGAACCAATGGGTTGGACAAAGGATAAACAAAGGTTCATGGGTCCTCATGCAACCAAGAAGACCCAAGAGGTCTAGTGGTATCAATGTTTACCGCTCAGCATGGAAGGCCAGAGTGTTGGATTTCAAAGTTGAAATCGGCAAAAGATCTGTAAAGGAAGTTCTTGTTCAGCATGTGTTTACCCATCCTGAGGTGATAGCAAACGGTGGAAATGTATCAGATATACATCAACCACGTTGCAATTGTAAGTACTCTTGACATGTGAACTTACTGATACTCTCATTATAAATTTTCTTATATATTTTGCAATGTTTCTCCCGCTTGTTATGAGTAATGTCTCCATTCTTCACAGCTCAATTACATTAGATTTTTCATTTGTACTTATTGATACTCTTAGTTTAACTCTTCTTATATATATTGCAGATGTTTATCCCTCTTCTTATGAGCAATGGGAGCCTGTGGAGTGCATAATAGGCCTCTTCCATGTTGTTCATGCCCACATTGGTTCTCTACAGTACTCAGAGAGGAGCAGCAAAAGACTGGTTGATGAGGGAATCTTTTTTTATGACCACTTTTACCAACTCAGCTCAGGGAATAAGAATGGCATGTTGGTGAAAGTGCCTCTACCAACCGATTGGAACACTGTGGACTGGCCAGTTCCCGAGGAAACAATGGTGGAGGCAATGCGAAGTAAGCTCTACAAGGATATACAAAGGTCTCTACGTAGCTCTATTCCTACCAAACTGGTTAGAATTGCAAACTTTTGTCCTATTGCACTCTTCATAGAGCTGTTTCATAGCTACAACATCCGAGTTACAAAAACTATGTTCATGTGCAAGTCATTTCAGCAGTCATCCTGTGACAAACTTCTTGACAAAGGATGGTATGCAAAGGAAGAGATTGGTTTACGGTGCGAGGTCGCGCTTGATACTCTAGTTGTCAAGTACATGATTTCAAGCCAATCACTGTTACTCTCATTTTGGTATATGCGATCACAAATTCTAAACGGTAAGTACATTCCTATGGACCAGGTTTCTGCAGGTTTGGAAGATAATCCTAGTGTGGATGTGGAAGTGATTGATAAAGAGCATGGCCTACTATTGGTGGTTAGAATAAGGGAGCTATGCAGTCTTCAGCATTTGCGAAATGACATCATTGAAGAGTCAATGGACAAGGACCTATCAGATTTTTCCTTTTTCCTAGCTGGCCGTAAGGTGATGCGGCGAAGGGAAAAAGATATTTTGTGCAAAGAGTTGGATGGTCGGGTTGAAGTAGTGTCAATGTAACAGATATTCTTGTGAACCCAAGTGTATACAAATGACTTTCAAGACATGAAGTTTATTGATCTCATTTTTCAATTGTGCCCTGTGAAAAAGTGTGCTTGAAATACATTTCTTTACCACGTCAAATCTCTCTCTCTCTCTCTCTCTCTCTCTCTCTCTCTCTCTCTATATATATATATATATATATATATATATATATATATATATATATATATATATGTTAGACAAAACAAAGACATGATAGAAGAATCATCTTAATTCATTAGAAAGTACAAACTCGTCCGTGAACAATGGACTGAGATACAATTTCTGTAAGTATGGAATCAGAATGTCTTCAAGGTAAAAATCGAAGGAATGCCCCTCGAAAGAAGGTGGTGAGACAGTTGTTCCCGGCGGATTTAGTTCTCCCTTTTCAGGAGTATCATCAATTAGTAGTGTATTAGTTGCATCAAAGGGTACACCGATTTGGCTAAACGGTTTGTACAAAAGAGGTAAGTGTGGTTTTTTAGGGTGGTAGTGGCCCTCAACGATAACGCATTTTCTTTGATCATACAAAAAGGCAAAATCTGACGTGTGAGCGTGGCATACACTGCAAACTATTGCAACTAGTGGCGACAAGTTTTGCCTTTGCATTGAAGACCATATGGCAACTCTGAAGCGCGGAAAAAGAAACTGAATAAATTCCTTGGTTCCTGGACGAACCACGACTCGACAAGTTCCCATCCGAAACGTTTGCAAATCCTCAAAGGGTCCTCTGTCACCAAGAGGCACCCGCATCAGCAGCAATCCATTGACGTCCAAGATAATCAACCTCTGTAAAAGTTGACAAGTACATATAAGTAGTTAGAAGCTGAACATATTTTGCCATACATGAATAGACATTACCGGAACAACCGTATCTACAGGTAGCAAGGGTCCATACTGGGTCTCTGTAGTGTTCATGTCGTTGTTGCTCTCCTCCGCTTTATCTTCATAGTCATCATTCACATCTTCATCAGGGGTCTCCCCCATGGCTCTTTCTGCCTCATTCAAGGTTTCCTCCAAGGTCTTTTCGCTTCCCTCGGTTGATCGGCTTGCCTCATACATCCTTGCCTGATCCATATCATTTTGCTCATCCCTAGGCCTTCTTTCCTCATCCATATCCTTTTGCTCATCTATAGGCCTGCTTTCCTCATCTTGGGTTTCAGCCATAGGCTCTTTTGGCTCCTCCACTGGCTGACTTGTCTCTTTGATTGTCTCCTCCGGTTGTACCTTAGCACCTTCCATATGCTCATTTGACCTTTCCTCATCCTCGGCTCTTTCATCTTCTGCTGATATGACCCCCTCAGCCCGTTGTGATTCCACTGTATCGGATGTAGGGGTTTGTCGTGGTGGCACGTCATGTTTTGTAAGATCAATAGTGCGCTCATCCAAGCCGCTATCTTCAAGCTCTCTAGGGCTAGACATAGTAAGCAGGTGTTGTATTAAACTTACCCGGTATCTTTGCAAATAATCATATATGTAGTTTTTTTAAGCACTCTGCAAAATTGAAAGACCACATGGTGAGAATTCTTTTATAGACTAAACCAAAACTAATTGAATGCATTGCCAAATGGGTACCTTAGTCATGAAAGGTTTTAATACAAAGTAGCTTTGCAGGACATATTCTGCATGGAGAAGACATCTCCAGCCGCAAGAATTTCCATCGGTTTGATTTGGGACAGGTACTTCTTTGATTGGGGCCTTGTATAGTTCATACCTTCCACATAGCTTGCCATAGGCAAGCAACAACCTCTTTATACAACTGCACAAAGCAATGTCAAGATGTTAGCATGAGGCTTCAAATTTACATGGATATCTATAAGAAACACTTTCTGATACAAAACACTTACAACCTAATTTCAGGGTGGGTTCCTTTTATTGAATTGAACACCCACACTGCTGGTTGGTCAACATCAAGGCATATGAGACTCCAGTGATGGTTGTTCTCATATGGAAAGATGATCACAGTAACTTTCAGCATAGCACAGTGGAGAAACCAACTCTCAAAGGTCCCAGATGGACTGTTCTTTTGTCTAATAATCACTGACATTTGTGGATCAAGAAGAAACACCTCTGTGTGAGTGTGCAGTGGGAGTTGACTTTTGATCAGGCTGCAGAGACTCTACCTGAGTTAGCAAACCTATTATCTGAGTTTTCAAAGCTACCAAGATAGTAACACTTACTTAAGACAAGCATAGATAATTGTGTCTGAAATCTGAGCATCTGGATTCTGCAATAAATTAATGTCCACTTTTTCCAGAGCTAGCTTTCTGGCTCCATCTACAAATGGTATCTCTGCAAGCAAACCATCCTTCATTGAAAGTAGAGTTTCTTGATTGCTTGCCTCTATGGACAGGGTCACATTGCACTCTGTTTGCCTCTGGGATTCCACTGCTACTTTTGCTTTCTCCTTAAGCTCTGCTTCCCTTATGTCCTCTGTTTGGCGAGCAATAGTCTCTGCCCTTGCCCTTGTATTCACATCATGTGTGACATCTACAACTGTGAGTTGTGGCACTAGCTTCGGGGGGTATAACAAAATTTCCCTCATTTTCTTATCCTTGCAGACATTGGGGACCAGTAGTTTGTCATACCTCCACCTTATTCTTTTCAGTGTCTCACTATCTTTGTCCATTATAGTAACCCTGTGGGCATGGGCTGCAACAATGGTCATGTCACTGAAGTACTCCAGTAGGAAGTCCTCTGCTGCTTCCTGTAGAGCCATTAATGCCACCACCTTCCACCTTTTGGTGCCCCAGGTAGCTTCATCACATATGGACCTCACCATCCTCTGGAAGGGCAGCTTTAGTATGCATAAATCTACACATTTCTGTGCCTTTCTGATTTCTCTGAAAAGTCCCATGCAGGTTTGCAGCTTATTCATCCTTGGCCCTTTCACAATTCTATTTGGTTTTCCAGGTCTTTTCTTTGGGGTTGCAGATTTGCTACTTGCTTTAGATGCTAATCCTGGTCCCTTGCCTGCCTTCCTTGCAGTGGCTTTTGTTCTAGCCATCTCATTGTACACCAAAAGAAGAGTCTCAATCCCCTTCTCTCTTTCTATGACTCTCTCTCTCTCTCTCTCTCTCTCTCTCTCTCTCTCTCTCTCTCTCTCTCTCTCTCTCTCCTTTCTATAGCTTAGCATATTTAAATAGAGAGAGAGAGAGTGCGCATTACTAAAGGCGCGCGCGGAGCACGTTTTTACCTCAACAAACACCTCCGCGCGCCGTTAGTATAGGGTAAAATAATACACACATACTCTCTCTCTCTCTCTCTCTCTCTCTCTCTCTCTCTCTCTCTCTCTCTCTCTCTCTCTCTGGTCAATGCACAGTACTAACGGCACGCATAGAGACATGCACTACGGGTATGCCTCTCTACGCGCGCCTTTGGTATAGAGAGAGAGAGAGAGAGTATGTGTGTGTGTGTGTGTCTGTTTGTGTGTGTGTGTAAGTTATATATGTGTGTCTGTGTGTGTGTGTGTGTGTGTGTGTAAGTTATATGTGTGTGTGTGTGTGTGTTTGTATTTTAAAGATGTGTGTCTGTGTGTTTGTGAGTGTGTGTGTGTGTTTGTATTTTAAAGATGTGTGTGTGTGTGAGAGACTGTTTGTGTGGGTTGTTTGCTAAGACTGTGCTTGTACTGTGACAGAAACAGAGATAGAGAGATAGAGGCAAAGGCAGAGGGAGAGGCAGACCTTCGTTATGTCGATGGGTCGGCCTGCTGTCGGAGACGCAGACGACGGCTCTTGCACTCTCTCTCTCTCTCTCTCTCTCTCTCTCTCTCTCTCTCTCTCTCTCTCACTCCCTTTCACGAGGTGTGGTTTTTCTCTCTCTTGACCTATTTATATGACGTACAAAAGTATACGGTCTCAATAATGACCACACGTGTGACAACATGCAAATATACTCTAATTTATAGTGACACGTGGGGCACCGCCGTGTGTATCCGTTATAAGTGTGATTTTGAGAGAGAGAAAGAGAGAGAACAATAGAGAGAGAGAGAGAGAGAGAGAGAGAGTCTTAGAGAGACAGAGAGAGAGAAAGAGAGAACAGATTGTGAGAGAGATAGAGAGAGGGAGAGAGGGAGAGACACAGATTGAGAGAGAGATAGAGAGAGGGACTCCTTACTCTCAGAGAGAGAGAGAGGGAGGGAGAGAGACAGAGTCAGTTTGACACACAAAAAAGCAATGGAGGAGACACCTCCCTTGGAGTTCCTGCAAACCCCACCAACAAAAGGTGATCTCTCACTCTTTCTCTCTGTATTTCCAACAGTTGGTACAAATTGTGTGTGTGTGTGTGTGTGTGTCTAAACAAAGAAAAACCCAGACTGTTGTTCAACACACACACCTCAATACCCATACTTCCATAGATAGAGACACAGACACACATACACACAGACACACACACAGATATATACACATTGTCTCTTTCCCTCCCCTCTCTGTACACGTTACTAACGGCGCGCATAGCCAACCAAATTTTGGCTCCAGCTCTCTCCGCGCGCCTATAGTATGGTTATGACTTTCCTCAATTGTACTTAAGGCGCGCGGAGAGAGTTGCAAAAAGCACTTTTCCGTCCTTGCGCGCCTTTAGTCAAATAGAAAAATACAAAGAGAGAGAGAGAGAGAGAGAGAGAGAGAGAGAGAGAGAGAGAGAGAGAGAGAGAGAGAGTCTGTGTGTATTTTTTTAGTGTTCTTTGGAGAGAGAGAGAGAGAGAGAGAGAGAGAGAGAGAGAGAGAGAGAGAGAGAGAGAGAGAGAGAGAGAGTCTGTGTGTATTTTTTTAGTGTTCTTTGAGAGAGAGAGAGAGAGAGAGAGAGAGAGAGAGAGAGAGAGAGAGAGAGAGAGAGAGAGAGACTATGTGTGTTTTTGTTTGTGCTTTGGTGAGAGACAGAGATATATATATATATATTTATTTATATCTATCAGGAGAGAGAGAGAGAGAGAGAGAGAGAGAGAGAGAGAGAGAGAGAGAGAGAGAGAGAGATCATGATGGTTTGGTTTTGGTAGAGTTGTCATGTTTCCTGATGGTTTTGACTTGTCATGTTTCCTGATGAATAGGATTAAGGTCTAGTAGGCAGAAGAGGCTGAAACCTGATCCAGAGCTTGTGCCAGGATTTCAACCCTTGCAGGCTCAGTTGCTTAATGTATCTGCCAAAAGAACTGTTGACTTTTGTCAGGACATATCTGAAGAAAAGTCAATTGGTGAAGATCAATCAGAGAGGTCACCAGGGCAAGAGGATCCCTCACCCTACAAGGTTGTGGTGCCCTCTACAGTACTTCTGAAGAGAAATACAAGAAAGAGGAATATAGACTTCTCAGATGATACAGATGTGCTAGAAGGAAGTCCCTGTGCAACTAAATGTAAAGACAAAGAGGATGTGTCTTCTCTGGAAGACCCAGCTGCAACTGATGAGAGGCTGTTTGATTTTGCAGCATCTTGTGGTGCTGGGGACAAGTTTGATCTAGTTCATTCTATGTTTAATCCAAAGTTTGACATTGAAGACCTGTTAGCTCAACACAGTAATTTCTTGTAGTCCTACAGAGATAAGTTTGAAGTGATGGTGCAGGTAGGAAGGGTTGTTCTGCCTACTATGACTCTTGTGCATTTAAATGACTGTGGTGGAAAGGGACAGGGACTGAAGAAGTATAGGGAATTACCACCCTCTTGCCGACATTCAGCCTGCCCTTTGCATCAAAAAGAATGCAAACTCATTCACGAAGCCTTTGGCTTTATGATTTACCTGAACAGCCTGTTTGGATTCCTCATGCAGAATCCTGATGAGGTGTTAGAGGAGCAGGATGCAACACCAGATGAGGAATGCGAGGAGACAACTCATATGCAAGAAGTCGAGGAGGTTGAAGACACAGTCGACCTTGAGGTTGAGGCAATTGAAGTACAAAGAAGTAAGATGCTCTCTGTGAAAACCACAGAAATCAAACTTCCATTGGATGTCAGTAACTTCACTGAGAAGCATGCTCAGATGATGTTGCCTACTGTGCCTGACTTCAGGATTGGAGACAGGACCTATATCTTCTTACATGATGTGCAAAGTGTGTTTTATTTAAGGGAGGATTTCTCCCTGGCTATTATTTCCATAGTCCAAGAGGAGAGGAGTGGATTTGTTTCAGAGGATAGTAGTGATGATGAGGCAATGGAAACATCCAGCAAACCAATGGAATGCCTTCGAAGATGCTTTGAGAAAGATGAAAAATACAAGGAGACACTACCTGATGAAGCCACCTTCCAAGCAATAAGACAAAGCCTAAGACCATCGAAAAGTAACAAAGAAGTGGAGGATTGGTTTAACCATTCAGGTCAGGGGTCAACTACATCTGTAGACCTGTGGCAAGAAAACCTCTTTCTGCAAGATGAGAGCTTCATGGTAACTCTCTCTCTCTCTCTCTCTCTCTCTCTCTCTCTCTCTCTCTCTCTCTCTCTCTCTCTCTCTCTCTCTCTCTCTGTCTTTGTGTCATTTCTGACATTGTATGTGCAGTCTTGGATTGTTGACAAGGATGACTTCCTTCAGCGCCGGACAAGAGAGTATCGAGGAAGGGATGCGGCCCTAGCACAGTACCTTTCAAAGCTTTGCGAGTCGCCGATAGTAGTTTTTCACAATTCCATGTCACAAGAGGGTTCAATAGCAACTTACACATTCAAGACACTATCACGCTTCTTGGGTGGACCGGTGCTGCCCAAAAGTGCAAATAAAGTCATTCTTGTGGACAAAGTGTTTGCTAGAGATTGTTTTGGTTACTGCCCAGGCTATACAGGTGGTCGGGCAGCGTATTACTACACCTACACAGCAATGGCACTAGCTCTTGGTAGACAAAACCCAGATGAACTTTTAGAGTATGGCAAACATCTCATGATTCGTTACAAGGGTGACGTGCCAAAAAACAAAATTGAACCTGCAAAATCTTGATACACTTCAAGTAGCAATTGTATAAGATCATGTATTACATAAATTTTGTACAATGTCATCCACTCAGAGTATCTTTCTCCACTTGTGATTCACATACACCATTGTCTCTCTCCACCTTCGTTGACTTTCACGAGCTCCGGAGTTGTTGTATGCCATTGATCTTTTAGCTTTTTGTTGTTGTAAATGTCTGATGGCTTGTGCTGTTGCTGAATTTGCCAAGACTTCTTTTGCCTGCATTCGATGAATGATTCTACGATATAACCATTCAAATAGTTCTCTCAAACTGTTAGCCTTGATTCGAGAGCCACCATGTCGTGTGTGCCTGAAATAAGCATTTCTCGCCATGTAATGAGAAGACTTTTCCATCCCTTGGGTATTCCATATTGCCGGGTTCCCATACTTCTATATAAAATATGGCAAATGATTGAAGATGATGTGCTGGATATGAAAACAGATTAGTTAGAATGTTTTACAGTCACATATTTGCACATAAGAGAGAAAGAAATACATTATAATACCATGTAGTGAGTAATCTGGGTGTCTGTCCATGCTGTCTTGAATGATTTTTTCAGAAGGTTGAGATTTTCCTTGAACTTGTTCATATCACCTTGTGACCAGTCATCTTTGTCGCGCATCAAAAATAGGATGTCTATTGATCGCCAAACCTTAGCCTTCGCGTTACGAGTAGTTGGTTCGTGGTCTTTGATTGCAATATGTAGCTTTTTCCAGCTCTAATACTCTACCTTGCTAACATAAGATGTGTTATATATTTTTGTTAAGTATGGAGCCTGATTTACCCTTGTAATTTTCTGTGGTAAAAGCGCACATTTGTAAGGCCCCCATTATGAGGAGAAGCCATCGTGTGTGAAGGAAAATCACTCACCGGAAACCAAAATTTTCACGGACAAGAATCAGGGGCAACTTTAAAGGCCTCGGGGGCGGAGGCCCCCGAGACTTTTTTTCGCCGGAATATTCCTTTTTGCCGGAATATTATGGCCGGACGGCGGTCGGAAAGTGGTCGGAAAACAACCGGTCGGTTGGCCGGTGGCCGGTAGTCAATGGCCAATGGCCGGTGGTCGGAAGTCAATGGCCGGTGGCCGGTGGTCGGAAGTCAATGGCCGGTGGCCGGTGGCCGAATTCAATGGCCGGTGGCCGAATTCAAAAGCGGACTTGTCTTCTCAAAGGCGGCCACACATGGGCGGATTGGAGGGTCCGATTTGGACTTATTCGCACAAGGGCGGCTACACATGGCTGTCTCTCATAAGAGAGGGCAGCCCTTTTGGCCTATAAAAGGAGGCCATTTCTACACACATTTCATAGTGTGAAGTTGATGCAACAAGGTGAGTGTGGTGAGAGTGAAGCAAGGCGGGAGCTCCATTAAGGGTATAATCCCTTTGTAAACTACTTCTTGTTTTGAAGTACTAAAGCCATTGAGTGGCTGCTTTCCCGTGGACGTAGCCCACATTGGGTGAACCACGTATATCGTGTGTACTCTCTCTCTCTCTACTCTATAATCTCGTGTATATAAATCTGTCTCTCTCCATTAAGTAATCTACTCAATTATCTATTTAGCTACGTCTTATTTCCTAACAATTTTTCCATGTTTTGTTAGCTTTGGATCTCTTGTACCTTGGGGCTTAGATAAAAACCTCCGTGCCTTCACCCCACCGATGGATGGTTTGCTTGGGACATCCTTCTCAGCAGTTGATCTCTTTTCATCCCGCTGGATTTTCACATTGCCACCATGAAGCCCCATATCCGACAGTACCATTTCTAAGCACTGCAGGGCTACTTGTCGTTCTGCGGAGTTCTTAATCTTCCAAGCAAACCCGATGTATAAGTAGACCAATTTCTCCACAATTCTACAAAGGGCATGCATTGTACAAATGTGGACATTCATAAGTGGTATTTTCAAAACCGGTTGAAAAGCAGGATTCTCAATGTGACGTGTTGGAGCTTTTCTCCACCACTTTGGGTCCATGACCTTTGCAGGCTCCATGCAGAACAAACACGGTGACTTTGCCATTGCACCCATTCCACAATTATACATGCACTTTAATGTTTTAAGGTCACCTGCAAGATGCCACTGAACTTGAAAGTCTCCCCTTCCATCTAAACGTAGTACCTCTCCCTGGTTAGTCTGTCGATCAATCACCTCCGGAATATTAGTTCGATGGAACACCCAATATAGAATCTCATGATCTTCTTTCTTTACCTGCAACACAAAATAAATGAGACTTAAGTAGATTTGAACATTTGAGCTTACTTGAGAATATCGCTTACCTCAAACGCACCAAGCCACCATATGTTAGATTCTAATTGAACACTAAAATATAAAGGATCATCACTGGGACACTTTGAGAGGGCTCTATTCATTAAAGTAATAGTAATACGCTCTAGCTTTTTCTCTTTAACAAGCTCACACTCATCCAGTTTTAACACAAAATGTAATAGCCCACGTGACTCTTCAAATGTGATGTTGTAAAACTCCACATCTCTTCTGTAGTATCCGCAGGTCCATAAAAATATTGTTGAACTCATCATATGCCATGTTCGCTCCATGGCCACTGTAAGTTGCTTTAATATGAAAGGGCTGTCCAAGATAGTCTCCTTGTGCCTCGTTAAGCTGAAGCCTCTCTTTCCAAACACTTGAGGCTGATGGTAGAAGTTTGGATTTTATACCCTTCCTAACAAAGATGGATGAGACAGACTTTTGGATAGCCGAATATCCTCTTTTGCTTACACCAAGTGAATCAAGTGTGCCTTGTATCTCTTTTGCAGGCATTGAGTTCTCTGAAATAAAGCGGTCCACTACATTACGTTGTACAACCTTAAACTTCTTGTCATGTACTATATCTGCTGCCAGGCTTCTACTTATAAGTGGCTTCAATCTCTTTCCTATATTGGCTTTGGGGTCAATGTTTTCCTTGTCAGGATAGATTGAATCTCTACATGAAGACAATGCATAAGTAAATAACAGAAAATTTGCTTCACTAACACTATTTAGGCACATGAAAACAATGCATAACAAGAAAAAACAAAAAGATTACTTAACTAAGACAATGTAGCCAACCAAGAAGCATCACCTTAATGCTCGGATTCTTTTCTTGAGACCTCCTGATGCAACCTGCAATGTTTCAAGATTGCGCAATTTCTTCTTTCGCATACGACCACCCAAGATGGTGTCCTTCATTTGACAACTTCGCACCTTTCCTTTCAGTTCTTGTACCTCTGTTTTATGTTGCAAAATGGTAACCTGATCTGTAGAATGTAAATGTGAAAGGTGAACAATCTCACATTATTGAGCTTGGAGAATGCTCTAGCTTGTAAGTTTCAGCTTCTCTTGTAAGTGATTTACAATAACCCAGAAGGCCCTTTTCTCCATCACCAGCAAAGGTCAATAAGCTTGTAGGATTGACAAACGGTGGAGACGCATTAGTTATTGGATTCTTAGGGTAGAGAGAGCCTCTCGTCTAGATATCTATGTGTTTAGCTCCTTGAGCTCTGAGCGTGTCTATGGAAGCGGGAGGTATATGTGTGTTTGTTTTACTGCGCTTAATCAATGGTTGGTACTCATTGTCCAAATCAATGTGAAGGTGATATTTGGCTCGTTTCTGGGTAACATTTGTGCCATTTGAGGAGTGCGCCATTAGCCAAATGTGTAGGTTTAATGGAAAGTGAATAGTGGCTGCGGATTCGTCCCTCCATGTTAGCCTCATTCCCTCCATATTGACGAGGTTCATTCAATGCAACTGAAAAGAGGATTATCCCTCAATCACTACGAACGAATGTTCAGAAGAGTAAGGAATCTACTTAAAGTACACTTTTTGAAGTTTTACTATGAAAGACCCAGCTCTTTTATTTGCCATTTTTTCTAGAGAGAGAGTGCAAAAAATACATTTTCTTAGAAGGCCCTCCAAATGACCTCCGAAATTTCCTAATGTCTCTCCACTAGCCTGATGTTGAATGTATCCAAGGGTTCATCTTTTGATTCATGATGGACATCTAGTACTTGTTCTATTGGGATTTCCTCTAACCTAGCATAGTATAACTTGATCTTAGACCCATTGTATACTCTTGGTAACAACAATCCCGACAAGTCTCCTCCTCCTTTGTGAGACCGCTTCTTGTTCAAACATTTCTCTTTTTCTAATCTCATCTACTTACAACAACTCATCCAACCTTTGCTTCAGATTATGGTTAAAGTCTATGCCATGTTCAAGTACCGGCCTCAAACTAGGAATGGCAAATTCCATTGGAACTACTGCCTCTATTCCATACAATATTTTGAAAGGTGTCATGCCAATAGTAACCTTGTAGGTAGTCCAATAAGCCCAAAGCACCATCTGGAGTTTAGTATCCCAGTGGTGTGATTCCTTCTTGACTATCTTTGTGAGAATGGTCTTGATAGTTTATTACTAGTGTTTACTTGACCATTGTATCTGGGATAGTAGGGTGTAGAATTTTTGTGTTTAACTGAACTCAATAAATTCTAAAGTGAATACTTGATAAAATGTGCTCCTTGATCTGAGATAATATCAATTGGACACCCATATATGCATATGATGTTTTCATACAAGAATGTAGCAGTGTTGTCCGGTAAGGCCTTGGCTTCAATCCATTTGCTAACATAACATGTGGCCATGATCATGCACTTATTATTCCTTAGAGTAATCTTTTGAAATGGCCCCATCAAATCTAGACCCTATTTCATGAATATTCCTAGTGGATGTACTAGAGTCACTGTCATGAGTCAGTTGTTGTTGGCCTTCCCATCCTCTAGAAAATATCACAGGTTGTATAGAAATCTCTAACGTCGGCCATCATAGTCTGCCACCATAATCCGTCCTAGAGAATCTTCTTATTAGTAGTGTTAGCTGAAAACTGTCCTCTTGCATCTCCATTGTGAGCTTCAATGATCACTTTCATTCGCACACACCTTAAAAGTACACCATCAATGCTAGCCTGTAAAGTGCTCCAACAATGATGGTAAAATTCAAACTTGTTATAATCAGTGCCTTCTTCTTATTTTGGGACCAGTCATCTGGAAAACTACCCAGCTAAAGGAAATCATAACATTTTTCCATTCTAGATCTGGTTTCTCTTTAGCTATATTCTAAAATAATTGAGCATCTACTCGCTCATCTCCTAGTGATGTTTTTAAACCACCTTCTATGCTTCTAGAAAGGAAATCTTCCCCACATTGTGTTTTCCCTAGCTTATGGAAAATCTTGAATTCAAACTCCATTAGAAACATTATCCATCCAATTAGTCTTTCTTGTATAATAACTTTGTTGATAAAAAACAATAGAGCTTGTTTATCAACATAGACATGAAATAATTTTACCACTAGATAGTGTCTAAACTTGATAGTGATGAATACCATTCCCAATGATTCTCTCTCAGTGGTAGAGTATCCTTGTTCATCTCTACTAAACCTATAGTTGGCAAAGTAGACTAGGTGGTCCATCTTCCCATTAGGCTGGCCCAGTATAGCTCCCATCGCCATTCTAGAATAATTGATATGCACATGGAAAATGACATCTCAATTTGGTTGGCATAGGAATGGATTCCTATTGATCGCATCCTTTAAAGCACTGAAAGTTCAAGTCACATTCTTTATTCCATATAAACTTGTTTTCTTTCTTAGTCAGCTCATATAGAGGTAATGCCTTGGCTACAAACATGTGAACAACCCTCTTGTAAAAGTTGATATATCCCATAAAGGAACTCAGTTCAGATACCTTTGTTGGTTCTCTAGTCTGTTGTACACACTTGACTTTGTCATTTGCAATTTCAATTCCATTTTTGGACACTATATGACCGAGAACCTGTCCCTTCTATACCAAAAATATTGAGTTCAAGGGATTCAAATAGATCCCCTTCTCTTTACACCTCTCAAAGAACATTTTCAAAAATAATAAGTGTATTTCTTCAGTGGAGAAATAGTAAAATCATCCACAAATATAGCCAGAAAATAATGCAAGAACTCGCTGAAAATCTCCATCATACATTGCTAAAAAGTTGTTGGAGCATTAGACAATCCAAATGGATTTACCAGATACATGAATGCTCCCTATTCAATGGTGAATGTAGGATTAGCCCAATCCTCAAGTGCAATCTTGAGTTGATTATAGCCACTATACCCATCCATAAAGCTGTATATCTTGTGGCTTGCAATCTCATCTAGCATCATATATGTAAAAGGTAATGGAAAAGGATCCTTTATTGTCTGGTAATTCAACTTCCTGTAGTCCACATATAATCTCAATTTTCGATTCTTTTTGGGAACTATCACTATTGGGAATAACCAATCACTACTTGCTACTTCTCAAAAGATTGTCAATCTTCTCCTTGACTTTCTTGGCATGGTTGGGGTTTATTATATAGTAATCTGGCTAGTCTAGGGGATCGAAACATATTTCTATTGGCCTACCATGAAAGCAAACATACAAGAGTATGTTTCTAAATGTGTGGTATGCCAAAAGACAAAGTTTGATAGAGGGAAGCAACCTGGATTGCTTCAACCTTTTCCAACCTAATTCACCATGGGAGAGCATATCCATGGATTTTATCTTTGGATTGCCTAAGTCTATCCATGGGAATACGCGAATATGGATGATAGTAGACAGGTTCCGTAAACAAGCTCGTTTTATACCTGTCAAAAAGAAAATCAAAGCCCATCAAATGACAACCCTCTTCATTTCACAAATCTTCAAGTACCATGGATTGCCAATGTCCATAGTGTTGGATAGAGATCCTAGAATGACCAGTAATTTTTGGAAGGGTCTCTTTGAGAATTTAGGAACAAGGCTAAATTTCTCTTCAACCTATCACCCGCAAACGGATGGCCAAAGTGAAATATCTAATCTAACAATTTTCGATCTACCAAAAGCCTATGTAACGTAAGTGGATCAAAGATCCCAGTGGGAGAAGTACTTACCCTTAGTGGAGTATGCCTACAATAACACTGTACATACTTCCACAAAAAAAGCACCTTTCGAGGTAATTGAGGGAAGATCAAAAAGTCCCTTGCTACTTAAGGTACCCAGGAAGATCTTCGTTGCAGATGAGTATAGCAGAGACCTACAAGAATCTTTCCAAAAGACTAAGGATGCTATCTCTATCTCATAGCAAAGGCAAAAGGTTGCTGCTAATAAGCACAGAAGAGCCCAAGCCTTTAAAGAACATGATTGGGTCTTATTGAAATTTCCCAAGGCTCGATTAAGGCACATGATGGGCAATAAGCCTACGGGACACCAAAAGTACTATGCTAAGTCAGCAAAAAGGTACTATGGTCCCTTTCAGATTCTTAGGCCAATCAATGAGATGGCCTATCAACTCAAGTTTCCCAACCATTGGCTCATACACAATGCTTTCCATGTGAGCCTACTAAACCCTTACAAAGGAGAGCCACCTCAACAACCAACAATTGAAGACCCACCGGAGATCGAGGACCAAGAAGAGGTGTTGGAGCCCGAGTCCATTCTCTGACATGAAGACAAGGTACTAAGATGGGGTAAGACTATCTGATGATATATTATTAAATTTAAGAATTATCCTTTTGAAGATGCTAGATGGATGCAAGGCATACAATTAAAGGATAGCCTAAACCTTGTCAATGCTTACAATGCTTCCCTAAGTAAGCAAATGTACAAATGTTAAAATGAACAAAGTTTTTGTCTTATAAGACTCTTTTTCTTTATTGTGCACAAAAATGAAGTAGTATGCATGCTTAGATCAAGTTTGCGGAGCTCCCAAACACGGGGATTTTATATTTGTGAGATTTTGTTTTTGCGCTTTTGGAATTGAGGCATTATTTTCAAGATTTTTAATGTTCATATTACACTAACAATATCTTCAAATATTAGTGTGGTATGAGAAAAACCTACATTAGATTATGCAATCCTTCGATCACCAAACAATTAAATGTACCATGCATGCATGTCTTTGTATGTGGGAATGTATGCTCATACATACCTCTTATTATCTTGAAATTTAAATTTAAACATGGCATCTCTTCTAATTAGTTTTGTTTGAACATCATATTGTGAGGAATACTAAACAACATCCCTACCATAGTCTTAAATTAACCTAGCAAATCAACTCAAGAAACCTCAAAACCAAACTATTTTTGGAAATGAGTCCCTCATACAAAGGGTATTATGTCGAATGGTTTTATGGAATGTATGCTTATTACTAGTGGATAGTGTGAAGTATCAACCAAGTGTGTTAAATCCAATAAATTCCTCGTGGAATATTGCATGAGGGTGGCCATTTGTATTATCTGACAAAAGTGCCCTTGGTACAAAGACAGCATGGTCTAGGTAGCAAAAAGAAATTACGAAGACTAGCCAAATCCTCTTCTATGACATTTATCCCCTTTGAAATAGACCAATGACTAGGTAGCAAGATGGTTTCTTTTTAGTGGCTCTTTGCATGCAACAACATGAGCCACAACCAATGTGCAACTATTGTTCTCGTAGAATCTTCTGCTCAAAAACATGGAGCATTCAACAGAACAACGTTGCAAGGCATTGTTAAAGTTTTTCTCACTCTACCATTTTCCCTTTACTAAAAATAAGGTCAAAAGAAAATTCTAACTTCACATAAGGCTAGGGAAAACTTCACAGCATGCGACACAACATGTTGCAATGTTACATCACTCTAGCTCTATTGCAAGCTCATAGGCCAATTATCCAAGCTCAACATTTCTCCATTTTCGACAAGCATCTATAAGAGTCAGCTGAACAAATTGAAGGATATTCAAATGATGTCATCATCTTGATACTCTCATAGCTTTGTCAAAATTCCTTGCCCACCCAAAAAGGTCAACCATGCAAGTGTAGTGCTTTTTGTATGATATAATGCCAAAGTTTTCCCTCATGCTATCAAAAACCATATGGCTCTCATCCAATAAACCTTAGTAACTACATGCATTGAGCACTCTAAGGAAAGTGATCGTTCGCAAATGGAGAGGTGCCCTAGTCCCTTAGCATAATTGTAGTTGGAAAGGTGCCCTATTGTTGCATCCAACAAAAACAATTCAAGGCTTCCTCAACATTCCCTCACTGAGCATATCCTCTTATAAAAGAGCTCGTAGAGACTTTGCCTATTGAGAAACCCTCACTTCGTATCTAGTGAAAATGACCCACTCCTTCCTTTACATAGCTATGTTAGGTGTATCTTGCACTCAATGCATTTCAAGGGGCAATATTTTGCATAGGAATCTCATCAAGGATACTTTTTCTTTCATAAGGGCACCACATTTGACATGATTAGCCTTTGACTAGCAATCTCGCCATGAATTCTTCACCCCATGACATCTGGTTAAAATAGCTTCCTTTCCTAAGCCATGTTGATCATATCCTACAACTCTTTGGTATGTGGTCTCTTGCAACCAATGTACTGGTTGCAAGAGACAACACCAACCACACTTGGGCATACATACCAAACAAAGACTTGCCAAGAATGACATCTTTCTCTAACAGCCCCTAAAGCAATCTCATCATGAATTCTCTCATCCATGTCAACTTCTTATGTAAGACCACATGCCTTTAAGAAGCAAGCGTAGGTGATTATATACTTCCCTTTGCATCCAATGAACAATAGAACTAAGCAGGGAGTAGCCATGTTTGGCATATCTTCCAATCAACATGTTCCAAGAGACAGCGTTTCACACAAAAATCTCATCAAAAACTTTTTCTTCTTTCATAAGAGCACTATGTTTACTATACATATCAACCAAATCACTGCCAAGCACAACATATTTCTTCAACCGCCACTAACTAGAAATCTCATTGTGAATTCTCTCACCCATGTAAAGGTGTGCAAGATCATAGGTCTCCATGGTACAGGTACACATGATTTCTTTTTTTAGAAAGACATCTCTACATGCATATCCACATAAGAATTTCCAAACTCAATGTGTTTCTTCAACAACTGCTAGCATTGGTGATTGCATCTAGATAAAGACCTTCATTTGCATCTGGTTTATATAGCCTAGAACTTCCTTGCCATAGCCATGTTGTGCATATTCGGCCATCAACATGCTCCAAGAAATGAGATTTTGGAAAGAAAGCTCATCCAAGAACTTTACATGCTTTTGTAAGGGAACTACATTTGATACACATATCAACCAAAGATTAACCAAGAATGACATCTTTCTTCAATAGACCCTGGTGAGCAATCTCGTTTTTAAGTCTTTGACCCATATGAAAGTATTTCATAAGGTCATAGCTCCTCAAGGTGCAAGCATAGGTGAAAACATTTGGACCAAAGCATAGGTGCACACATATTGACCAAAGCATCGTTGAGCCAAAGTCTTGTATAAGGCCACAAGCCTTTAAGGTAAAATGCCTCCTCACATCCGGTGAAAATATCACAAGGCTTCCTTGCCACAACCACGTAGGGTATACCCTACAATTAATGCATTTCAAGTGAAGACATTCCAAGTAGTAATCGGCTTTCACAAGGGCACCACATTTGATATAGACACTCAACAATGGAAACCCACTATTGTTGAGCTCTTTCGTCATCCACGTGCGTGGACAATTAGGCTACTTTGAGCATATGTTCCAAGCCTTTCCCTGGTGGTGTGCACTCACTCCCTTTGCATTTGGAGAAAGGCCTTCCCTTTGCATCTAGTTGAAACATCCTTGAGCTTCCTTGCCAGCATGTTGGGCATATCCTACAATCAATGAGATGAAGACTTGGAGAGGATGCCCATCAAGAACTATTCATGCTTCTAGTAGGGCATTACATTTGGCATACATATCAACCAAAGAATTGCTGAGTAAATATCTTGCATAAGGAAGACTTCAAGGTGGAAGCCCTCGGTTCACATCCGGTGAAAACAGCACAGGGCTTCCCTTCCATAGCCATGTTGGGTTTACCCTTCAATCAACGCATTCCAAGTGATGACATTCCAGGCATTTCATGAGGGTACTACATTTGACTCAACAATGTACTCCCAGAAAATGCATCTTTCTGAAGTAACGAACTCGCTGGTCATCCGCGTGCACGCGGATGATCAGGCTACTTTTGAACTTGCATTCCAAATGCACCTTTCTGAAGTACGAGAATGTTGGTCATCCGGGTGCACGCGGATGATTAGGCTGCTTTTGAACACGCATTCCAAGTTGTTCAAAGCTATGTTTGGCATATCCTATGATCAACACATTCCAAGTGCTGACGTTTTGGGCAGGAAGCTTACATTTGATATAGGCCCTCAACAATGCACTCCCTACATATGCATCTTTGATGAGAAACCCACTACTGTGGAGCTCGCTGGTCATCCGCGCACACGCAGATGATTAGGCCATGTTTTGCGAGTATTTTTCTCTCCTGAGTGCACTCCCTTAGCATTTGGAAAAAGGCCTTCCCATTGCATCTAGTTGAGACAGCCTTGAGCTTCGTTGCTAGAGACATTTTAGGCATATTCTACAATCAACGAGATGAGAGGATGCAGTTCAATAATTGTCCATGCTTTGCAATATAGGGCACCACAAAGGGAATCAATGCCACAGTGATGTTTGGTGTACCTTGCAATCTAAGTGATGACATTTCGGGCAGGAAGCCGCCTGTGTGCTCCGTATAAATATGAATCTTTTTGCCACCGTGTGGAGCTCACTGGTCGTCCGCGCACGCGCGGACGAGCAGGCTGCTCTTGCGCATGTGACAATTTTGACCGCCTTAATTTGGAGAGCTAAATAGTATGAGAGTAAAATCAGTTATTTGTAGTTAAATAGGGTCTCCCCCTAATTTGGAGGCGCACACAAGCATGCGCATGCAGCTACCATTGGGGCGCTTCTTTGCGAGCACTCGGAGTGACTGGCCATAGCCTTGCAGCATCCTACATGAACACAGAAGGGGAAGGCAGATCTCAATTTAATGAGCACTCGGTGAGCCTATAAGACTTCCAGTACTGTGACAACGGGCCTGCAACCCAAACGGCAATGGTCCGCTTGTTTAAATTGTCAGCAATGGTTCACGGCAGTGGAGCTCATTGGTCGCGCGGACGAGCAGGCTGCTCCTGCGCATGTGCCGATTTTGATAAAATCATAAGGGCCACCCCCTTAAAATCATAAAGGCGACCCCCTTAATTTGGAGGGTTAAGTCGTAAGAGACTTAAATTGGTAATTTGGAGGCACATACTGCAGGCATGCGCACACACAAAGTTGGCCATTGTCCCGATCAACACACAGAGGTTAAGGTCGACCCTTAATTGGGAAAGGAGGTTCTAGGGACGAGGACAGCAAATTGATGTCTTCCTTGCTAATATGATGACCCAGGAGCGATGAGGCTTTCCTCCCTCTCTCTCTCTCTCTCTCTCTCTCTCTCTCTCTCTCTCTCTCTCTTCTCACCCCCTGCCATTACCTCTACAGAGGCCTGGCGCCAGTACGCATCATCTTTGTACACAGTTCTTGGACAACCGCCCCTTCCTGACCCCCCTGATCCATGACCACATACATATGCTTTTTTCATCGGTGAGACGGTGAAGAAGGCCGTGTCGATACGATGAGGAGTGGGAGAGCATATGATCATGATGGCTTAGTGAATGAGCATTTCATACATGCATGGGATCTGCTCTCACAGCTTCTAGCAGTTATGTTCAATCGTGCCATGTGTGATACTTGGAGCTTATCTACTATTCTACCTATCTTCAAGTCAAGAGACCTTATAGATCTTGGGAATTATCACAGTATCATGATTGGACACACATTGGCACGGTTGTACAGATCCATTCTTGAGCAACATCTGAGTAGATGGGCAGAAAGGGAGGGTATATGTGGAGCCAGCAAGACAGGGTTCCACTCTTGACCACATCCTGACACTCAGAGCCATTATTGAGGAGGGCAGATTGCATGGGAGATGGATGTATTGTAGCTTTGTGGACTTCCACAAAGATTTACCCAGAGCTAGATTGATGAGTACCACATAGCTAATTTGGGTGCATGTATGCACATCATAGGGGTTGTCTACATTAGTTCACTCCACTATCGGAGTGAAGCAGGACTACCTGCTCTCTCCTACTCTATTTGGTATGTATGTGGATGAGGTTTCTGACTATATTGAGAGAGATGGTGATAGAGGTGCACAATTGGTATGGACATGGATTCCACTATTGTTATATGCTGATGATATTGTGTTGATCTCCAACCCTCCAGAGGGGATGCAATGGCACTTGGATGCTTTGCATAGGTTTGCCCATGAAAGTGGTTTGTTCGTTAACCTTGGTAAAACCAAGGTTATGGTGCTTAATACTACCCCATAGTGAATCAGGAGGTCAGCATCCGCATTCACATACGTCCAAGAGAAAGTGGAGTATACAGATGCTTACACTTCCCTTGGGGTGGTCTTTAGTGGACCAGCATTTTCATTGAGGAGAGCAGTAGAGACTAGACTGACCAACATTGGGTAGATTGGAAAGAATGTGTTCACAGGTTCAATCTCAAGAGACTCGAATGAAGCTCTGGCTCTTTGACACTTTGGTGTCTTCCGCATTGCTCTATGGAGCTGAGATATGGGGACCTTCATTGGACCATCACAGGAGGTCGGGTCACATTGATGGATGGGGGAGCATGGAGAAGCCTCTGGTCTCTATGATCTCACAACTTATTAGAGCCAAGGACCCAATACCATGTGACATTATCCGAGCAGAGCCAACTGCCCCCCCACTACTGGAACCAGAGGTGTTTACCAGGTTAGTCTCCTTTATACACCGCCTGCCTAGCACTTGAGTCCTCCTAAGAGTTAGCCATGCAAGGAGACACAACATGCTGGTATGGGGAGATGACATCATGGTTTCAAACACATAGGTTTAGCATGGACATATTGCTCCCCTTCTAGTACTCATTGGATGCACCCTCTCTGACTATTACACAATACGAGATCAACAAGCTCATCTGCCAAAACCTGAATCACCTAGGCACCGGGAGGACATGGATACATTTGACACATGATTTGGGCACGAAGATGGCTTTCTATAGAGAGAATCTTCTCCAGCTTATGGAGGACGGATTTGTGACAAAACCTAGATACATGGACACCCACTTGCCTCATGGGATTCGATGTGTTATTGGCCTGATATGCACATCTTCACACCAACTTTGGATTGAGACTAGGAGATACAACGGAGTACTAGCAGAGGCTAGGGCATGCCCCTTGTGTCACATGGAGCCTGAGACAGAGTTTCACTACACATGGTACTGCCAAGTCTACTATGAGATACGAGGCCTCTTCCACTGCCTGTTCAGAGAGGGATTTGGAGTACTCTCTAGAGTCATGGGGTGTAAGGACCAGAGATGCCTGGGATTGTTTTTGCTCAAGCTGCATAGAGAGAGAGAGAGAGAGAGAGAGAGAGAGAGAGAGAGAGAGAGAGAGAGAGAGAGAGAGAGAGAGAGAGTATAATGAGAGGAGAGGCTAGCCATTCTTAGACAAAAATCTTAGACTCCTTAAGAGCAGACACTAGACATCCGGAGGAGCTACTACCACAGCAAATCCCACAGTCTCCTCCCACCAGAGGCACACTGATTGATCGAGCGACCGAGCTAGGGAGATCCAAACGTCCACGATTGCAGAGGACTATAGAACATCAATGGAGGCTGCATCAGAGGATTTGGATCACTTTGTCTCGATATGCATGACACCAGTCAGACTACTCACCATGGAAGAGATTGATGAGATCTTCCAGCAAGACCGATGTTGGATCTTCTGTAATTTAGCTCTTTATGAGGATACACCCAGACTGTGTTGTCTTAGCCCCCCATTTTCCTCACCCCCTACCCCCAACTCATATCCTACACAAGCCCAACTAGTTGCTTAGCTCACATCTAGCAGCTTAGGATTCTATAGTATTTTTATTTTATTCCTCAAACTTTGTATCAAATCCACCACATTGTAACTTTCTCGTCTCATAGGTCACTTTGGCCTTTTGAAGATGTGAATATAACATTTCATCTCTCTCTCTCTCTCTCTCTCTCTCTCTCTCTCTCTCTCTCTCTCTCTCTCTCTCTCTCTCTCTCTCTCTCTCTCTCAAGAACACACGCACACTCATTGCGTCAGATGTTGACTGCATTCGCACATTCTACTTGGGTCAATTAGGGTGTTTTGTTGATCGTCTTGAAGGGGGAGTGTTGGGGTTTAAGTTTCTTGCGATTGTGTGTGTAGATGGATAAAAAGTTATCTAGAAGAGAAAAATATTAATATTATGCCTTTAGTCATGTGTTTATGAAGATAAATTAGTGTATGACCTTATTTTGTTTTAAAAACCAAGGCTATAGTACTATCAATCCTCTCTTGATTTTTTCAGGTTCTTGTTCTCTAGTTGTGTATATGGCATTTTTCAAGGCATACGGCATTCACCTATGACAAGAAGATGGGGGAGGCAATTGAGTTTGTTTTGTTTCTAGTCAATCACAATTGTTATCTAGACGTCTCAGCCGACCTAATTAAGAATGATGGACTCCTTATAAGAGGCAATGCAAAATGCCCCATGTCGTTCTTTAAGTGAGATGGATAGCTTTTCCATGTCTACCGCATATGGATGTGAAGTGTTAAACTTAGAGAGATGCTATTATTGTACTTGAGCATTTTGTGGCATGTACAATGAATAGATGGTTGCTTGTTACATTCACAGAGAGTCACAATTGAAATATTGAATGGATGTGCAAAGTATGATGTATTGGGATAGGCAAGGATAGAGGAGGGTCGACACTGCATGTGTATATAGATTGAAAACGTCATACATACATAGAAGACATATTTAGGAATTTTGGGAATTATTCAAGTCCCATTTTTTATAATGCTACTGATAAAGTTAGTTATTTTGTGTAGTTTGAGGTATCCTCTTTCTGCAGGAACTCTCAATTCAAATCCTTTTTTCCTAGATAGTACCCTTATTTTGTCATACTTTAGCTATTTCAAGAAGCCCATCAAGTGAATAATATTCTCTAGATGATGTGATGAACTCTGCTCTAGTCATAATATAACAAGGACTTTAGGGCACTTGGAGGTCAATTAGAAGAAGTTTGATGATTGTTATTTAGTTAAATTTGGGACACTTGGTGGTCTATTGGAAGGAGTTTGATGGTTGTTGCCTATGCAAATAACTCCTCTATAAGAAAAAAATTTGGGCACAAATTTTAGAAGTTGTTAAAACTAGCAATGGCCTTTTAGGAAGAGAAAACATATATTTGGTTATAGTTAGAGGTGAAAAAATGAATTAACACATAGAAACCAAGCTATTAGCATACATATTTTAGATATGACAAACAATTACTAAAGTAATGAGCCTCTACCATGGCATGTACAAAATGGTATGCAAGCTCAAACTTTAGTGCATGCCGCTACCGTGGCACGTATAAAAAGGTATGCAGGCTCAAACTTTAGTTCATGTCGCTACCGTGGCATGTATAAAAAGGTATGCAAGTTTGAATTACTTAAGTCGAGCCTCTACCATGGCACATACAAAAAGGTTTGCAGGCTCGAACTTAAGTTCAAGCCTCTACCATGGTACATACAAAAAGGTATGCAGGTTCGAACTTAAGTTGGAGCCTCTACCATGGCACATACAAAAGGGTGTGCAAGCTCAAACTTTAGTTTGAGCTTCTACCATGGCATGTATAGAAAGGTATGTAGGCTCGAACTTAAGTTCAAGCCTCTAGCATGGCCACCCTTGGAGATAGCATACATCAATACCAATAGTATGTGGCTTCCAACTTGCTTAACTTGGAGCCAAAATCAATGTCCGATGCTTTGGGAGCATCCGTGGAAGGTAGGAAAGTGATGAATTGTATGTAGAGAATCACCTCCATTGCAGAGTAAACTGGGCCTCTTGGGAACTACAGCCCTACCTGAAGCAATCAACATGCTCTCATAATAGACAAACCCCCTAGGGCCTGCAATCCCGGCCACAGAGAAGAGATCCACATCACGTGGCAAAGCTAGTTGGAGAACAGATACGCACCATGCAGTCCTATCCACGCAGAGAAACCTAGTGCTGCAAAGCCCCTAGTATTGACAGATTACGTGCCCAATTTGGCCTACATCATAGCTTGCTATTAGTATTCCCACACTTTTTTTGATCTACAAATTCAAATTTGGGATACATAGCAAGCGGGTTGCCTTGTCTTTTAATCCATGTGGCTACCCCCCCCACGCCGCCGCTCCGCAAGTGGCGATGAGCAGCACCCGCAAGAATGTCCATGGTGGAGACATAGACAAGGGCTCTATGAAGCTTATTTCGCATCTGTGGCCCTTTCCTTCAATGAAAATTCCGCTTGCGTGCTCTCCTGTTCTGCTCAATCTCAGCCCTTCTCCCTCTTTAAATTGCCACGTCGACCTGCCGCTTATTATTTTGCGCATTCAGACCTCCTCCGAAGTTGCATCGTACGTTATATGGTGCACGTATAATATGCCTTAAACGGACGTATTATACGACACCTATCTTTATTCGGTCGTATTATACGGTGCCAGCTCAGCCAAAACATCGTATCATATAATTTCTCAGCAATTCGATTGAAATATTACTTCGATCAAAATATTAATTAGATCAAAATAAATTTGTTTATATACGCTGAAACGGACTGTTTTTCTCATTCCATGGATCTCTCTTCTCTCATCTCACCTATAGGTGAGCCTTAGAACACGAAGAAAAATATAAAAACTCTAGTTTAAATATAGCCATATTTTTTCTAATGAAAATTTAGAGCTTGGATATATTTATTTTTTTAGGCTTTGGAGTTTTGAGTTACCTGCTCTGTGTGAAGTCTATCTTACACTAGAGGTAAATTAAGTAAAATAGTTAATGATTACTTGCCTTGTGTAGAGGAAACTCACACTTGGAGGTGATTCGAGGTAGTTAAAGTTAGCAGTTATTTGCTTTCTATTGAACTATGTTCACACTTAGAAGTAACTTTTAGTTAAATCATTAAAGTTAAAAGTTACTTGTTGTGTGTTGAACTATGTTCACACTTGGAAGTAGCTTACGTTAGATTTATCTAATGATTGATTGTCATGTGTAAAGTAATTCTCACACTATAAACAATTTAGGTAGAATAAATAATAATCTCTCTCTAGAGGTATTCTCACACCTAGAAGAGATTTACATAGTAGTGAATTTTGATTGCTTGCCATGTGTAGAGTTACACTCACACTTGGAGGTAACTTAGATAAGTCTTTTAAAGATATCTTGCTTTGTGTATAGTTTACTCACGCTTGGAAGTTATTGAGATAGATTAAGCGATTTATTTATCATGATTCAGATGTAAAGTGAAAGCTCACACTCGAGAAAAAATTATTTTTGGTATTTATAATTTAAAGAAGTTGAAAACGTTAACGAATAGAGTAATGTAAATGGTATTAGAGCTCGATTTTAGATGTGTCTTTAGTAACTAGTTTTGTTTGAGTTTGCAGATCTGAAGAAGATGGTGAAAGGATACAAGTGGAACTATGTAGATGAATTGGTCAGTGGGAAGAATACATCAAAGCTGAGGTGTAATACCTGCGGCCATAATTTTAGTGGAAATGCTCATAGGATAAAAGAACATGTTTTCAAAATTCTTGGAAACGTGCTAGCTTGCAAATACCCCCCAAGAGGTATTGCTGAAAAATTTCCCGAGTGGGCGCTCAAGGCAAAGAGAATTCTTGAGGGCAAAAAAAAGGGAGGTCCCAAAATAATGGCTCCATCTATGGATAGCGATATCGAGATGACACTCGAGAATTATCAAAACCCTCACTCGACCCCTACTACAGGTCAAGGAACAGGTCAAGGAGGGTGTCATTCATCCTTTGCTGGGAATTGTAGCTCTAATCCTACCGGAAGCTCTACTGCTAACATAAGCCGAAGTGAAGCATGGACTGGAGGAGAATTTGCACCAAGTGATCCTACTTTGCAACATGCATTTGGGAAACAATGGCTGCTTGAACTCCATCTTAAGTGGACTCAAGCATTTGTTGCATGTGGAATTCCTTTTAATGTCATTCGAAATCCTATCTTCAAAGATGCTTTAATGAGCACGGCGAAGAAGGGTTTTGTGGTTCCTGATTATAATAAGATGGGTACAGAATATTTAGCTAAAGTAAAAACAACATCAAATAATATTTTACAGCACACAACTCTTGATTTTGTGCCGGCGTATGGATGCACAATTGCTCTAGATGGTTGGACAAATTGCCATAAGAAACCATTGATTAATGTGATGTTGATTTGTCCAAGAGGTGCCATCTTTCTTGAAGCTATCGATACATCCCTGAAAGAAAAAACTAGTGGATATCTTGCTGGTGTTCATGAGCGTTCGATTAGAAGAGCAAGGGGACCTAAATATGTGACATCCATTGTCACAGATAATGCATCTAACTACAAAGCAGTTGGAAAAGCAATTGAAGCAAAGTATCCAGAGATTACATGGGTTCCATGTGCTGCTCACACTTTGAATTTGCTCTTAAAGGACTTTGGAAAAGTTCCTTCTATTAAACAAACTCTTTTAGATACAAACCACTTGGTGAAGTTTATAAGAGAGCATTCATTTTCTTACGCTTTGTTTAGAACAAAGTCCCCAACAAAAACTTTACAGATTTTTTGTGTGACCCTCTTTGCAACAGCATATTACGTTCTCTCCACACTGCAGCAGGTAAAAGCAGCAGCAACAGATAAAAGTAGCCCTTGTTGAAACAGTGGCAGATAGAAGATGGGACATTTGGCTTGATAAATATCCCAAGTATGAATCTGCTGCTTCCAAATGCTATCAGCTTGTAAACTCTCCTGTTTTTTGGAGAAATGTGGACAAAATAGTTACTATCACAAAACCTTTCACTCATCTGATACGATTAGTGGACAAAGAAGCCTCTATCTTTGGACGGGTTTACTGGTACATGCATGAAGCCACTCGCAAGTTAAAAGATACTACATCTTATGTAGAAAAAGAGAAAGCCATGATGATGAAATTTGTCAAAAGACGATGGGAGCAGTTGCATACTCCTTTACATGGAGCAGGTTTTGTCTTGGATCCCAAGTTCCAGATGCACGAGCAATCTTCAAACAGAGAAGTGATCAGTGATTTCAAGAAAGTGTGTGCTCAACTATTAGGCAATGTGGATGGACAGGTGGCATACACATAGAAGACGGCATATACTAGTAGAGAGGGAACGTTTGGGGATCCTTGGCATATGGATCATTATCAAGACAATGAGCGCACCAATTTGGTGGAAAGAGTACGGTGGAGAAAAAGTGAAACTTCAACATGTGGCTGTGAGAGTATTGTCTTTTGCCACCTCAAGTGGTAGCTGTGAAATAAACTGGTCTTCATTCGCTTTCATGCATACTAAAAAATGAAATTGATTAAGTCATAAATGAGCTGCGGACATGGTGTATGTCTTTTGTAACATCCGACTTATGCATAAGCCTGCGAAGTTAGCCACACGTGCCACAGAAGAAAGCTTTGGGCGCTTCCAAACACACGAAGTAGTTGCAAATGAGCTCAACTCTGATGATGAAATGGAATGGAATTTGGAAGATATTGATCCGGAATGTTCAGATGTCGAAGAAATTGATGACATGGTGCCTGTGATTGAGGGGACGGATGAGCTGTAAAGTTTGTACTATATTCTCAATTAATTTTGCAGTGTGAAAATTATGTGGAGTTTAGCTTTACAATCCATACCTCTCTCTCTCTCTCTGTCTCTCTCTCTCTCTCATTGTTAAAAAGAGGATAGTAGAGAGAACATAATTTACACAATTGCAACAACATCTGTCAGGTCCATTTGTTCCAACAAATAGAGATTTACATACCAAAAAGAGGTTTTAATTACTAATCTTGAGATATAAGATACAAAAAGAGCTATGTATTGTTTGGGAGATTTAATTTAAATCATGGTCTTGTTCTCCAAAGAGATCAGATATACGAAATTCTGAAGTGCCAACTGAATCACTTGGGCCGGCATTGTCCATCTCTTCTTCATTAATAGGCCCATACCTTGCCTCGTATCATGCCAACTTTCTTTCTAGCTCTGCTATACGAGAGTGCAACATGGCTGGGGTCTCTCCTTGACTTGCCAAATCCATGCCCTGGGTTGCAACGTGCTCAATAACTACGGTTTCTTCGGGCAAATATGTGTAACCTCTCTTGCGAGGAGGGTCTTCTTGATTAGCTTCCCGTGCATGAATCTTCTCGGCTGGGTGCCCTTTCCCAACATCTCTTGTAGTGGGATGATCGTTCCAATCAAATTTGAGCCGCAATACATAGTAGCAATAACATTGTTGCACAAAGGATTATTATTTGGTGGCGATCTGTACACTTGGATAAATCTTGCAAGGATATTTCGTGCGAGGACAGTGTGTTGCAGATCTGAAACCTTTAAGGGAGCAGAAGCCTTAGCATTTCCACTGACTCGAAATAATGTGTTGCGTACGAAGAGATTCGGGCATAACTGTCTTCATTGCCTGTAATTCAGTGGCTCCCCTTGAAGTTCTAATTCGTTTTGTTGGGTTGCAGCCAAAGCACTGAGATCTCCTTGAGCCACCCAAATCTCTTCCTCTTTGTAAATTTGTTGAGCCAATGCATGATTAAGCAAAGGATCATTAGTATGTTGTGCGTTCTGGACGGGAGCAATATCTTCCATAACTGAAATGCAAAATAACAAACTTTAGCGAGACAAGTCTTAGCACTTGAACAAGAGAGATGGTTTAGAGAATTGAGTGATTTAACTTGAAATACTTTAAAACTTCAACTTGAAGAACATTAAAAACATTGCGCACGTGACACCACACATTGCACACATGACACCATTAATGCCAAAAAAGTTGATTACTGGTTTAATCATCAATAGGTCTCAAGCCAGATCCGGTTACAATATGATAGCCAACATTATGGCTTCCATTCAAACAAAGTCTTAAATCCCATATCTTACGTCTATCTAACGGTTTGGGAGATTTTCCACTAGCAAGATGTTTGTTTACATTGCGCAAAAATTTACGCTTGAGAACCTCAATGGGCTCTGGAATACATGCAACCAAGCGCCTAAGAATATAAGAGAGACTACATATATCCGATGCCTTGGTGAATGGAGGAGGATTGGTGCTGATATTTTCAGGGGCAGTCCATGAATAATCTCGCTCAAATTGATCAATATCTAGAGGATGATGATCTCCTGTCTGATTGGGAACGGTTTTAGAGGCTGTATGTTGGAGCCAAGGAAATGGTGGAGCATTGGAAATCAGTGGCTTTTCATGATCAAGAAACTTGCCATTTACTTGCGCATCCCAGCACAGTCCAGCTGCTGCTGGAAAGGGTTCTTGAATGGATCATCACTGCTGAAGAGAGAGTGACCAAACCACACTTGCAAAGACAGTCTACTTCATATTGTCGCTCTCTTGCCCTGGAATTAGAACTTCTGCTGGGAAACAAACCAACTTACAAATGTATGAAGGATGTTAGGGAGCAGTACAGGCTATGCTGGAACAAGAAATTGTTCAACAACAAAGGAATCACTGGCATGATCATCGAATTAAGGTTTGGGAATTTCAAAAAGGAGATTTGGTGCTTCTCTATCAGTCTCAACTGGGTCCAAAGAAGTCAAACCTGAAGATTGCTTGGGCAGGACCATTTGAGGTAGATTGGGTCTTTTCCAATGGTACAGTCAGACAGAAAGATTTATCTGGATTATTGTTGCCAGGAGTATATAATGGTGCAAAAATCAAGCTTTACTATTCAAAAGCTAGGGAGACTGAGCAAGAACAAGGTACTAAGGAACTGGGAACTGCAGAGCAAGAGATACAAGAATCGGATATTTTTGGGCTTTTTCATGTGCAACCAGTCCCACTTTCAGAACCAGTACTAGTAGAACCAAACTAGACTGATCTTAGAATCAGTACCAGTATGATCAAGCTAAACTGGAAACCAATCCTGTATCAGTGGGAGCACACTTTTCAATTTTTAAGCGCCCAACGGTCAGATGGCATGCCAGTAGTAATCATTTCAAGGATGGGTAGCAGTCTTGTCCAATGCATGTCTGCCATGATAGCAACAACGCACACAAGTATAGGAGCAGTGAGTGGTGGAGATTTTATGGCGCGTACATGTATAACAGTCAGGAGAGTAGGCATTTTTCCTCACAAATCCCCTGCACGACGCTTTCCTCCTGTTATTCATTCGCCATCGCTGAGCTCCGAGGTTTCTTCGCTATAGCTGCAGACCTCATCCTCTGAAGAGACAGTTGACTATCAGCTAGATTTACCAACGACACCAGGGTACGGCTTTGACGCATCAAGTAAGTCTTCTTCTCCTTCGCCTGTTTCATCGTCCTCACAGTGTATGGGTAAAAGGAAATGCTCAGACAAGATGCAGCAGTCTCTTGAGGAAACCCAAGCCATAGTTGTTGCTGCAAAGGCAAGCCTTCCCATCATTCCGTATAGTAAGATTCAGCGATATTTCTTCACCGACCAAGCAATGGCTTTGCTGCAACTATGGGATCTTCGAGTTGTTCTGCAACCACCAGAATTTCTTTTGACGCAGACATCATAAAGCAGGTTCTTGATTCTTTCGACGCTGAAGATGGCAGTGCCATGGTGAATGGTAAAAAGGTGTCGGCTACATCAGAGGCCATAGCTTTTGTTTCCAGATGCCCAAAGAGCCCAAACCATTGGTGGCAACTCCACAGCAGATAAGTATAGCCCTGAAGGAGGATGAAGCAGCTACGCATAAGCACAAGGCAAGTGGTCAAGGTGTTCCACTAGCAGGACTGGAAGCTTCTACTGCTTACAGGTTTGTGGCTGAAGCAGTAAGCCTTAAGAACAATCCAATGTATGTATCTGAGAAACTCTTTGCTATGCTGTTGGCCAAGACATTGGATCCAAAGGTTTCTATTAACCTTTGTCAAATCCTGTCACACAATGTGCTCCAGCAAACTGCCAAATTAAAATCCCAGAATGTTTTTAAAGCTTGGTATGTTTGGCAATTTTTGTATTGGGCCACTGCTGCAGATGCTCATGAGAAAGTAAAAAAGGCTTGGAGTGAGAAGCCGGTTTTCGAGCACAAGAACATTGATCTGTCCTCAGACGACAAAGCAACGGACAGTCAGACTACTTCAACTGACCTGAAAAGGAAAGCCACTGAAGAACAGGCTGGCAGTTCAAAGAAGCCAAAGACTACACTGACGAAGAGCAGTGCGTTTCTGAGGCAGATAGAGAGCCAGGTCAAGACTGTGAATACTGAAAAAGCTATAGTGAGCCAAACTGAGAAGCAACCTCTTCAGAATACTGTGCGTAACCAGTCAGTAGGACATAGGCAATCGCTACTGGTTCTTGCAAAGATCAGGCCAAGGCAGCAACTTCTGAGAAGGTAGTAGAGTCGGCGGAGGACAAAGGCAAAGGCCAAGTGGACAAAGGCAAAGGCCCAGTTTCTTCAACTCTGTCGGGTGGTGTCTCTATTCCAAATACTGAACAAATTTTGCACCTGGTAAAACAGGACAGGTTATAGCAAATGCAAACCCATCCACTGAAAGGGCATCTTCTTCTATGAAAAGCTGATTATGTAGCTTTACCTTACATGGCTCCAGTGACAATATATGAGCCTACTGGTTCTCATCCAGCTATAGTAAAGGACAAATGTTCAGTCCTCATATAGTCTTCTTGGAATACTATTGTCTGCTGTATGGGACAATTGTTGGAGGCTGCTGGGTCAGAAGATGAAGTGAAAAAGGCTAAAGCTGACTTGAAGGAAGTTGAAGACCAGATTCAGAAGCTCTAGAAAGCACGAGATGAGCAGAATATACAACATAGGGTACTTGAAGCTCATTCAGAGAGGGTTATTGAAGTATTGAACAAGAAGCTAGCTAAGGCAGAGTCTGAGATAATGATGATCAAGAATCAAAGGAATGAAGCATTGAGAGTTGCAGAACGGGCTGAAACAATGCTGAAAATGAAGAGAGTTGAATTCAACTCCTTGTTCAATCGCCATACAGCTCTGAAGTCTTCCCTCACTAATAGATACATTTATAACAGCCTGGCTGAAATTTTAAATCCAGTAGGCAATGTTGTTTTTTATTTAGACAATTTGAAGTCTTTGATGGAAAGTATGCAGAGTGATTTGAAGGACAAAGTGACTGAGTATAATAATGCTCTGATGAATCAAGCAATATTGGATTATATTGAGCAGAATAATTCCCTAGATGAAGCAGAAGAAGACAAGGAAGATGAAGACAAGGACGACGAAGCTGATAAGGAGGAGGATGACCAAGAAGAAGGGCATACAAATGATCATGATGATGCCCCACTACCATCTCCACCTCCAGGTGTCAGAAGAAGATGCCCTTTCAGTGGATGGGTCAGCATTTGCTGCAACCTATCCTGTTTTACCAGGTGCAAAATTTGTTCAGTATTTGCAATAGAGACACCACCCGGCAAAGTTGAAGAAGCTAGGCCTTTGCCTTTGTCCACTTGGCCTTTGCCTTTGTCCTCCGCCGACTCCTCTGCTACCTTCTCAGAAGCTACTTCCTTGGCCTGATCTTTGCCAGAACCAGTAGCGACTCCGCTATGTCCTACTGACTGGTTAGGCACAGTATTTTGAGCAAGTTGCTTCTCATTTTGGCTCACTATAGCTTTTTCAGTATTCCTAGTCTTGACCTGGCTCTCTATCTGTCTCAGAAACGCACTGCTCTTCGTTAGTGTAGTCTTTGGCTTCTTCGAACTGCCAGCCTGTTCTTCAGTGGATTTCCTTTTCAGGTTAGTTGAAGTAGTCTGACTATCCGTTGCTTCGTCCTCTGAGGACAGATCAATGTTCTTCGGCTCGAAAACCGGCTTCTCACTCCAAGCCTTTTTTACCTGCTCATGAGCATCTATAGCAGTGGCCCAATACAAAAATTGCCAAACATACCAAGCTTTAAAAATATTCTGGGATTTTAACTTGGCAGTTTGCTGGAGCACATTGTGTGACAGGATTTGACAAAGGTTAATAGAAACCTTTGGATCCAATGTCTTGGCCAACAGCATAGCAAAGAGTTTCTCAAATACATATGTTGGATTGTTCTTAAGGCTTACTGCTTCAGCCACAAATCTATAAGCAGTGGAAGCTTCCGGTCCTACTACTAGAACACCTTGACCACTTGCCTTGCACTTACGCTTAACCGCTTCATCCTCCTTCAGGGCTATACTTATCTGCTATGGAGTTGCCACAGATGGTTTGGGCTCATTGGGCATCTGGAATGCAAAAGCTATGGCCTCTGATGTAACCGACACCTTTTTACCATTCACCATGGCACTGCCATCTTCAGTGTCAAAAGAATCAAGAACCTGCTTTATGATGTCTACATCAAAAGCAATTCTGGTGGCTCGCAGAACAACTCGGAGATCCCATAGTTGTAGCAAAGCCATTGCTTGGTTCGTGAAGAAATATCGCTGAATCTTACTGTACGGAATGATGGGAAGGCTTGCCTTTGCAGCAGCAACTATGGCTTGGGTTTCCTCAAGAGACTCCTACATCTTGTCTGAGCGTTTCCTTCTACCCATACACTGTGAGGACGATGAAACAGGAGAAGGAGAAGAAGACTTACTTGATGTGCCAAAGCCGTACCCTGGTGTTGATGGTAAAGCTAGCTGACAGTCAACTGTCTCTTAAGAGGATGAGGTATGTGGCTGTAGCGAAGAAACCTCAGAGCTCGGTGATGGCGAATGTATAACGGAAGGAAAGCGTCGTGCAGGGGATTTGTGAGAAGAAATGCCGACTCTCTTGACTGTTATACGTGTTCGCGCCAAAAAATCTCCACCACTCGCCGCTCCTAGACTTGTGTGCATCGCTATTGTCGTTGCGAAATGCATTGGACAAGACTTCTACCCATCCTTGAAATGATTACTACTGGCGTGCCATCTGACCGTTGGGTGCTTAAAAATTGAAAAGTGTGTTTACACTGATACTGGACTGGTTTCCAGTCTGGCTTGATTATACTAATACTAATTCTAAGATCAGTATGGTCTGGTTCTACTGGTACTAGTTCTGAAATCGGGACTGGTTGCACATGAAAAAGCCCAAAAATATCCGATTTTGGTATCTCTTGCTCTGCAGTTCTCAGTTCCTTAGTACCTTGTTCTTTCTCAGTCTCCCTAGCTTCTGTATAGTAAATCTTGATCTTTGCACCATTATATACTCCTGGCAACAATAATCTAGATAAATCTTTTAGTCTGACTGTACCATTGGAAAAGACCCAATCTACCTCAAATGGTCCTGCCCAGGCAATGTTCAGGTTTGGCTTCTTCGGACCCAGTCGAGACTGATAGAGAAGCACCAAATCTCCTTTCTGAAATCCCTGAACCTTAATTCGGTGATCATGCCAGTGCTTCCTTCATTGTTGAACAATTTCTTGTTCCAACATAGCCCGTTTCTTGAGTTCATCTAGCTGCATCAATTCATCTAGGCTCTTTCTCAGATTGTGGTTGAAGTCTAAGCCATACTTCACAACCATTCTCAGACTTGGGATAACAAACTCCATAGGAACCCCAGCTTCAGTTCCATACACCATTCTAAATGGTGTCATCCTAGTAGTGACCTTATAAGTTGTCCTATACGCCCATAGAGCAATCTGGAGTTTCAAATCCCACTGGTCTGGTTTCTTTTGCACCACCTTAGTGAGAATAGTCTTGATTGTCTTGTTGCTACTTTCAGCCTGTCCATTGCATCTAGGATAGTAAGGATTAGATTTCCGATGCTTGACTAAAAGCATATCCAATAGAATTTCCATGGTGTCATTGATAAAATGTGTTCCTTGATCTAACACAATTTCTACTGGACATCCATATCGGCAGACAATATTCTCAAATAGAAACCTTGCAGTTGACTTGGTTGTGTTGTCAAGAAGAGCCTTAGCTTCAACCCACTTAGTTACATAATAAGTAGCCATTACTATGTACTTGTTCTTCCTGGAGGTAACCTTCTTAAAAGGTCCCATAAAATCTAATCCCCATTTCATGAACACGCCCAGTGGTTGTACTGGCGTCAAAGGAGTCATATCTGCAGCTGTTGGTCAACCCATTCTTTGGCATATGTCACAAGTTTTACAAAAACTTCTGACATCAGCAATTAGTGTTTGCCACCACAGACCAGCTTGCAGAATCTTTTTGTGTAGGTTACTTTGTTGGAAAAGTGTCCACCAGATTCACCATTATGTGCTTTTGAAATCACTTGCATTCTTCCTTCCATAGGCACACAACGTTGAAGTATACCATCAACACCCAGTCGATAGACTAATCCTCCAATGATAGTAAATTTCAAGCTTTTTATGATCAAAGCTTTCTTCTGGTTCTGCTTCCAGTCCTCTGGAAGAGCACCTTGGAAAAGAAATTGATAAACATCATACCATTCAGGATCAACTGATTCTCCTGCCGCTAGCTGAAATAAGTCAGTGTCCACTGGTTCATCTCTCAAGGGTGATTCTGAATAACCTTCCGTACTTCTTGAGAGAAAATCAGCTCCACAATGATTCTTGCCAGGCTTATGGAAAATTTTGAATTCAAATTCCATTTGGAACATCATCCATCTTATCAGCCTGCCTTGAATAATGACTTTATTAATCAAAAACAGAAGAGCTTGATGGTCCACATAAAAATGGAACAACTTTCCCAACAGGTAATGCCTGAACTTTGTAGCACTAAAAACCATTCCAAGGGCTTCTCGCTCAATAATTGTATAGCCTTGTTCAGCCTGACTAAATCTGCTCGACTGGTAAACCGGATAATCAGTCCTTCCGTCTGGCTGAGCTAATATTGCCCCCATTGCCAATCCCGAAGCATCTACATGTACGTGGAAAATAATATCCCAGTTTAGCTGTCTAAGGACTGGTTTACTGATAATGGCCTTTTTCAGATTTTGGAAACTCTCCTCACATTCAGCAGTCCAGTTGAACTTACTGGTCTTCTTTGTAAGATCATATAATGGGACTGCTTGAGAAGCAAACTTATGTACAAACCTTCTATAGAAGTTAACATAACCCAAGAAAGAGCTCAACTCTGAAGCATTTCTTGGTGCTTTAGCTTGCTGAACACACTGAATTTTGTCGTTGGCCATCTCTATTCCATTTCGGGAAACCACATGTCCCAGTAGTTGTCCCTTCCAGACTACTGGAAACCACATGTTCCAGTAGCTGTCCCTTCTTTTCAAACAAATCCGCTTCTCCTGACAGCGTTTGAAAACCATTTCTAGGAATAGTAGGTGTTGTTCCTCATCTAAATATACAGTAAATTAAATCCATAAAAATGGCAAGGAACCGATGAAGGAATTCATTAAACCTCTCCATCATACACCGCTGAAAGGTAGCTGGTGTATTGCACAGGCCGAAAGGCATCAGCAGATACATGAAAGCTCCCCACTCGATGATGAACGTGGTCTTCTCTCTATCTTCAGGAGCGATAACTGGTTATAGCCACTGTAACATCCATAAAGCTATACATTTCATATCCTGCGATCTCATCAAGCAACATGTCAGTAAAAGGCAATGGAAATGGATCTTTGATAGTTTGGGCGGGTTCTTCCTTCCCTGGTTCAGTATAGGCAACCACTGAAAGGTCTTTGCCTTTCGTAAAGTGATGAATCCTGATGCCACAATTGTTCCATAAGTGACCAAAAGCCTTACAATAGGTACATTGTGGGCACTCGTTGGAGATATGGTCCTTGGATTTTCATTTCAAACACCAAGTCTCCATTTTCCGAATTGGTTGTCTTGTGTGGCTAATTTTAGCAATTTCTCTAGCCATTTCTTCAATTTTCTTGGTCCAAAATCCCTTCTTTGACTTCTCCTTGAATCGTTCATCAGAGCTGCTTTCAGAGCTATTGGACACCTCACTGGAATCAAAACTTTCAGTAGCAAAACTAATACTACTAGACCTTCTCTTTTTGTGGCTCTTTTCCTTCTTGGCCTGTTGTTCCAGCTTCAGTGCCCTTTGGACCAGATCATTGAATTTCTTGGTAGGAGCTGGTACCTCCTGCTCCCTCAGATTTTTGCTTCTGAAACCATTACAAAAACCATGCCCTCAACCTCTTCTCAGATGGCGATTCCTGTAATTGCCTGGTTAGCTCCTTGACCTTTTCCACATAGCTTGGGATTGATAGATTCTGTTGTTTGATGTTATCTAGTTCACAGAGGATATCTTCATCCCCTCTGTTTTCGGAATATTCCAACGTGAAGGCTTTAAGAAATTTGTTGTATTATCTGAGTTGGCAGGCGAAGTAATAGTAATACCATTTCCTCGTTGCCTCCTTCTAGGTTTGTGGGAAATATTCCCCCCAATCATCTTCATCAATATTTTTCAGTTAAGCATACTGCTCAAAATCTTGTATATGAATGTCTGGATCATCCTTCTTACCTCCCTTGAATATTGGAAAAGAAATTTTCAGGGAAGCTGTGTAATCATTCCGAATACCACTGATCCGACCACTTCTCTTCTTGGATTCAGAATGGCTCTTAGAAGGCTTCTTGCAATTGTCAGTGTCAGCATCCCAATCAATCTTTGTCTCTGTCTCTGTCTTGGTGTCAGTGTCTTCTTTGGCCTGTCTGCTAGGAGTGTGGTGACTGCCTTTACTTCCCTTGGTACCCTCATCCCCCTTCCGGGACCGAGAACTCTTGGCTTTCCGTGCTTCTCTTTCTGCCCGTCGGCGTTGAGAATGACTGGACTGCTCTGAGTCATGCACCTCATCACCCTGACTATGCTCCTCCTGAGCCTCAGTGTCAGTCATCTTCTCTTGCTTGGGGTCAGACTCTCTTCATGACTCCTCAGGAATAGGATCAACACGGATGGTGGACTTCCGGCCACGACTGGATTTGGGTGCCATTGCTAAAAACTTCCAACTGGGAGAAGAGTCTTTCAGTCAACGAGCTTCAGCTCCAGCCACCATGATTGCCAAAATGGAATTGGAGCTGATCTCTTGAGACAGCTAATTCCAATGTTAGAAGATTTCAGCTACTAGTGTGAGAAGATTTCAGACAGTAGACTAGACAGAAATCGGAAACTAGACTGGAATTTGGATACTGGAATAAGAATCAGACTTATGTACTGATAATAATGTTCAAATTCAGATTCAGAGTACTGGACACGAAGTAAGTGTAACTGGAGTATGTGCCATGATTGGGATTACATATAAAATATTACAGTGAGTATGATATGATTTACAGAGAGAGTACAGCCGACAACAATTGCCAATGATTCTCAAGTACAAGTGTAGCCAAAGTGCTAACCCAAATGCTAACAATTGCCAACCCGATTACAATGTAGTGGGCCCTATTTATCCACTTTGGGTTTACTATAGTAATTACCATAGTAACTACTAAGTAATTTGTTGCCCGTCTCATAAGAGAACATTCCCACTTAGTGAAAATATCCAGCCGTCTACAAGCTCTACATTGAGGGGTGAGATTTGGTAGCTTGGAAATGTTGCCAAAGTGTTTGATGGTATACTTTGTCCCCAGCCCGCAATGCCAGCATACACAACTCGCTCGCCAACATGGAGTAGAATATTTCTAGTGTGTAGATCATTGTTGCTTCCTCAGTTTCCTCTGCGAGTTTTTCTTTGTTGGTTCCACCTGCTTTGTCCTCCTTCACCTGTGTCCTTGGTGATTAGTGCCATTGACGTGCTCACTTTGGCATGTGAAATGGATACTGTTGCGAGAACCACCTTCAAGGGCTTCAGGATCAAAGCCAGCAGGCAAAAAACTTGAATCCTTCAAAAGAATTAGAGAGATTTTTAGTAGGGTCTTCAGGGAATTCCAGAGGGGACCTTCTGCAGATGGTGATGGAGCTACATACGGAGGGGAACTTCTAGAGAGGAAGGACCTGTTGGATCTGGTGATGGAGATACGGATGGAGGGGACCTTCTAGAGAGGAAGGACCTTCTAGAGCTAGTGATGGAGGTACGGACAGAAGGGACCCTCCGTTAAGGGATAAAGCAATTTGGCAAAGAAGAAGCACATAATAACTCACGGCCATGACCACCGCATTGGAGCTTAACCTTGCCATAGTTGATGGAGTGCATCCACCACCCCTTGCTCCTGCTACACCCGGGGGGTTCACCTTACATAGTATGTAACCTATCATGTGAGTTCAACAGAAGGGTATTTAAATCCCTTAAAACTTACAGAAATAAATTTACATAAGGTTATGTTTTGTTCAAATCTCCAAAAAAATTACAGAATTTAAAAGAAAATGGTTCATTATATTTCCTAGAAAATTCACAGAATAGGCATTTTAGAAAAAGAGCCTGAACGCACGTGATATATGGTCTTAAATATAGTGAATCCCCCGGGCTACTGCAACAATCGCAGTAATGCCGTTAGTGAGGCTGCAGGATGATGGGAAGTTGCATGGCAATGGGAGGCACTGAGTAGCGATGGTTTTTTGCAAATACGCATTGACGGCATCCCCACTCCCACTTGTCATATTTGACATCCGTTATCTTTGAATTCAAATTAAAGTAAAATCAAATAGTACGTGAAATCTCATGTTCGGATTCAAGTTCGAAGACTGTTCCCCCGAGTCCTGGAAGGATCGGCCTCAACTTTGAATAGCCAGAGTTTTCAAGAAAGTCTTTTTTCCTAGAAGGCAAACAATATGTGAAAGGATCGGCCTCAACTTCGAATAGCCAGACTTGGAAGCATACTCACCCACTGTTTGGGAAAGTTTTTTTCATAGGGGGCTTGGTTTCCTCCTTACCAAGATCCAAACCAGAAACACTGGTAAAATTTTCTAGATTTGTGGGAGTTTTGAGCTAGTTTCTTATAGATTTTATAGGGTTTTATTCCCTTTAACTTCGTTGGCAAGTGGATCATCTTGGTTTTCAACTGGCTCAAGGCTAAGCTGAGGGAAACATTTCCCAAACATTATGCTCAGCCTCACGCTTGAATGAAAGGGATCGCCCTCGAGATTCAATGAGCAAGCCTTGGAAGCATACTTTGGCCTTTGGACTCCAAAAGTTGGGAGCATGCTCCAACCTTTGCACTCTCCACTCTAGAGTGCTTATGCAATGGCCCTTAATCTCAAGTTTGAGCTAGAGTTTTTCACATTCTCTTGTCACAACAATTTAGTTCTAGACAACTAGAGGATTTGAATTGGGATTTCTATCACCAATGAACATGTCTACAGTATGTAGAAGCTAATTCCCAAGACCGTGTATAATTGTAACATTCCTTGTTTCATCTTTGTCACCACAACAAGGATAGCCACATGGTTGAATGCCTTGTACATCAGACCATGCTCAACCTAGAGTTTGGGTTTAAAGTGTGTTTTGACATAATGCCTAGTACTAGAGAATCATGCTTGAGGATGAAGGTTCATAAGAAGTCATTTCTGAACAAGTTTGTAGTTTTGATACATGTGATTTTACTAGTCCACGAATTAAAAAGCACTAAAGACTGCATCCAAAAACAATGTGCATCCTTAAACATTGTTCACCTCTTCTCAAGAAATACTATAGAGAACAAGAAGAATTGTCCCATTTTTGTGTATTTTTCCCATAACTCCTAAATATGTGTTATAGTGTTTCTCCACCATTGACTATAGACAATTTCCATGCACATATGGCTCTTAGTTAAAGAGAATATTTTATTTATGGACATTGAACTTTGAATTCCTCTCTTGTTAGATGTATGCGTTGAGGTTCATACATTGTCAAATTTTCAAGCTTATAGTTGAGACTTTGTGAAACTTATGTATCTATCGTATGTAGAATGTGTAATTTTTGGTTTAGTATTTTATGCCATTAAAAAATGCTCGAGATTTAATCTAGGAAAGCTCGCAAAAATTATTTTGATTCTAAAAGCTCAAAATTAGAAGCTCGCTAAAAAAACACACTCTCCAAACACCAAGTAGAGCTTGTCACTCTACTATGGAAGAATGATAGGACTAATGTGAAGACATGCTTGCGGCACCTTAGGCTCTCAAGCACCAAATGGACTAGTCATCCATTCTAGAACGATGTTGTAGGGTAACATAGGGATCCTCTACCAGCTAGAAAAAGGACTAATGAATATGCTTTATCTTTTCTACCCCATAGTTGAGGACGACTATGATTTCAAGAGAGAGGTAATGTCATAATAACTAATATCTAATTCTCCTAAATGATTTTCTCATGTTAAAATGATCATTTAATATGGGGAAGTGTTAGGGGAGAAAAGGTTGAATATTGGTTAAGCTGGCAAATCGGCCACAGTAGGGATCCAGAGGAAAAATAGGGATCCAAAGGGGGGGGGGGGGGGGGGGGGGGGGGCATCTGCAAAAGAGCAATGTGCAACAATGGGCTTAAAAGACCTATGGTTCAGCCCATTAAGACTTCCAAAATGCTAAGGTTCCAAAATTCAAAGGTTGTGTCCAAAGGTCAAAAGCCTAGGAAAATTGGATGTTTTGAGTGTGCTCAAAAAGTCTTCACAAGTCCTACATAGGAGGGGGCGAGCCCTGGAGGTAGGGAATGAGAGAGAAACACACACACACACACACACACACACACACTTAGAAGCTCCTGTACACAAAGGGAATGAGGGACACATGTCAGCTCCCTAGCGCAGATGTCCACAAGGTGTACTCAAATCCTATTGGATGGCCATGGAGGTGGACCAATGAGAACTAGGCTAGAGTAAATCTAGTTTAATTAATCTAAAAACACTTAATAAAAGAACCAATAGTAATTAAGCTCTCTAGAAGACTATTGGACAGTCTCCCAAGGGGTCCGATGAGCATTCAGCAGCTCAATGGCTTGTCTGATTCCTATTGGTGGCAAGGAGACAAAAGGGGTCCAATGAGAGTTTAGTTTCATTAATTAATTACCTAAATCTCTCACAAAAGTGGAAAGGGGGACACATGTTAGAAGGCTATCACTTATGCTATTTAAATTTCATTGGCTAAGCCTGGCATGGACCAATGGGGTATCAGGATGAGAAAATAGTAAGAGGGGTCGACCAAGAAAGAGAGGGGGCTGATTTTCTCAAGTCATTATTGCATACACACTCACATTAGTCCATGTGTGGAGTAAGAAGACTCTCTCTCTCTCTCTCTCTCTCTCTCTCTCTCTCTCTCTCCTTCTCAAGCTTTAATGGAAAGCTTATCACCTACTCCAAGCTTGTGAGAAGGGAGGCCTACACCAACAACTCTTGGCTTTGTGATGCAAATCCAACCAAGATCCAAGCTTCAATGCATGATCATCTCCTCTACCATGCTAGTTACTAAGCTAAGCTATGCTAATATGAGTGATTATGTGAGGAGATGTACATCTTTCTTGTAAGACTACTCCTTCTTCCTCTCAATCTACTCTCATACCCCGCTAGCTCTCACCATCTTCAAAGGTGTGTGAGTTCTTGGGTCTAAGACCGTAAGGGAATTGATGTTGTGTTTAATAAGTGTTCTGCTTAGTGCTTGAAGTTTCCATCTTCATTGCACTAGCTAGTATTGAAGGAACACAAGAATTGTATTGTAAAATGTTTCTCTTGAAGGGAGAAACCATAATACAAAGCCTTTCAGAGGGGGGACCGGCTCCATGCAAATCTGATCCTCAATTGTTGTCAATAGCTTAATTTCTATCTCTTTTGAAGTATTTTTCATGCTATATAACTAGGTGCTATGCTTTTTGTTGCTCTCTCTCTCCCCACCAAAGCACTCTTGTTATTCTCATTAGGAATCTATTCTAATGAAATGCTCAATATGTTCATGATATTTTCCACTACACACAAGTTAGTAGGCCATTAAATATTACTAGGGAAAGGTGTATTCTAGTGAGGGGATGGTGTTCCTTAAGTTTCGTACAATTCTGGTATGATTTGATGGGTTTCCTTCCGTTTGTGTATGTGGGTTGGGTGATGTAGTTGAGAGTAGTCAGACTCTATATTGCGGTTTGTTTGGCCTTCTAGAGTGTTGTATGTGTAGGATGGTCTCAGTCTGACAAGCTAAAGAGACTTCCTCCGTGTGCCTATCGTGTCATTGATGTCCTTGATTATGTTGATCTAGGTTGTGTTTCATACACTTTATGCATGGTGTGATTCGCTCCCTCAATAGGGTCTTGAAGAGAGCTTGTGCATATGGTATCCAACATCTTCTAGAGCTAGCATACAGTAGACTCCAACTCCTTATCAAAGAGCTATTGGTACTCTATGATGTCCTCCATTATCTACTCTCTCGCAATGTGGCAGAATGTAACGGGCCCTTCAAGGCCACTAGTAGCCCCATTAAACCTAAGCTAGGAGCCATCAAAATGACATGTTTTTTCATGTCGATTGATAGCATTGAAGAAAAAACTTACGAAGGTCATCAAGCACATGTGATGCATGCATTGTAACTGCTATTTTTAAGTCTTGCACACAATACAAATTACTTCACACATTCTAAACTAACATGAGGAAACCATAATTTATGGTTATCATGCATTTCATGCCTACCTATGCATTCTCCAAAACCAAGATAGTCATGCATCATGCACCTTAGAATATCTCTAATGTATGCATTGCCTCGACCTGTGTCGACTCACGTCCATGAATTCTATGTCTAATCATAATTGTTGCAATTCTTAAAGTAGGGTACAAAGATATACATTGATATTCTTCAGTTTGCGCTATTGCGACACAATCAAGCTCGAGAATAAATGTCCTTTCTTAGCATAGCACTAGCCATGGCGAAATAATATTGTAGTTGACAATGGCAATTGACCATGCACTATAACATGTTGATTGCTTCTTGATTGGGTTTATGCAGCCATCAATAGCCAAGTTGAGGCATAAATTCTTTGAATCTTGTTAAAAATCCGGCCATGTGTAATCAATGAGCTTCGAAGCCGCACTATCCACATGGAAGTTTTAAATTTGTAAGTTTTCCATTTTGAGTTTTGTTAACAATTCGGAAATTTTTTTGACCAAAATATCCATCAAATGCTATTCATTGTATATTCTAAAGGAGCCAAATATATCTTACGTATGGAGAGAGAAACACAATTCTAAAACAAATAAAGCTACAAGTAGAAAACCCCATGTAAAACAGTTACAAGTCATGAAAGATTTGTAGATAAGGGGTACTCCAATCACTTCAAAACTACAAAAGCTTTATGTAATGCTAAGACAAAGTACAAATTATTGGGCTACCAATGTTTGGAAAGGATGTGCACAATTGCATACTAGAGGAGATCATGGAGAATTTCCTTGTGAAGAGAGATAGAAAACCTCCACGTCGTATTCCTCTATGCACATTATGGAAAATGAAGCCGTTAGAATAGTGGGTTTAGGCACTGAAGGCTTAGTGTCCTAAGAACACTAATGCTTTCCACATTGCCATCCCTCACCATGGATACAACTGTCCATAGGATTGATACACGATTCAATAGGACGTTCAATGAAATCAAGAAAAACATCTTGATTTTCCACATTGTTGTCCCATTGCAACCGTTTTGTGTAATTAGTGTATCTCCAACATAGTGTGTAGACTCTATTTATAACTCACGAGTATTCTAAATGAGTTACCATAGCTAAGAGGTGTCTAAATCAATGACAAGTTTTAGGCTTTTTGAAGGTACTGGAGCATGCAAGAATACCTCAAGTCCTTCACTTGCTATCACTTATCATCAGTAAATAGCCCCATCATAACTGGTGATTAAGTTTGAGAGCTTGACCAAAAATTGAAGGGACTAAACCTAGTCTCGACATGATTTTCATCATGGTAAGTAGCTCCAAACTAGAGAGACAACCATTCCAATTTGATTGCTTCTTTGCTAATGCATACTTGTAGCATATCCTTTAGCATGAGATTAACAATTGTAAATTTTCTATTCATCTTTCAATGACTGAGAGTACTGATACTAAGTTGTTTCTCCCCAATTGTTTACAAACATTACTCCAAAAATGATTGGTAAACATGGGTATCAACGAGTCCAAATATTTCTAAGGAATTTGTATTATCCATATAAATATATAAACGTCCATCTTGGTTAACTTTAGAGATTGAATAGTGAATAGAATAACATGTAGAAGGCTAGTCAATTTGTCAACAAGCACCCAAACCAGAACATAACCTCTTATGTTGATTGGTAGACCCACAATAAATATCATAGAGATATTTCACATATAGTATGCAATGCTCACCAGCTATCCAATTCATGAATTTGCATGTCACTCCAAAGTTTCCTTTGTTAAACACTAGGGCCCATAACACCTAGTGTCATGGATGTGACCAACACCTAGGGACTTTGTCGTGACACATAATTGGAATAATAGGCACCAATGTCAATCCCAAAGTCCCATATTATTCATATATGGAATATGTTTCATATAATGATGTCTAAAAATATGGCACCCATCAAGTACAATATGTACATATGTGTGGAGGTATCTATAAGCACTCAGCGACATGAGTGAGAGGGACACTCATAACCCTTGCTTCACACTAGCTCAACCAAACTCCACGAGTTCCTAGACCATGTTGTACACCTTGTAACTATCAACATGTGCCAAACAAATCCCTACCATGTAGGTTATAATTAAAGGATGTAGAAACGTACTTGTGACACTACTGGCTCAAAATTAGTTGCTCCTACATGACCTTGTCATGTGTCTAAAGTGAAAAATGGATGAAAGCATTCTAGCATATGCATCTCACTTGGAAAACTTAATCAAAGAATATTTAAAAAATGAAACTAAACCAAATTGTATGCTTGCCTAGAGGTGGAAAATAGCTAACACTTACCCGGAGTCAAGTACACTTTCTAGACCTGAAAGGTACACTACCAAAAATCCAACCTCAAAAGGCCTAGTATGTCTTTAATATGTTAAACACTAAATAAGATATTAGTAAAAATCAAGCAATATTGAATTGGTAACCCTAGGTGCGGCCTTGGTAATCCAAGCCTCTTGGTTAGATTCTGCAAATTTGAACCCCTTGGTAAGATTTGTGTCACCAATAGTGATTGTAAGCAATTTGGTAAGTTGAACCTATCTACTACCCCTTGGCACATTGAAAACTACTTTTTGTGTACAAGTGTGAAGAGGTCAATCAATGACCATCAACACTCATGGAGTGATTTGGAATTAACTAGGTCATACCCCTAGAAATACCACTCATATAGCCACAATCAATGCTATAGACTAGACATGAGATGCTCTCAAATTGGAATCTTATTCAAAACTAGGTCAACCTAAGCAGCAAATCTTCTCAAGTTGGAATTGTATTCACATTTGATGTTAAAACAATCTTATCTCCAATTAAAAGAGGAGAAATATTCCCAACACCATAAACAAGCTAGTTGTACTAGAATTTCTTTGATTTTTTAAAACAAGAGATTACCTGCCATGAGGCTCCCATAGCAAATTATGTCTCCCCTTGAAGTAGTCCCTTTATTGCCAACTCCCAAAACTTATGTACCCTTGCATTTGATCCCATGTCAATAAGAAGTACCTTGTAGTATGGGGTAGATCTTGTCCAAAGTAAATGCCAAAATACAAAAAAACCAGGAGACTTGAAATCGTCTAACTGTGTCGCTCCTCTGTGGCCAATTGTCTTGAATGCCAGAAGTAAATTCTTGCTTTAGAATGACTTGCATTTTGATTTTTTCATCCGAGCTTGAATCTCAATCATAGCCATGTATATCAAAAAATAGAGAGATGTCATACAAATTATGCATGCCATCTTGGCTTGGTTCATACCAACGTGTAACGACATACATGTTGCAAAGTCTCCCCCAAGTCCATATGATGATAGAATATTCCAAAATTTGGAAGCTTCTATGCAATATGCCTAACATTTAAGCCTTGCTTTGCATAAGAAGATTGAAAAGATAAGATAGAATGGAGCATGTGTGCTCATAGCCAATAGATGCTCCTATGAACGTATCAATGTCATGGCAAAAGAGAATCAACCTTTTCATACTTTCATGGATAATTGACCTTTTTGGATTGCATATCTTATTGAGATCATAAAAGTAGCATGGATTACCCAATATTGAAAGGAGATAGCTCAAAAAAATTCGCTATCAAATTTTCTCTGACTACAAAACTCTTCTTGATTGAAGAAAGCTTTGCTTGCCAAGCTAGATTTGGAGAAAAGTCTGAAAATTTAAATAAGCTTAACATTATAAATTGTAAATTGAACATTCTTACTGACTTGCATGCATCACCCTGTGATGTGGTTATCTGTGTTGAATTCAGCTTGGAGTGTAGACAATGGAAATAGTCTGTAGATGAGAATTTAGAGTGATGACTGTAGTGGTAATAATCAAACCACTTACTGTTGTAATTGCACAGTGGAGAGTCACTCAGAGACCCAGTCTTGCACCTATAAATAGGGGCCATTACTTCATTTGATGGAGAGGACTTGGGAAGTAACACACTATTGTATTGTGCTCTTGAATCTAGTGTCTTGGAGCTCACTCTGCTCAAAGAAATCCTTTGGCTTATATTGTACTTTGTTCCAGTTATAATAATCTAAATATAGAAGAAAATAACATTTAAGCAACAGCTTCGCTATACTCTCTTCTCGAGAAAAAGTTTCGATCATGTTATGTGTAGTAATTGCCTCCCCCCCAAAAAAGAATATTTTGATGTTCTGAGTTGCAGATTAATAAGGTTGAGGGTAGACACACCTACTTATAACTCTGTTGATTGCCCATTACATTTAAGATTGTTGAGATAAATTCCAAAAAATTTCAAGATCTTGCCTTATTCTGAACCAGCCTCTACTTTGCACCATAAGGGCCAATAGCCGTGCCCCTCCCTTAATACATCACCCATTCAACTTTTTCTTTTGCTAAGTTGCTCATAGATTTTTTTTCAATGAGTTAATTAGAAGCTCACACCTTTACAAAATTGAAGGTAATTGTTGTTGCCCTAATGGTGAGGAAAAAATTAACTTGACGGCAGCCTTCATTTTCCCCAAGTCTAGCTAGTTTCATGTACATACTGATCTCAATGATCTCAAGTAAGATAGAAAGAACTCGCGTACATACCATAAGCAAGCGTGAAGTCTATGGGAGTCCTAGTGCATCACATATATAAAAGACTGAGTGAGTCACTACAAGTAGGTCTCTTCAATCTTTTTTAAGGGTTCATTAAGCGGTATCTGATAAAATGCCTTTAGCAAAGCCAAGATAAAGGGGAATGCAAAGGAAAAACAAAGGGATGGGTGGTGTGGAGAAGGACGTGAGGAGGAGCAACTAGTTCGCTATCAGGTGGACGGGCGGACGAGTGGGTGAAAAAAGGAAGCTCTGGACTAAGGAAGCACTTTTTGCGAGGACAAGGACGTGCACCTTGTGGCCACGTGGAATCAAAAGGGAAGAGGTTGGGAAAAACGTGCAAATGTTTATCTTCCTATATTGGGGTACGCGACAACATTCCAGGGGGCTCGCAGCCCGAGTTAACTCAACGAAGCAGTGTATGCTGAATGGAAGAGGATTCATCTCGGTTTGAATGATGAGAGGAGGAAAGAGGTTTTTTCTTTTTGTGTGCAATTAAGAGCTGCTTGCTACCTTGAATGGAAGGTGGACAAAGAAGGAGAGATTGTAGGTATTGCTTGACAAAGAGGGGGAGATTGTAGGCCTAGGAGTGAATTCAAGACAGAACTGCAAAGGCACAGACTGGGAAACTTGGCATCAATTTATTTATTTATTTTGGGGGGGGGGGGGGGGGAATCAACAAGGTGAGAATGTCAGTTTCAAGATTTCGGAAGGATCTTGGATGGAGGGAAGATCCCAGTAATGTTTGACAATAACATCATCTAGCTATTGGGGCGGTTCTCTCTCCTTTCTGAAAGTGGTTTATGGCAAAAGTATCTCTCTCTCTCAACTATCTACTCTCTCCTGCATGAGGAAACATGTCCTCACCTATCAATATGCCACTTCAGCGTCGGCCACTTCAACAGTTAGAACATCATTCAAACCAAGGCGACTCCTCTTCACGCTCCTTGCTAAAGCTGCATTCTAACATCAAGCCAAAATCGTCTCTCTCTCTCTCTCTCTCTCTCTCTCTCTCTCTCTCTCTCTCTCGAACCACCTCGAATTTGAGGAAGATGCAGAGATTCCAAGGGAGGAAGGAGCTAATGTGAAGGAGGCATGGCAATGGCGATGATGACACAGGAGGAAGCCAATGGTGATTGTGAAAAGTTTATTCTAGCAGCAGTTATTTAAAACACCTCTCTCTCTCTCACACATCTCTCTCTCTCTCTCTCTCTCTCTCTCTCTCTCTCTCTCTCTCTCTCTCTCTCTCTCTCTCTCTCTCTCTCGCTATGTGTGTGTGTGTGTTTGTCTGTGTGTGTGTGTGTGTGTGTGTGTGTGTGAAAAGGCCAGGGTCATTAGAAAATTTCGAAGGTCATTTGGAGGGCCTTGTAAGAAATTGTATTTCTCTCTCTAGAAACTTTTTTTAAAATGCACTTGCACCTTGTGAGTACGTCCAAAAGGACAACCAGACACTTTAAAAAGTAGATTAATATTCCCAATCGTCCTTGAAAACGGTCACTTTTTTATTTAATGTGAGCATCTTTTTCAGGAGGCAGGTGCGGCGCATTCAAGGCAGCTTACGTCATCACTGAAAGTTGAAAAGTCACAAATTGTCAAATAGTGATAGATTTTGAGGCTTTTGACACCACCAATGCGTCCAGAATGCCAAAATACCCTAAAAACGAATGTCTACTTGTCTCATTCCGACATCCGGAGAGGCAAAAAATGTCAAAAAACCCCAAAAAATGGGCTTTTTACTTAAGGCGCGCGAGGAGGCATTCTAAAATGCTAGAATGCCCCTCTGCACGCCGTTAGTACAAAGCTCCTTTTAGGGATTTTTGGACAATTATCTTTCAAGAAAGCCTACCCATGTTTCTCTATTGCACTTTTGCACCATGCTCTCTATCTATCTATCTCTCTCTCTCTCTCTCTCTCTCTCTCTCTCTCTCTCTCTCTCTCTCTCCCTCTCCCTCTCCCTCTCCTTTCTACAGCTTAGCATATTTAAAGAGAGAGAGAGTGAGAGACTCCCATTACTAACGGCGCGCGTGGAGCATGTTTTGACCTCAAAAAACACCTCTTCGCGCCGTTAGTATAAGGTCACAGAAAGACTCTCTCTCTCTCTCTCTTTCCCCCGCCTTACTTCCTCTCTCTATAACACTCACACATACACACATAAACACATACACTGGTGGATGCACAGTACTAAAGGCGCGCATAGAGACATGCACACCGGTTGTGCCTCTCTACGCGCGCCTATAGTATAGAGAGAGAGAGAGAGAGAGAGAGAGAGAGAGAGAGAGAGAGAGGCTCTTTGTGTTTGTGTGTGTGTGTGTGTGTATGTTATATTTGTGTGTCTGTGTGCTTGTGAGTGTGTGTGTCTCTGTGTGTGTTTGTCTGTGTGTGTGTATGTTATATTTGTGTCTCTGTGTGGTTGTGTATATGTTATATTTGTCTGTGTGTGTGTGTGATCAAAATGCATTTTGTAGAATTGTAACAATGGGTGTGCGTGCTCACTCTTATAGACCCGAAATTATGATCTCTAAGGCTAAGATGATGAAGAAAAAACCTATGTGATAGATGGAGGCCTTTTTAGAGATTTTTTTGACATTTTCCTCTCAAAAAGCTCTCTAAAAGAGGAAAAAAGGGGCTTTTTACTAATGGCGCGCGATGAGGCATTCCAAAATTTTGGAATGCCCCCTCGCGCGCCGTTAGTAAAATGTTCTTTTAGGGGTTTTTGACATTCTTTGCCTCTTTGGATGTCGGAGCTAGGCAATTGGACATTCATTTCTAGGATATTTGGGCGTTCCGGACGCATTGACAGTATCAAAAGTTTCAAATCTTCCACCACTTGATAGTTTTGTAACTTTTTGAATTCTAGTGATGACGTAAGCCGTATCAAATGCACCGCATCTACCTTCTGAAAAAGGTGCTCACATTAAATGAAAGAGAGTGATCGTCTTCAAGGACCACTAGATTATTAAATGAGGAGAGGGACACCTTTTATATTTTTGTTAATATCAATCTATTTTTCTACGTAACGTGGGCTCTTCTCTCATTGGAGGAGCTTATTTTCCTCTCTCTTCCAAAAGGCCCTCCAAAAGACCTCCGAAATCTCCTAATGTGGTGTGCGATGAGGTTGTTGAGAGTTGGTCCATAGGGAGCTCGAACGCAGACCTGAGGCAGGGAGATGGAGCACGAGCATGGTCTGCATTGTCCTCTCTCTCTCTCTCTCTCTCTCTCTCTCTCTCTCTCTCTCTCTCTCTCTCTCTCTCTCTCTCTCTCTCTCTCGGCAAGAGGGCGATGAAGGTGGTTTAAAAAGTGCTATTTTTTATTTTTTTTAATAAAAAGGCTTTTAGATTAACGTGTAAGAGTAATAGTAGTTGAAAGCCCTCATGAAATGTGAGTAGGGCACACAATAACCATGCCTTGTCATGATTCAGTCTTGTCTGTCCAATGAGCATCTCCTCTTTGCAATGAATATCTTCTTTGTGCTCAGCCAATAAAAAATTATGTATTTTTAAAAAATAATCTTCTCTTTTTCAGTAACAAAAAGGGAACGCATCATTATGGCCTTAGCCCTTTGGGCAGGCCAAAAAGGTTTGACTCTACTTTTGCATATTTTAATTTTTCTTTTGAAAAACTAATTGAAGGGTGGCTCAACTGTGTTTTTGGAAAGCCAATGGCCATAAAAGTTTAGAACTCAAGAAAATGTTCGTACGTACGCTACCAAAATTTTACCAATTTACTTCAAGGCGATCTTGAAATCTAGCTAAGATTTTGCAATTAATACAACAAACCCTGATTTTAATTGAAAAGTGGTCTTGAATAGCCCCCAAATGGAAAGGCATGTGTGTGTGCGTGCGCGCGTGCAAGAGAGAGAGAGAGAGAGAGAGAGAGAGAGAGAGAGAGAGAGAGAAGTCTCAAAGAGAGTGCCAAAGCTTTTTTTCTTGAGAGAAATAATCTTAAAGTAAATCTATACATATATAATGGAGCTTAAATTTTCCAAACAAGAAGAGGCCTCCCACTTGTCATCCACTGTAACTTGCACAACCGTCCATGTTTGGAACTCCATGAAATAACTACAGCTCAATGACCTCGGTGCTTGAAGGCCTCAGACCAATCTCGACATGCAATAGCTACTTGTGTGTGTGTGTGTGTGTGTGTGTGAGAGAGAGAGAGAGAGAGAGAGAGAGAGAGAGAGAGAGAGAGAGAAAGAGAGAGACAAAGAGAGAGAGTACTTGGTCCCACAGCCAATCATGAACAAAGGTGAGTAAGCCCAAGTTTACGAATCCAGGACAGGGAGAAAATACAGGACGGGTAGCGAGCAATTGCAAATTAACAACGATGAAATGTGGAATAAATTGTTGACTTTGTTTAAAGGTTTTTGCACTAAATTTCTTTGAACTTTGTAGGTGTTCTCAACTTCAAATTCCAATTTAAAGGTAAATTTCAAATGTCGTGGGTGGGATTACACTAGACCTGGGGTTTTCCCTATTAACTTCATAGGCATTCTCACCTTCAAATTAGAATTTAGAGGTAAATGTCAAAATTTGTAGGTGGAATTACACCAAACCTAGGGTTTTTTGAGCACTTGCATACATAGTGCTTTTCTATAAACTTCATGAGGTTTTCTCACCTTCAAATCTAGAATTTAAAATTTGTAGGTGGGATTACACTAAACCTAGCCTTTTTCCTAGCACCAACAATTGAATATATAGTACTCTTTTTAAAAAACTTGGCAAACGTACATGCGAGAAAAGTATATTTGAAGGACTTTACGTGATTTTCCTAAAATTTGTCTCTAAAAATTGGAGATTTTCCTTTAAAAAATTTAAAGGTCTATATGAGCTTTGGAGGTTGCCATCAAGGGTTCTTGGAGAATCTCATAAAAAAATTGAAATGTGAAAAGCCTACATATGATAAACTTCTAGAGATAAACTTACTATAATTGAAGGTTTTAATATTTGAATTTCTTAGTTTGTGCGTATGATGATGATTGTATGCCTTCCCTTTGATCTGCTAATTTTTATGAACTTTGTAGATTTTCTCACCTTTAAATCTAAAATCTAGAGGTAAACCTCAAAATCTATAGGTGGGATTACACTTAAAGTAGGTTTTGTTTTTAGCACTTGAATATATATTTTTTTTTTCCAAATACTTGGAAACCTCCATATGAGAAATTTCAAAGGCAAATGTACTATATTTGAAGATTTCTACACAATTTTCCTTTTTAAAAATTCTAAAATCTTGGAATTTTGCATCTAAAATTTGAAGATTTTTACTAAATTTAGAGGTTTCCATCAAGGACCAATCCTACAAAAAATTTGTCTGTATAAGAAATTTCAGAAGAAAATTTACTGTATTTGATGGAAGTTTGCAGAATCAAATCCAAATATCACAGCAGATCAACTTCAAAGCTCCATCATTGCCACACTACAACGAAAAAAGGTGAAAGCTTCACGACCACCATCCACAAAGAAGCAAGCAAAAGTGCAGAAAGTAGAAGCTAAGCGAACTAGTTCCATTTTGGATGTAGACAAGGCATCTTTGGCATCCTCATCAACAGAGGGTTCAATGTCAAAGATGAGAATTGTGGATCCAGATGTTTTAGAAGCTGAGGCCATGAAAGGACAAGAAAAAGATACAGGTGGAATGAATAAATACATAAATTATTTTCCTTTCCAATATAGGGAATTTGATATCCCTATTCAAAATTGTTGGCTTGCTCCTGATCACTATAATGCACGTATTATGGATAAAAAACACGCTGAAAGTGTGTTATTTGGATTTTCACGGAGTACGACCAAGCCTGCAGCATGTGCATATTTGATGCCTGTTCGAAATGCAAAATCAAAGAAGGGGACTCCTTTGGCAGTAGAAGAGGTAGAGGAGCAAAAAATTAAAGATTATCATTATTGGATTCTTGATGGGCAGCATTCAATCTATGCTGCAAAAGTTTTGCTTCACAATGAACAAAACAACAAAGAGATCTTTGAAAGACTGATTAGCGTGTATAAATTTAGAAAGGCTCGCATTGTTGTGAATGCTCCTCCATTTGTTGCAACTGCTATATCTGCCATTGCAAATGAGGAGGCTCAGGCATTGTATGTCAAGCAACCTTACAGCCAAATATTGAGACATTTACGGAGTCAATGGATCTTCTCAGGACGACCACCAAAGGCAGCAAGTGGAATTGCAGAGGGACATGCATCTCGTGCCGGATGGGATGTAAGTTATTTTCTTTGTCTTTTTTATAGTGTTTAATTAACAAATCTTGCTCAATAGTTTAATTATTTCTCTATTTCTTTTTAGGGTTTTCTTCGATTGGCAAGAATGAGTGCAGCAGCAAGTTGGATTGCTAAACAGGCACACATGGTCACGTACTCTGATTTAGTTTATGATTGCTGGATAGAAATCATTGAAAATCTAGAAGAGGAGAATAAGAAACCCCCAACAACTGTATTTAGATACCTTTGTGGCCTTGAGGAATCAGAGGTAAAGACTATTCAAGAAGAGATTAGAGATGAGAAGATTTTACTGTCAAAGAGTGCAAAGGATGGTGATGCAACTGATGTATGATCGAATCAAGCAGTTGAAGCAAGACAAATTGATTCAAGATGCACTTCTTGAAGGCTTCAACAATTTGAATGAGTCTTCACCATGTAAAGACTGGGAGGAGGTGGTCAAAATGTATAACATCAATGATGTTGTTTATAAAACAATTTTAATGCTATGCGAGGAATGGATCAGATCTAGTTTGACGCGTGGAACAAAGAAAATGGCTTTTCCAGATGGAGCAATAAAATACATGCAATGGGCAATTCACCTTGAAAAGGAGAAAACTGAGCCTAGAGATTTGCCATGGTCAATCTATGTGGTGAGCCTACAAATGGAAGGCAATCTCTACTTGATGCGCCACTTCAATAATAAAGTGCCTATTGGCTTATGTGTTTTAGATATGACAAAAAACGTTGGAGGCAATTTGAAGTGGAGTGAGGAGACATTTAACAATGCTTTGGATGGGATCTTGGCGATTGCTGGAGGGTCAACAGATCCTGGATTTGTCTTTCTTGCATTTGTGGATTTCACTAACTTCACAAAATTGCAATGTGCCTTTGACGCCATGGGAGATAATCTGAGCTACCATTGTTGTGGTGCATTGCATCACTTTCCATCAGCTCCTTGCAAAGGAGCAATTCAATTCCTAACTGTTATTGCCTTCTTGGGACAAGGCAATGCATTTGAAGACCTGAGAAGAAGATTAGAGGAACATCCCATGCCAATTGATTGTTCTCTTCTTCAAGTAGCAGATAACGATATGCCAGATTTGCAATATTTGGAGGCCAAAAAAAGAGCTTTGGTCAAGCACTACATTCGTACATATTGTTTTGAAGACCGCAAGCTTGTTGATGTTTTTGGTGATGGGTCCTTGGTTGCACAAGAAGGAATACAACAGAAAAAAGAAGTTATCTGCTTAATTGATAGTGTGGAGGAGGCAAAACGCGTGGATACCATGCTGCTAGACTTTGTTAAGTCTCATGAAGATATAGAAAAATGGGCTGGACTTCAACAATCCACTTCGCAATCAGGCGACATTGTGCCTGTTACAGAGGAGTGCTCTCCACAAAGAGAAGAAGAACAACAACAACACCATCCTCTGTCAATGGAGGATTTTTTGGAAATGGAGACACGTATGTTTTGAGTTTCTTGTGCATGTTAGTGTTTCTTGTTACTGATTTGATACTCTTAATGTTAGATTTTGCTTTATATAGTATTGATTGAGTTTGTATTTTTTATCTCAAGCATTCAAGGTTTGAATGTAAATAGTAAATTACTTGAGTTTTTGAATGGTGGATCTGTAGACTAAAACTATAACATTTAATACTCACAAAGACTTAATTACTTAAGAGCTTGAACTCAATAAGTTTTGGACCTTTTATCAATACCCCCTTAATATGATACATTAGATCGTAGCATGGTTAAATGGTGATGCTTCATAAATTGAACCTAGCTTAGACAGGTGCTCGAGCCTAAATTTAAACTAACCTTGCTAGAAGGGAGCTTATGTTTGGACTTTGAGAACTAGCATAAGTAATCAATTAGAGCATAGATTAGACATGTGGTGGTGGCTGGCCTTAGAGACCAAAATCTTAATGAGCTTGGAAAGGTATTTAAGTACTGCAATTTACTTAGTTTTAGTACTCATTAAATGCATAGCTTGACAAAAGGTGGACCTTACATGGATCCTAATTTCAAGAGGTGTGGTAGACCTTCAAAACAAGCTCATATAGCTTGGACATGTGGTAGACCTTGCATGAAGACTAGTTTAGTCAAGTGTGGTACACCTTGTAACCAACACCCATTTGTTATATTAGCTTGGACAAGTGGTGGACCTTGCTTTTATGTTTCAATGGAGCATATTTTGGACAGGTGGTAGACCTTGTTTCTCTCCATGCTTCAATGGAGAGAAACTTTAGCTTGGACAAGTGGTGGACCTTGTTTTTATGTTTTAAAGGAGCATATTTCGGACAAGTGGTAGACATAGTTTCTCTCCATGGTTCAATGGAGCCCACCTTAGACAAGTGAAGTACCTTGAAACCAAACCCCCATAATACAACCTACTAAATAGGTTAGAAAATTGGTGGGATATGAAACCATCCATGATAGAGCATAGTATAGGTGAAAACGTAGTGGTCCTTATATCAATTACCCATGCATAGCTTGGACAAGTGGTGGACCTTGATTCTCTCTATGTTTCAATGGATCCTATCTTGGACTAGAGATATATCTTACTTAGTTCCATGCTTCAATGGATTGTAGCTTGGATAAGGAGTGGAACTTCAAACAAAACTCCACAGCATAGCATATATTAACAATTCATGGGTTTTATAGAGATTGTCTTGCCTATTTTGGAGAGTTGGTACACCTTTATTCTCCATTCTTCAATAGATCTGAGGTTGGACAAGCGGAGCTGGAGAAGTGGTCAACCTTAAAATGAAACCTCCCATGCTACAACCCATCATAGATCGTATATGTAGTGGACCTTGAAACTCTTTTATGTCCCTAGCTTAGAGAAGCATTGCACTCTTGATTATCTCCATACATGAAGGCAAGGTTGGACAAGTGGTGGACCTTCAAACCAGAATCTCTATGCAATAATAGGCAAGTGGTGGAGCTTGTTTTCTCCATGTTCCAATGGAGCCTAGCTTAGACAAACAATGGAGCTTGCTTCTCTCCATGTTTCAATGGATCCTAGCTTAGAAAAGTGGTGGAGATTTGCTTCTCTCCATGTTCCAATGGACCATAGCTTAGACAAGTGGTAGACCTTGAAAAACACCCCCCGTATACAACATATTATGGGCTTTTCATGTTTCAATGGCTCCTAGCTTGGACAAATGGTAGAGCTTCCTTCTCTTTATGTTTCAATGGATCCAATCTTAGCCAAGTGGTGGACCTTGAAACAAGAATCCCCCCCCCATGTACAACGTATTATGGGTTTTGAAAGCACTGGGAGAAAATAATAGCTTTGATAAGTGGTGGACCTTGCTTCTCTCCATGCTTCAATGGAGCCGAGGTTGGACACATGTTGGAGAGAAGATGGTTGCCCATGAAATAAGACCATGCATGCTATAATCAATCATATGTTGTACACATGGTGGACCTTGCAATTGTTTTATATGCCTAACTTGGACAAGTGGAGGATCCTTGATTACCTCCAAATATCAACAACAAGCCAAGTTTGGACAAGTGTAGTACCACCAAACCAGAATCTATATGCTACAATAGAGTATAGGTAGGACACGCGATGAACCTTGATATCAAGCCATCCATGCTACTAGAGATGATAGGTTTCACATGTGGTGGAACCTTGTATCAATGTTCTATGTGTAGTTTTTGACTAGTGATAGACCTTGAAACTAATCCCTCTAGGCTACAAGAAAAAAGAGATGGTTGAGGAGGCTAGACTACTTTTGTTGCATCAATGCATCCCATGTTACCACATATACTATAGGGTTCTTGGATAAGTGTTGGATCTTGTGTCAATGCTCCATGTCTAGCTTGGACAAGTGGTGGACCTTGGTTCTCTCTATGCTTCAAATGGGCAATAGATTGGAGACACAGTGGCCTTTTTTTTCCAATGATTTTATTTTTTGGAAACCTTGGAGGCACCATGTAAGAGGCACTCTAAGTCTTCCATACAATGGACCTATTGGACTATAAAATAATGATATCTTTCTTTGATATTGTCATTATTTTATGCATAATATTTTCTTCTTTTTGCAGACACAAAGGAGTTAAGTGATATAAAAACTAGATGTATTTCACACTATGATTGGCATGAAGATCCTTTTGGGACACCAACTTTTCCTATTCCCAAAGATGTAATTTTCCATATTAACGGTGTGGATTTTGAAGTGCGACTTTCATGTATTGAAGGAGCTGGTTATGGGCTATTTGTGCATACTACCCTGGAAAGTGGTTTGACTATTCTAAACTATGGAGGGCATAAGTATAGATTTCAAGACTGGAAAAAGATATGCAAAATATTTCCAAGAGCTTATAAATATTCTCTTCTAGAGGATCCAAACATAGAAGAAGAGGAAGATCAATCATACATTATTGGTTGTGTAGAAGAAGGAAACGTGTCGGGCTATATAAATAGTTCTCACAGTACAAATGTCTGTCCCAACGTACGCTATACATTTGATCCAAATTTGCCACCTTGGCATAAATGCACCTCTTCACACATCAAGTCAGAAGAATATGGCCATGTATGCATTGAGACTATTTGTCAAGTTGAAGCAGGAGAAGAGTTGTTTGCTGACTATAACTTTACTTGACATTGTAAAGTATTGTACATGGATGGAAATCTCAAGTACATGCATCATTTTCATTTTTCATGGATGAAATCTCAAGTAAATATAACATTTGATTATTGTTTAGTTTATGCTCAACGAGAATCTAGAGTGCTCTTATGCTTTGTGTGTTGTCTAACATATTTGACTACCTTGGCCATAGAATCTTGATTCTACTCTAGATTTGTGATAAATCTTACCAAAATTTAATCAATGTCTAGGTTGGACAAGTGGTGGGGCTTCAAACATTACTGTCTTAAACAAGTGGAGTTATCTTACTTGAATAAGTGGTGGCCTTTGAATCCAAATCTAAGCCAAATCTCTAATTATTTTCTTGTAGTCTAGGTTGGACATTTGGTGGACCTTGTATCCATGTTTCCTCAACAAGGGTGGCTTTTAGTTTTCACTTTAAGTACTCATCTTTAATAAAGTGTAGGATGGAAAATGTTGAGTTAGTAGATTGTATTTTAGACAAGTGGTGTTTGGTGTACGAATGCTGAAAATGGTTGCAAGGATTCTAACAACGACTTTACCTTAAATAAATTTCTTACTAGGAGTTCTACATATAAATATGGTGAATAAAATTCTAGTGGTTTTGAGATACCATTTGTGTGTGTGTTTTCTTAGATTCACAAACTGGGATGGATAATGCTCCTATGGTTCAGTCAACAACTATAGAATCCATAGATTCTATGGTTTCTAAAGTGCCCAAGATGGATGATATTTCTATACTAGAGTCTAGTGTTGTGCAACTTGAGCAAGCTTCCAATAATGAGAACCAAGAAATCGATGCTTCAAAAATGCAACATACATCAAAAGAGACTGAAAAGTCCACTCACGAGCTATTGCCAATTGGTACTACGTCATGTAGCGTAGATGTTGAGAAATCCATGCTTACAATTATATTGGATTTAAATGGTCTATTGTTGAAACGTTCCCCTCAACCATCCTCACACCACAACTCAGTGCAAATGGATTCAAAAAGATATATTATACTCAGGCCAGGTTGCATCCAATTCTTGAAGACTATTTTACAAAGGTTTAATGTTGCAATTTGGTCGACAGCTACTAGGAATAATGTGTATCAAATCCTTGCAGCACTAAACAACTTAGCTGAGGATACATTGCCTTTCTTTGCAATTTGGTCGCAAGATGTTTGCTACACCGCTCAAACTCAAAAATTGTTTAGACCCGACAATCCAAACGTTGAGGCAATGTTCAAGCCTCTAGCCAAAATTGCCATGGGGTTTGAATGTGATCCACAAAGAACAGTGCTTATTGATGACTCTCCTTACAAGGGATGTATTTCACCAGCAAACAATTGCATTTTTCCACCACAATTTGATGCTGAGAAGATGGTTGACAATATGCTCTTGGAGGAGCTACTGCCATACTTGATTCAGCTTGATGAGAGAAGGGATGTGCGTGATTTAATTGCTTCTAATCGTTATGGACAACCTATAGTGACAAATGATAGTGAATACAAACAAATCATGGAGTATTGGAAGCAGAAAAATGATGTTTGGTCAGCTAAGGTGTTCTTTACAAGAAGAATACCACCTGCAAAAGGTGACAGAGATGAAACTATCATTGAAGATGCAAGTGACACAAGCCACCGCAATGAAATGAGAAGAGCCCAAATACAAGAGATCTTGGCAAAGGAGCGTACACCCATTGAAAGCATGAAGGCGTCACAATTGACCACTTTAGCTAGGCAATTGGGTTGTAACACAAAAGGAGTTTTGAAGGCAACCACAGCAAAGGCTTATATAAATAAGGTGAAAGCTGAGAACAATCTTCTAAGGCTGGATAGAAAGCAACCCTAAGGTACTAGTGACATGTCATATATTCTTGATACACATGCTTGAACACTCATGTGCATGGTATCTAACAAATCTTTCTTTTTATTCCTTCTTGCAGGATCTTACAAAGGATACTACTAGATGGAGCTCAATCAATAGAGATTTTGATATTTTTGCTCAAAATAATGAAGCAGTCACCTACATTTTTTGTTTATCAATTTCTTGAGAGACTTTATTTTAGTTTGTAATCATCAAATGAAATGAAAAGTATCCTTCTTATTAAGATTGTTGATCTTTTTCTTGTTCAAACCTTTCAATTGTGATTTATAGTTTTGTTAGCATGAGATTGTGCTTTTTTAGTTTGAAAAAAACTGTCAAAGATCCAAGTCTTTTTGGCTTTACTTAAGTTATTAATTGTGAAAGATCCAAGTCTTTTTGCTTTACTTAAGTTATTGATTGCCTATGTAATAGTCCTTAAAACAATATCGGATGGCTTTCTTGCTCCCATGTCTCACATTGGTCTTTAGGTAAGACAAGTGGTGACCTTGAAAGTATGGTCTCATATCTCGATCAAGTGAAGAGACATGAAGCTTAAATATCACTACTATGTATCTAGTGTTAAACTCCATCGAGACAAAGACTAGATAGCCAAATTGCAGTCGAGTTTAAGTGAAAAATCCATTTGAGCTAAGGTAAAACTTATAGTGCCTCATTTTTCTAGATTCTACCCCATCAAGGAAGTTAGAATCTAGCACAAACCAATTAAGACTCTTTTGGAGCCTAGATAGGACAATTCGTGGAACTTATGAAACTTATTATTGAGTTAGAGTCTAGTTTAGATAAGCAAAAGATCTTCAAACCAGCACTTGACTTTCTTACTATTCAATATTCAAAGTCCCTTGAGGCTAACAAATTACATACCCACTTGTAACCTAACTAATGAGTAATTATATAGATCTAAGCAAGTATATATAATGAGTCTTCAAACTAATAATCCAAGGGAAGAGAGTAGCAAGGTCCACTACTTGTCCAAGCTCAGCTCTAGACAACATAGAAAGATGCTAGTTCTACTAATTGTCTAATTATAGGCATGGAGAAATGATAGAAGGTTGACCACTTGTCCAACCTATCATCTCTAGTAAGATGGGAGGTTTGGCCTTAAGATTCACCATGTAACCAACCTATACATCATTGTATTATGAAGAGTAAAAAAGCAAAGCTCCACCACTTGTCCAAGCTAGTTCTAAAATCCACATGGAGATAAGCAAGCTCCACCATTTGTCGAATCTCTCTTCCATTAAAACATGAAAAAACTCATCTATGTTGTATAGGGGGACTTTTTTCCAAGGTCCACCACTTGTCCAAGCTAGGATCCCTAGTAGCACGAGTGGTTTGGTCTCAAGATACACCACTTGTACACTCTATGTCATTATATTAAGAAGAACTATGTATTAAGGTCCACCACTTGTCCAACCTATAAGGTTATATCTTAAATGGTATCCTTTCTCACCACTTGAAATGCCCATGATATGTTTTACACGGGGGTTTCATTCCAAGGTCCACCACTTGTCCAAGCTAACTCTATTCAAACATAGAGAGAAGCAAAGGTCCACCACTTGTCCAAGCTAACTCTATTCAAACATAGAGAGAAGCAAAGGTTCACCACTTGTCAAAGCTAGGCTCCGTTGAAGTATGGAGAGAAGTAACCTCCATCATTTTTCCAAGATAGGTGCCATTCAAACATGGAAAGAATCAAGATCTACCATGTCTCCGAGATTCTAGGCTCCATTGAAACACCCTAAAACCATGATATTTTGTACATGGGGTGTTTACATTCAAGGTCTACCACTTCTCTAACGTATTATACCTAGTAGCATGAGTGATTTGGTCTTAAGATTCACCACTTATCCACTCTATGTCATTATATTAAGAATAACTGGGTGTTAAGGTCCACCACTTGTCCAACCTATAAGGGTATATCTTAAATGGTATCCTTCACCACTTGTCAAGGTCCATCACCACTTTTCCAACCTATAAGGTTATATCTTGAATGATATTTTTCCTCATCACTTGTAATGTCCATGCTATGTTTTACAAAGGGGTTTTGTTCCAAGACCCACCACTTGTCCAAGCTAACTCCATTAAAACATAGAGAGAAGCAAAGGTCCACCACTTGTCCAAGATAGGCTCCATTGAAACATGGAGAGAAGGATGATCCACCATTTCTCCAAGATAGGTTCCATTGAAACATTGAGAGAAGCAATCTCCACCATGTCTCCAAGCTAGGCTCCATTGAAATACCCTAAACCCATAATTTTGTACATGAGGGGTTTACATTCAAGGTCCACCACTTGTCCAACCTATTATCCCTAGTAGCAAGAGTGGTTTGGTCTCAAGATTCACCACTTGTACACTCTATGTCATTATATTAAGAAGAAATATGTGTTAAAGTCCACCACTTGTCCAGCCTATAAGGTTATATTTTAAATAGTATCCTTTCTCACCACTTGAAATGCCCATGATATGTTTTACATGGGGGTTTCATTCCAAGGTCCACCACTTGTCCAAGCTAACTCTATTAAAACATATAGAGAAAGAAAGGTCCACCACTTGTCCAAGCTAGGCTCATTGAAACATGGAGAGAAGGAACCTCCACTGTTTCTCCTAGATAGGCTCCATTGAAACATGGAGAGAAATAAGCTCCACCATGCCTCCAAGTTGCTAGGCTCCATTGAAATACCCAATACCCATAATTTTTTGTACATGGGGGGTTTACATTCAAGGTTCACCACTTGTCCAACCTATTATCCCTAGTAGGTTTGGTCTCATGATTCACCACTTGTCCACTCTATGTCATTATATTAAGAGGAATTAGGTGTTAAGGTCCACCACTTGTCCAACCTATAATGTTATAGCTTGAATGGTATTTTTTCTCACCACTTGTAATGCCCATGACATGATTTACATGGGGGTTTTGTTCCAAGGTACACCACTTGTCCAAGATAAATCTATTGAAACATAGAGAGAAACAAAGGTCCACCACTTTTCCAAGCTAGGCTGCATTGAAACATGGACCTTAATACCAAATTATTTCTAGTAGCATGAGTGATATTTTGTACATGGGGCGTTTACATTCAAGGTCCACCACTTGTCCAACCTATTTCCCTAGTAGGTTTGGTCCCAATTTCACCACTTATCCACTCTATGTCATTATATTAAGAATAATTGGGTGTTAAGGTCCACCACTTGTCCAACCTATAAGGTTATATATTGAATGGTATTTTTTCTCACCACTTGTAATGCCCATGATATGTTTTACATGGGGTTTTTGTTCCAAGGTCCACCACTTTTCCAAGATAACTCTATTCAAACATAGAGAGAAACAAAGGTCCACCACTTGTCCAAGCTAGGCTCCATTGAAACATGGAGAGAATGATGCTGCACCATTTATCCAAGATAGGCTGCATTGAAACATGGAGAGAAGCAAGCTTTACCATGTTTCCAAGCTAGGCTCCATTGAAACACTCTAGGGGGTTTTATTTCAAGGCCCACCACTTGTTTAACCTATTATCCTAGTGCATGAGTGGTTTGGTTTCAAGATTCACCACTTGTACACTCTATGTCATTATATTGTGTTAAGGTCCACCACTTGTCCAACCTATAAGGTTATATCTTAAATGGTATCCTTTCTCGCCACTTGAAATGCCCATGATATGTTTTACATGGGAGTTTCATTCCAAGATCCACCACTTGTCCAAGCTAACCATATTCAAACATAGAGAGAAACAAAGGTCCACGACTTGTCCAAGCTAAGCTCCATTGAAACATGGAGAGAAGGAACCTCCACCATTTCTCCTAGATAGGCTCCATTAAAACATGGAGAGAAGTAAGTTCCACCATGTCTCCAAGATGCTAGGCTCCATTGAAATACGCAAAACCCATGATATTTTGTACATGGGTGATTTACATTCAAGGTCAACCATTTCTCCAACCTATTATCCCTAGTAGGTTTGGTCTCACAATTCACCACTTTTCCACTATATGTCATTATAATAAGAGGAATTGGGTGCTAAGGTCCACCACTTGTCCAGCCTATAAGGTTATACCTTGAATGGTATTTTTTCTCACCACTTGTAATGCCCATGACATGCTTTACATGGGGGTTTTGTTCCAAGGTTCACCACTTGTCCAAGCAAATTCTATTGAAACATAGAGAGAAACAAAGGTCCACCACTTTTCCAAGCTAGGCTCCATTGAAACATGGACCTTAATACCAAATTATTCCTAGTAGCATGAGTAATATTTTGTACATGGGGGGTTTGCATTCAAGGTCCACCACTTGTCCAACGTACTTTTCCTAGTAGGTTTGGTCGCAAGATTCACCACTTGTCCACTCTATGTCATTATATTAATAATAATTGGGTGTTAAGGTCCACCACTTTTCCAACCTATAAGGTTATATATTGAATGGTATTTTTTCTCACCACTTGTAATGTCCATGATATGTTTTACATGGGGATTTTGTTCCAAGGTCCACCACTTGTCCAAGCTAAATCTGTTCAAACATAGAGAGAAACAAACGTGCACCACTTGTCCAAGGTAGGCTCCATTGAAACATGGAGAGAATGATGCTCCACCATTTATCCAAGATAGACTCCATTGAAACATGGAGAGAAGTAAGCTCCACCATGTTTCCAAGATGCTAGAGTCCATTGAAATACCCAAAACCCCTGATACTTTGTACATGGGGGGTTTACATTCAAGGTCCACCACTTGTCCAACCTATTATCCCTAGTAGCATGAGTGGCTTGGTCTCAGGATTCACCACTTGTCCACTCTATATCATTATATTAAGAAAAATTGGGTTTCCATATCTAAATGGATCTTTGCTTGGATAAGTGGTAGACCTTGAGACCTAAATACCCATTCTACACTAGAGCATTGGTTAAGCCTTATACACTTCAAGAATACCTTTAACAACAAGTAGTAGTTATTAGTTGACTTAAGTCTAGTTGAACTCCATGGTATTGAGACTAAGAGAGAGTGTAGCATAAAAAAGAGTCAGGATTTTAATTTGACTTTCTTTCTATTAATGAGTAGATCATAGATGGATTTTGGTATCTAACAAAACCTTAGGGTAGACAATGTAAAACTCATGTCTATTGTTGTGTTTGCATTAAGTGTTCTTGTTCTTTAATTTCAGAACCATTACAGAAAAATGGATTGGCTATATGCTGGCATAAATTGAAGAAAACTATTGAATTACCCATCCAAACTCCTCCAAGACCTTGTCCAAGGAATGAATCACCTCCTTATCACCTACCACTTTCTTTCAAGGACATCAAAAGAGTACTTATCTTGGATCTAGAGGGGTTACTTCTCAAGACAGTTGAAATGAAACATGGAGATTCTATGCCATCTTGGGCTCAACACATGCGACTTGTGGAGGACAAAGATGAAGTTTATCATGTGGTGCGACCAGACGCACAAAGTTTTTTGGATTTTTGTGCTGAATACTTTGAGCTATGGATATGGAGTTGTTATAACTTAACAAGGGTGCAACGCATCACACAAAAGTGTTTTCCTGAGCAGTATACCAAGTTCAAGGTGTTTATGAGTAACAAAAATTGCCAAAATCCAAATATCATGTTAGGATTTACAAGGGTTTATCCCAAAAATCTGAGTGATATTTGGAAGATATTTGAGGATTTGGATGCAAACAATACCTTAATTTTTTATGACACTCCATATAGGGTGATGTGGAACATGCCAGGGACATATCTTATATTTCCAAAGATGTGGAGGCAAACTTCCAAGCAACTTCAAAACTTCTTGCAGAGAACCATAATTCCATGGTTGGTAGGATGGTTGTATGCAAGAGATAAGAGAGTCTATACATACAACACAATTGTAAATCAGTATAGTGATTCTGAGACAAATTATGTCCTTGGTGTGTACTTGTCAACACGAAAGCATTGAATAAATATGGCTATAAGATGCTTTTTTTATTCTAGTGTGTATCTTTCAACATTTGTATAATTTGATATAGTCTTTTTTTTTTTTTTAAAGGTGTGTCAATTTTATGAACACTTGAATGGAGTGCACCCTACTCTAAGGGGACTTCAATGTACTATTGGAGTGCATCCTATTGTAAGGGGACTCTGATGTATTGCTAGAGTGCACCCAAATTTTTGGGGACTCATTTTTTATTTGATTGGGGCCTATGTTGGGTCATATAGTAAAAGAAATTCATTTTTTGTCAATTCATATGGAGGTTGCATTTATTTGGAACTATGAAAGTATTGATGTTTGATGTCAAAATAAAACTTGTAAGTGTGGATCAGAGAATTCATGGACTTTAAATATGTGAGGGATCTTTTTCTTGGGCACAAATGTTTGCTTCAAGAATTTTGTCATTACATACTTTATGTGAAAGAGTTTTAGAACCTAAAAGACTTTGAAAACAAAACTATGGAATCTAAGTGCATGTATTCTTGAATGGCTTGAAAGTTGATGTATACATGCATGTCGCCTTGATGAAGATTTAGATCTGACAATATGGAAAGATATAATTCTTGGACGTTACCTTTGTCAATTTGGTAATAACATATTTAACTTTCTTTTAATATGGGTGAAAAATATATTATTATGTGCATTTGGAACCTAATTGCTTGACCTTCAAACCAAGATTCCTATGTTATTTTTTCATATACTTTTTGGTACTGAATTAAGATTGTGGATGCAAGGTCCACCACTTGTTCAAGCTAGATCTAAGAAAGTATATATACTGAGTCTTCAAACTAGTAAACCAAGGGAAGAGAGAAGCAGGGTCCATCACTTGTCCAAGCTCATCTCTAGACAACATAGAGAGATGTTATGTCTACTAATTGTCCAATATAGTCATGGAGAAATGATAGAAGGTTGATCCACTTGTCCAACCTATCATCTCTAGTAAAATGGGAGGTTTGGCCTTAAGATTCACCATGTAACCAACATATACTTCATTGTATTCTGAAGAGTAGAAAAGAAAAGCTCCACCACTTGTCTAAGGTAGTTCCAAAATCAACATGGAGAGAAGAAAGCTTCACCATTTGTCCAAGATAGGTTCCATTAAAACATGGAAAACCTCATATATGTTGTACATGGAAGCTTTTTTCCAAGGTCCACCACTTGTCCAAGCTAGGATCCATTAAAACATGGATAGAAACAAGGCTCCACAACTCGTCCAACCTTTATAGCTGCGAAGTGTACCGGTTGTCTAAACTAGGCATGGGAAAATAATAGAAGGTCCACCACTTATCCAATATATTATCTCTAATAGCATGAGAGGTTTGGTCTCAAGATTTAGGAATTGGCTGACCTGTATTTCATTGTATTATGATGAATTTGGTTTTAAAGTCAACTACTTATCCAAGCTATAAGTTTATATCTTGAATGGTATTCCTTCCCATCACTTAGAAAACCAATGATATGTTGTACATGGGAGGGTTTGTTACAAGGTCCACCACTTGTCCAAGCTAGTTTCATTGAAACATGGATGAAGACAAGCTCCACCATTTGTTAAATCTAGACTCCATTGAAATCTAGAAAATCCATTCTATGTTGTACATGGGGTTTTTGTTTTAAGGTCCAACACTTGTCCAAGCTAAGATCCATTGAAACATGGAGTAGAGAAACACTCCACCACTTGTCCAAGCTAGGCAACATTGATAGTAGTTGGTTTATTTTGAAGATCCACCACGTGTCTAAGCTAACTCTATTGAAACATAGAGAGAAGCAAAGGTCCACCAACTGTTCAAGCTAGGCTCCATTGAAACATGGACAGAAGCAAGCTCCACCATTTCTCCAAGATAGACTCCATTGAAACATGGAGAGAATCAAAGGTCCACCATTTCTCCAAGCCAAGATCTAGTTGTCCAACCTATAAGGTTATATCTTAAATGGTAATCTTTCTAATCACTTGGAATACCCATGATATGTTTTACATGGGGGTTTTGTTCCAAGATCACCACTTGTCCAAGCTAACTCTATTGAAACATAGAGAGAAGCAAAGGTCCACCACTTGTCCAAGCTAGTCTCCATTGAAACAAGGAGAGAAGCAAGCTCCATCATTTCTCCAAGATAGGCTAGCATGGATAAGTGCACCTTGAAACCAACCTTCCTATGAGGCAATAGAGCATATGCTACATATTTTATGTATGCCCCATGCCTCAAATTAAGAAGTTATAGATTAGAAGTGGACCTTGCTTAAATGTCACATGCAATAAATTAAGGAAAAATAGCCAAGTGGATTGTATTCCTCAATGGATCCTTGCTTTCACAAGTTGTGAACCTTGAGTCACTTTTACATTAACTTGGACAAGTGGTGGACCTAGAAACCAAGCTCTCCATGTTGAGATAAGTTGTAGGTAGGACAGTAGAACATAGACAACGATAATGGATGCAATATACTCCTCTCCTAATAATCCAATTGATTGAAACCATGATATTTTAGTTGTTTTCATTGTGTATTGTATGTGCATAAAGTGGAATGAGACCTTAAGAAAACTCAAATTTTTGACAAAATCTCTATATTTTATACATGATATATTGAAAGTTGTCCAACCTGGGAATTGGGATTTTCCCACTTTACCTAATATGGTCTTGTTTGATTTTCCCAATTTTCATGTACGATGACGATTGAATGCCTCCTTTTTTATTTGTAATTCATCCCTACTAATTGGTCCCAAAGTCAACAAAACTTGCAAGTCCTCAAGCTCTCTACCTTGTGGATCCCTCTAGAGTGTGTTTTGTTGGTGTCACTCTTTGGGCTTTCACTAAGGAACTTGAGAAGTCATCACTCATAGTTTCTCTTCCTAGAAACTTACGCCCAAGTCACCCGCTTTGCGTGCCAACACAACTAACTTTTTCTCTGCTTATGAAATGGCCTAAATGATGTCAACATTGGCTTGCACCTTGAAAGTATGTTAGTATTATCCAATGCTAGAGGAAACTTTATTGTATTTGATGGTATTTACACTAAATTTGTCTAAACTTTGTGGGAGTTCTTACCTTCAAATCTAGAATTTAGAGGTAAATCTCAAATTCTATAGGTCAAATTACAGTAAACATAGGTTTTTTTTTAGCATTCAGATACACAATACTTTCTCCCCAAAATTTGGAAAACCTACATATGAGAAATTTTAAAGGAAAATTTATTGTATTTGCAGGTTTTATTTTGCAGGTGGGTTTACACTAAACCTAGTTTTTTTTTTAGCACTCAAATACGCAATATTCTTTCCAAAAAACTTAGATAATCTACATATGATTATAGCAAACACTTAAATACATTTCTAGGTGTGATTGCACTGAACCTAGCACTTTTTCCAGCATTGGAATACACAAAATCTATTTTATGAGAGATGAAAACTTTGGGACTTTTAGTAGGGAGGGGAAGGTGTCGAAGTGCCTCACACATTATATTTTGAAGGTACCATTGATCCAGCATCTAATGATGATGGTGAAAAGGAAAATTCTCCCTTATCTAGACCTTGCATGCTGGCTAACACATTAATGGTTTCTTGAACTATTATTTTGGTTAAATCTGGGATGGGTATGGAGATGATCCTTTGCGGCCCAACAACATGCTTCATTCTTCATCTCTTCCTACATCAAGTTAGGGGACAATCCCATGGACTCTAGAATGTCGAGTCTGATGTATAAGTCATCCAATGAGAAAAAATGAGCTATGCTTCTTTTCACCTCTTCTAAAATCTTGGAATCATCCATTTTTAGCATACAAGCTCGATGTGAGTGCAACCAAGTGGCAATGTTACTCCTCACAAGATGGATCATTAGGTGGTGATGGCACTACACATCTTCTGCATGTCCATGGCCAATTGCATCTCTCAGATGTGGTACACATAAGCATGATCGTCTTCCATGTTGGCCAAAGATATGTAGTAGCTCCTTGCAGAAGCTATTTAAGGTTAAATTCTCCTTCATCATGGAGTTGGAAGGCCCTATGTAGCTCTCTTTTTTATCATACAATTAAATTGTGTGTGTGTGTGTGTGTGTGTGTGTGTGTGTGTGTGTGTGTGTGTGTGTGTGTGTGTGTGTGTGTACAATGCACAACAAACACCATAAACGTTGGAGATTTCATGACTTGGGAGCAAAGCTTGAGAAAAAAGTAGAATGTCACCTACAAATTTTGAAACGCTACCTCTCAAGGTAAGAGAACCTACAAAATATGAAGGTATTTAGTATTTAAAGTTTTTTTTTCGGCGAGAGAGAGAGAGAGAGAGAGAGAGAGAGAGAGAGAGAGAGAGAGAGAGAGAGAGAGAGAATATAGAAAATTAAACAACTACAAGGAATCTAGAGAACTAACCAATTAAACAGAAAGAAGGAGGAGAATATAAATATTGGTCTCTCTCTCTCTCTCTCTCTCTCTCTCTCCCCAAAAGCTATAAAGCACTCCTAAATCCATTGAATAAGAGCTAGAAAATCTTTTTTTTTTTGGTGCAAAACTCACAATTGTGAGTGATTGTATTATATAGTCACCAACAGATATACAAATCAACCTCAAGCTCAGGCCAAGCCTTGAGGGATAGAGATTTACAACCAAACCTACATAAGATGTGAGAGCCTGTCAAGCTTGGTATCTCACATGTCAAGCTTGGTATTAAACGAATATTTGCTACTTCATGCATGTTTTTTTCTTTTTGAGAATCCATAGAGAGATGTTGTAAATCATTTTTTTTGAAACGGAAAAGAGTGTATACATGTAAAAAATAGAATCTTCATAATTTATGTAGTTGTAAGAATAGAAAACATGCATTTTCTAACCGCGGCAACCCGCAGGTCACATACTAGTTAATATAACATTGTATGATCTAGTATACATATAGAATCACAAGTAGTTAATTTATATATTACAAAGAGCCTCATTGAAATAATGTGAAAGGTACACATTATATATCAATATTTTGAAATAAAAGAATAAAAAAAGCAAAATAAAAACATTAAAATTTAAATTCAAAACACAAAAAATATGTTGATGCTTTTTTCATTAAAAAATATACATTTAATAAACATAGAAAATAATAAAACATTTGTTAATTTGTTAACTTTTTATGATTACATTTGTTAATCTAAAAAGATGAATACAACTTTGGAGAATAGCATTTAAAAGACTACGAGGTCTTTTATTCACAAAGCTTTCAAGGCCAATTTGGACACTTGTCAAGCAATGAAAGTTAAGACTATTTTCAACCAAGAAAATTAAAACAAAGAGAGTATCAACATCAATGTTCGGAAAAAATCATTTTTCCAAACATATAATTAAAATTCCTTTCCTTGAGTTTGCCAAGAGGAAATTTTAGAAAATAAAGGGTATTTTTTGAGGTTTTACACTATTTTTCTCTATTTTAAGACGAAATTTCTCCTTTTCCTCTTGCCTTCAGCTGGCATTTTTGAAATTGGAAACGACACGATATTAAGTTGAGACACATTTTTCCCGAACATGTCCTCGTAAGCTTAAGGGCTAAAAAAGAAGTTGCACGTCCTATTATGAAACTCCAATGTGCAAGTACTGGATAATACTTGAATGTGTTTGAACTCATTGCGAAATGTGAATTATAGGCATTTTCATGAGGGGATTGTTTTTGTAAGCTTATAGGATCATGGCCATTTAGATCCTAGGATGCCATATGAAGCACTACTACGAGGTCACGATTCTGGGATGATTAGCAAGAATCTTAGGAGATGCTAAGGCTTAAGTGAAAGTTATAAAGAGGACATGGCGAGGGGAAGAGAAGGGAGGAGGCTATGTGAGGTGCCAAATGGTTGCGAAGAGGACGAGGGCATACGAACACAGTCGTCTGCAAATGTTGGTGTGTAGCGTGCATGTGATAAAGACCGCATGACGTAGGACAGGGAGGGAAGCTGTGGTTTATCTCTTTATAAAGCAATGTCGCATGCAGAGGACGAACGGTTTGGTGTTGCACTGGCTCATGGCATAATACTCACTTGAAGACCCGGGTGATGAGCTCGATTGCGACGTCTTGTCTCTTGCGTGGTTAGAGCTCCAGAGAATTTTACTTGAAACGTGAGATGAATATGTGAAGATTCTATCTAATAGAAGTGGAATGGAGGCAGGTAAGTCCAGATACCTAGTGACTCTTTTCATTTTGCTCCTTTTGGCTTGCTAAAACAACCTCTAGGGAACTAGTGAAGACCGAATACTTAAGCAGCCGATCGCCTTCGGCGGCCTCTCTCTCTCCCCCTCTCTCCCTCTTTATCGCGTGCGAACAGATTTTTTTTAGTTTTGAACTTTAGCCTTCAGGTTACAAATTGCAACACGTGTAAAGCGCTCCCCCTTCTGTCATATTATGTTAGTAGATATTTGAATGTCAACTATTTTTTATACTTATGGATCTACCTGTGCATACCAAGCCTTGAAACCTTCCTCCTGGTTTGAGGACCTTATAGAAACCTTTGTTTCCTAGTTTGCAAATGGGTCCCAAATTTGATTCGATTTTAGACCCCCAAATTAAAACCCAAAGAAGCTGAAGACTATTGAGATAGAAAGTTAGAAGACTATTGAGATAGAAAGTGACACTAGAAAAAAAAATTGGGGTGATAGAAAGTTAGAAGACTATTGAGATAGAAACTGACACTAGAAAAAAAAACTTGGGGCGTCAAGATTACGTTTTTTTTTTTTCCCTTTGGCAAAACGTAAAAAACGTTTTTTTTTTCCTTTGGCGGTATTGTATTAAAAAAACGTAAAAAATAATGTTTGACACAACACTCCAAAGTCAACAACTTTTGATGAGGTAGCCTCAAAAGTTAGCGTAAGGCTCCAAAGTCAAAAACTTTTGAGGTAGCCTCAAAAGTTAGCCTAAGGCACCCTTTTTATGTTAAGCCAAGGCCTGTATATAACGTTGCCTCTCTCTCCACTCTTATTTGCACAGAAAATTGAGCCACCATGGCGCAGTCGCAGCGCCTCTACACTATAACTCTCTTCTTTTTGCTCGCGGGTGTCACCTACGTGGGGTATCTCCAGCCCCCGCAAGGCTTCAACACGGGCATTAATGGCTCCAGCCCCAGCTCCTATTACTACACCACTTGGCCAAACTATCTCTTCTTTGCTTGCAACTCTGCCTGCTTCTTCCTTTCCATCTGCGGCATCATCATCAACATCGAGAGGAACGATATCGAGAACGCCATCGCCGGCCTAAATCAGCAACGTACGCAGCCCTGGCCGGTAGACAAGGCCAGCGCCACGCTCGCTAGGCTCTGCTTGCTCAGCTTGCTTTTGGCTTTCACGTTCGCCGGCCCCGCCGCTTCTCCAAGATCCTCTCTCCCTTTCTTTTGGCTACTGTCGTTCGTAGGAGTCGCAGCATGTATAGCTCTCGCTGTTTGCATTCGGCTAAATAGTGGAGGTCCCTTTGCCCATTGCAGGACGCTAGCCACACACATCTTACAGAAGCTGCGTGCACTCATTCAACGTCGGGCTCCTTTCCACGACCTCCCAGTTTAATCACCATAAATTCTCACAATATAATTCCCACATTGCTACTTACCTCAACATCATGAGCTTTTACCTCAACATCATGAGCTTCTCTCAGAGAGGTACCGGGGCCGGCGGTCCCTTGCCCCCAATCGTACCTAGCTAGGTATGCGGTGCCTCTCGAGCTGAAGCTCGTGATGTTATGCATTGTACGATCTGTTTTCCTATATGAGAAAACTTCTAAATCTTCTTGTGAATCAGCGCAGCTCTGTGGACAATTGGATAAAGCTTGTTGATTGGTGCCACATTCCAGGTTTTTTTTTTTTTTTTGAATGTATTATGGATATGGTAAATCGGTAAGAATATGGTAAATAACTGACATGAGGTCATCTTTTGTAATAAGTTTTGTGATGGACATTATCTCGCCTCAATTACTCCAAGCCTATCCATGTGAAAGGCCTCTTTGATGATGTGAAATTTTTCTCCTCAAAGCATCATCATATACAATATATGTAGACCTTGTCAAAGAGCGCTTTTGCATGTCCGTGGTGTTAACCCCCTATCCATGACGTCATCAAACACAGGCTTCCGATTGTAACTCCCTCAGTTGATGTGATTTAGGTACATTTGGGAGACCAAAGTTGACATTTGTTTTCTTATTTCTGTAATGAGGGATATTGAATAGTGGATCACACACACTCCTGATCTTATGTAAGCCATTTACAACTTTTCACCTTGTTTAACTATGATTTCCTTTACGACGTTCGATGACTATTTTTGAAAGAGCACAAACATTATTAGCAAGAGTAGCAAGAGCTGAAAGGTCAAACTAGATAGACAACACATGTGATCAACTTCAAGAAAGAGTAGTTGTGACACGTTAGACATTTGGAAATTAGAATGTACTCGTTGAGCTCTTTCTGGTGATATAGAGCATGACCACGCCTGAAAATTGCAAGGCAATTGTGCCCTTCCTAGGGAAGGATATGTACGTCACATTGTGGAGTCCATTGGGTGATGTGGTTCTTGGACTAAGGCACATCCGTATGCAGTTTCTCGGCACATGGTTTTGTGTTAATGTATACTCTATGTGGGAACAGATGTGGAGATTTGGAGCCATTATGGCTAAGTATTTTGGATGCATGGTTGATGCTCGCAGTTGAGCACTTGTTTATGCGCATCCATTGAAGCTTGTTTATGCAAACAAGTTGACAAGTTTTGTCGTTGAGTGGTACTCCGGCTAGAGCGTGCTTGCTCTTTGTATGACTTTGTGAGGTCATTCCGGACGGCTATATTCCCGGATTTGGCCATTTGGGCATTTATTTTTGTCTCCATTGCGACTTACTGTTGAGTTTTCTCTCTAATTACAGAGAAGACTCTGCCAAAATTTTGCCAGATATATATGCCTATTACACAGGCTAGTGAGCTTGACCCTTTACTCACCTTCTTTGCTTGAGATAGTGGTTTGCTCTCGGGTGGGAGAGTCTTGTGATCTCAAGCATTGTTTGCCATAGTTTTGGCATGTATATGGAGACGCTTCAGGTTAGAGGTGGTTCTCGTTCACGATCGCGACTGACATGTTGGCACTGCGGCCATGATGGGCATATTAGGCGTCGTTGCTTCAGGCGTATGAGGCAACGGAAGAGGCAGATGCATGGTGCTACTATGAGGACACATGCTAGAGTGTATGCATGTGACGGGCATGTCACTTTTGAGTGTAGCTTGCCTTCAGACTACTTTGTGTCTTGGGATAGCACATTGTCTACGCGTTTTCTACTAGACAAGCATGCAGTTTTTCACGTGACACCACGTCGTGATTTGTTTTTCTCTTTCTCTAGTGGGAGACTTGGTTGTGTGCAGTTTGTTGATGGTGCAGCATATGACATAGAGGGTGTTGAAGATGTATGCATGTCCTTTCCTAGCGGTGCATTGCTTATGCTACGAGATGTACGTTATGTACCAGGTCTCAGTCAGAGTCTCATTTCAGTGCGTCACTTGCGGAGTAGTGGACATCATGTATTGCTTGGAGAGCGGTCATTTCAGATGCATGGGGGATCATTGGTGATAGCCAGAGGTGCTAGGAGTGGTCTGGTATACCCTTTGCATATTTCTGACACACGAGGCGGTGTAGTCTCTGTGTATTTGTAGCCATGTTTGGAGCGAGAGACGAGACGTGTCTCTTTTGCAGATGTGCTGCATGGAGAGTAGGTTGTGCATTTGTCTTGTGGTGACGTTCACATAGATAGTGGTATCTCCGGGGATGCACAGCTTTGCCAGTCATCAATTGAGCCAGAGACCGATGCATTGTTCTATGATGCGTCTGATACGTTTGAGGGCGACAGTGTCCTTCAGACAGTTGTGTGTGATTGTAGTGGTGCTGATTTTTTGGTTTTGCAGTCATTCTCAGCAGATATGCCTTTGATAGAGGATGCTGACATGGTGATGCATAGTTAGGTGGTTCTTGATTAGGATACATATGGCACTGAGGTTGCTGACAGGGATAGGTTGGCACACATAGTGCATGTTTCGTTGGCTTTTGGGTCTCTCATGTCTGACCTTTTGGTTTTGAGACCTGATCTTGCTTATGCGGTTGGTGCATTTGCAGTGGGAGGTGTCAGTCGTGCGATGATTGACACTGGCATTGTGCATTGTGGAGCCATGCAGGTCGTCACTAGATACCTGCATGAGGAGTGTCGTCGTGGCTCTAGTCCTAGTGGTATGCATGTTGCATCTACACTAGAGCATGTTTGGAGTGAGCCAGTGGGCATAGGTTGAGAGTTGTTTTCTCTCACCTCTTTGATATACTACTTGTAGGCTAGTCTTCTCGCCACTTATCGGCACACAGCCTTTAGTGGGAGAATGTTAGGTAAAGGCAGTGTGCCTCACCGTGCTTTGCCCGTGTCTGCCAGCCAGTGTTCGGCCATCCACATTTATCTCCTTATTCTTTATACATACAAATAATAAGGAGCTCTCACTCACATTCTCACATGGTGTTCACACAGTGAGATTTGGGAGCTCCACCCACATCCTGTGTCTTTCTCTCTCTCTTCCTCTGTCCCCTTCGCACTCTCTATGCACGCGCACCGCATCCGCGCACTGACACTTTTTGCTCTATGCATGAGGACTAAAATGGCATAACTCATGTTCTGATGCAAGAAGCCATATAGTGGCTTCATTTTGGGTGGGGGTTTGACATATTCTATGTTTGATTTGCACATGAGATAAGGGCTCTATATGGTAGAGAGTGAGTCCATTTTTCAAGTCTAACTATGGAGTACATGAGGAGGTTGTCTAGACTACTTGGGTCATACCGAATTCTTGTCAAAGTTCTCGGACCATAATGATGTATAACACTCATGCATGTGAAGCCATACATTAAACAAACAAAAACATAAGCAAGTTCATAAACAAGAACTGAAAATTGTGGCATAATCAAGCAAGCAATGCCTCCCTCAAGTATACATGCTTTTTTTATTGGATCGATCATGGCATATTCAAATGCTTGTCAACTAGAAGCCGTAGCTTGAGCCTTATAGCTACATGTTAAACATCTCCCAGAGCTATTTCCATTTAGATCTGCCACTTCCAACTTCCCATTTACCATCACCCTTTACTGTTTAGAATCTAGATGCTTACTTGGATAGCTTTGATGTCTTGATCCTACATGTTATGAAAATTCAATGTAGCTATGGTTCTAGAAATCAATTGATTTTAGGTGCACAAAGGCTCTTGATAAATCTTGGAGCACAGCTTACGTTAGAAGCCTTGAAAGTTGACAACTTGAGAGTTACACTGACAAAAAACTCTTGCATGTACATGATTAGCCTTTGCTAGTTGACTCCAATCATACCATACATATATCCCTTCATTTCGAAGGTTTCCCTCGTGCTAATTCTATTTGAAACATCCAAGTGTGTGAACTCATGACCTTGCCACTTTTGAGGTAAGAGTGCCTCAAAGAATGATTTTGCAAGAGGGGAGCATCTCTGAGATACTTTTGAACCGTGAAACAGCATTGCATTTGGCATAGAAATCCACAAGAGCACTACCCAATAAAATATAAAGCTTCAACAATCTTTTGAGCCTAGTAAATAGTCTTTCTCAGAGGTGACTATATCATCTGTGCTGGCAATGTTGACCACTAGAAAATCACTCTCATCTTCTTCAAAGAGGATCACATTAGCATCCTCCTCGTAGGCATTCCTTTCATCTCTTGTGGATAAACTAGTAGCCGATTCAAAATATGCTACATGTATACATGCTATATATCTTTAGTCATGGATTGTGAGGGTGACTGGTCATTATCCTTCATGGTGGAGGTGAAGGTATCCATAGCCCCATTGAAATACCATAAACTTGTTGTCTCATGGAATGGTGTCCTAATTATTTGTGTCACCTCCAAATTCTACTATGGCAAAGCTTTTCATACACTACACCTTTTTTAAGGATTCCTGGTCTAATTTATGTTCCGTGCAAATGTTGGTCACCAAATTATTCTGTTAAAAATCCTTCCACAAGTCCAAACCAACCTTGAGTAATTCAGCCAAAGAGAGAACACTAGTAACTAATGATGTAGTGATTGCTTGCAGTTTGTAGGTTCTTCCTTGTGGTTTGTAGCTAGGCAAAGTTTGTAGCATTATATGGCAACTAGTTTACATGCCTCTCTTTTCCTAAAACTCTCAGGATGAAGCACCCATCTTTGCATTGTATTCCTAATCTTCTGGAGGTTCTATTGCTGATAGAGAATGAGGGTCGTCCTCTTCTTCTCCATGAAATTTTTAATGGCCCTCTTGAGTTGGGAGATCAATTGATCATCATGTTCTTTTGCTTTGGGGAAAGTTTGGAGTAGTTTCTTTCTAATGAACCGTTCCTTTCTATATTTGGAACCACAAGTTGGAGCATCTCACTCCATGCAAAGATAATTTCCGATCTTTGGGAGGCAATCTATTGTAAGACTTTTGGGAATGCTTCTAAAGTAGGTTAAATGAACTTTGAGAGCTTTTTGTTAAAAGCACAATGCATCGTCTCTTCTAAAGAACATGGGTATTCTTTCAATTAGCAGGTAGTTCCATAGTGAGGGCTATTGAGGACTCCATTGGAAACTTGATGGTTTTAACGCCATCATCCAACTTTTCAATCAGTACAGATTCTATTGATGGAATATTTAAAACATCTAAAACTCCCTTAGCTAATTTCGATTTGTTTCCCATGTTATTGTGATCCTGTTTTTTTTTTGTGTTTCCTCTTTGAGTGCACATTGAGGTTTTGATTGTGGTGCTCTAACTCTACACCTAGGGGTCCACCTCAAACTATTGATAGCCGTTTTTTCGGCTCTTTGTAATTGCCACAGTGAGTTACCTCACCCTACCAAAATCACCCAAACACTGTGGCTATCCCTACCATTTCACTGTACATAGGCGTGCGTGAGTCACGGGACTTTTCCCATATCTTCTTAAAAACCCTCAGCTAGCTAGTCACTGGGCTAGGTGAGCCAAAAAAAATAAAAAAAATAAAAAAATAAAAGTATATTATGGCCTCTTTGTGTGTAAATATTTCATTGTATATATGGCCTAAATATAGGGATTTTTTATAATTATTTTGGTATTTTATTTAAATATTTCTACTTAGGTGTGTGTTTTATTAAACCTATGTACACCTTCTTTCATCCTCTTACACCATAATTATTTTTTTTTATTTTTTTTTTGCCAATATGTACATACTCTAACCTCATATTTTTCCTTTATACAAATCACTCCTACATTTTCACCCTCACCCTCGTGAAAACAAAAAATTGATTTCTACTCATTGGTTACTTTTATTATATTATTTACTTGCATACCTTTTCCTCTTTCACCCAAAATAATTCAAGGAGGGACCATATCATATAATTCCAATATCTTTCCATATCCATAACTCCTCCATATTTTTATTATTATTTTTACTCATTATTCTAACACCATGTGCTCATTGAGCTAAAGTCCATGAATAGTCCATACACTAGTCCCACCATGTATATATTTCTTATTTCACCAATAATCCTCCTCCATGCATGGGTCAAGGGCAACTTGAATGCTTTGTATTATAATATGACAAAGGAGGGGCTCACTCTTGGATGCATTGTACAAATTCAACAAAGGAGGGGACCACTAAAAGACTTTTGCAGGCCTAAAAAAACAGGCTTTTTGGTGAGAATTTTGGCACCTATCTCCACTCCGAATTTGGAGCGGTGGTCAAAAGAGAAAATGTAGCCCACGCTCTGAATAATCACCCCAAATGTTTTCATGATTTTTGGAGCTACCAACTGTGAGCTATGATTTTTTTTAGTGGACCCCAGTTTTCCCATGCTATGCAGCCACACTCTCTCTTCCACTTTATCATTTTCCTCTTTCACACACACTTCTCCACTCATCATCCCCATCTCTCTCACCACTCCTCTCTGCACACTACTCACCTTCTCCTCAACCTTGAAGAATAAGAGAAACCATGGTGAACTCATACCTCCCACACACAATTCCATTCCAAAATTGACCACCTAGTCTCATTTTTCCTCCTCCAAATTACCCATATCTATCAAAAAACCACAAAATTCAGCCTCTTCTCTTAAAAGACAGCATCATGGTGGTTGATTACTCAGCTTCAATTACCTTGTCTCTCAAGGAAGGTCAAGAGTGGAGAAAAAATGTACCGTCAAAGCTAGTGGACCGTCAACAAGCGTCAAAATTGGCCCTACTCAAGACACTTGGAGCATCAACCTTGTAAGAAATCCACCTTTTCTTACCTCTTAAGAGTTTTTCTTCCTTATTTGTATCCTACATGGATACTCCCATTGTAAATATTCAATTCCATTTGTAAATTAATACTAACTCTACTAACACTAACCCACTATGGAAAGTCCTATCACCTCCATTTCTCTCCTCTCTCTTTCCCCACCAACTTCTTGATAATTCCAAGCAAAAGAAATTAGATAAATTGCTAAAAATCTAACCCAACCATGGTTAGAGGAGTAACCCTAGCCTTCAAAATTGCTATAAAAGGAGGGTGTAGCTAGCATAAAAGGGGGGAAGCCATAAGCAAGAGCACTATGCTATAGCTTGAGAAGCCAAGCTCAACCTCTCTAGAAGGAGCTCTTGAGTGGAAGCTCATTGTCTTATGCATGTGCATGTGTTGTAATAGGGGATTAGCAAGGGAAATCTATGCCATTGTAAGAGAGAGAGTGATCATTCAATTGAGAGTAGGAAATCTATCATTTCTCCTACTAGTGTAAGCCCAACATTTGCTAAATCAAGGAGGGTGGATTTGGACTAATCTTGGATATTTTGTCTCCCTTTCCAACGTGAAGTAATGGACAACAATGATGCGTAAGTGTCTTGGTTTTTTTTAAAGTTCTTGATAGCTTGTCTCTGGTGTTGTCATCAATCTAGCCATAAATCCCACATACTGTAAGAGGGCGACAGGGTGGAGAGGACTCCCCTGGCCTTAAGACAGTGATTGGGGTGGCTTTTCTAGTGATGTGTTGTGGTGAAATTTACGCAAGCTATGTTGAACAAGTACTAATCTCACTTTGATTTGTCATGACAGATTTGTAAGAAGGTATTAATGCAACAAGCACCCCCTCCCCCTTTCTCTCTCTTTCTTAAATATATAGTTGTGTTTGCTTGATCATCGCCGATACGTTTCAAAGCAGCCCGAGCACTATCTCTCTCTCTCTCTCTATCTCTCTCTCTCTCTATCTCTCTCTCTCGTGTTTTAGTGTGTGAGAGTATTCCATTGGTGTTAGGGTTAGTGTAATTCCTTGCTTGTTTGTGGGTTGCTCTAACGATTCTCCTCTTTTGCGTCCTAGTTCGCTCTTAAACTAGGTGGTGCCCCTTGTGTAGTTGGGATTTGGCGGTGGGTTTGTTGTTTCGGTTTGTGTTGTGTTGTGCCCCAGCCCCATTGAGCAGCATGGGAGCCTTGAAGGGTGTCTAGAGGCCACTCTTCTTGTTGCCCGCCCCGGACCGCCTCAAATTGGTGCCCCCACTGAGGACGGCTTGTGTATTTTTGTGTAGAATCAACCTTTAGCATAGTCAAGTAGTGTGCATGAATCACGAAGATTTGTATGATCCCTTCATTCCCATTGCAAGGCAAAAGGTACACATAATTGTTAGTACTAAGTTGCAATTTCAACGTGTCATTCGTAGAATTTTAGGTCCTCTTAGGTTGGCCGAGATAAACGCTTCAGTAAATCCTTTTATTTTGCCTCTCATTAGGTACGACCTTAGTTTGGACGTTTATATTTTTGTTTTGTTTTAAGCATTAGGACATGCATAGGCCATGGATAATGGCCCAGGAATAGAGGTTTTTGCCTTTCATTTTACTCCACACATTAGAATAAACGTTGCAATTAGTAGAAAGATCCATTTTCAACAACGAATGGTGTTCATGTTTGGTGCCCAAAGAGCAGGAGAAATTCTTGCATCACCAAACCCTGTCATTCTACCTCTCATCAACTACCACACTTCTTTTGATGTACATGTGTTCATTTTATTTTAAAATGAAGTGCAGCCCGGCAAAGTAGTGTGTATGTTTGTTTTTTCTTTGTCCAAGTTGTTACAAGAAACAAAAAAACGATCATTTGTTCTAACTGGGAATGTGTGTGCAGTGAAAGTTCAATCCTTAGAGATCTAGCTCTATTACCAATTGAGTTGCAGGAGCAAGTAGTAAGGCGTCTCCCTCATAACAAGAGGGTGGTGAAGTTAAGACGGAAGGTCCTACGCGTGGATTCCATTTTCCTCTTGTTGTTGGGCACTAAGGAAGACCGCGCATTCATCCAACTAGTGTGTGCCCTAAGATTGGTAAATAGAGTGAAATTTGGCGTTTGGCGAGTGCATTTCACCATTGAGGAAGACTCTTCAGGAAACTTGCGGCCAGAGTTCATGCTTCATAGACTCACATTTGGTGAATTTTTCCCTCATTTGCGTCTTATTAATAGTCTTCCTTTCGCTTTCAACAAAGGAGATAGGGAGCTATTCAGAGCTTGTCTTAATAAAGAGAGCATAGAGAAGATTGCAAATTTGTATAAATTCTCATCCTTCTCTACTTTCTATGACACTTTGTTCATAGAGACATTGTAAATCTCTTTATGCTTTTGAATGATTTAACCATAATCCTAAGGAGTTTTTGTCCAGGAATTTTGTAGCACAAGTGGAGTCTTTAAATCTTGCAAACTTGATCGGACTTGATGAGGATGTTCTTTATGAAATTGTGAGAAGGTTGCCTCACTCCGACTGTGTGGAACTCGAAGGAAAGGAGCTCCTAGTCAATTGCTACTTTCTCACGGCCTTCGACGAGCATGAAGATCTAGTTTTTATACAAACCGCTTGTGCATTGGGAATTGTAGAGCAAGTGCAATTTATCACTTGGGACGTGGTTGCTCTTTTGGATCCAGAAAATGAAGTTCTAGAGATTTCTGTTTATCGCCTTAGCTTTGAAGAATTTCAACCCTTCTTAGAGCTCATCAATAGTCTACCCTTTTGTTTTGATCAAACAAATCGAGACCTTATTGAAGCTTGGATAGCTGAAGAAGAAAACCTAGAGTGGTATTTTCTCACTTCTTCATTTGCAGGCGAGTGGTTCTAGATCTCTATTGTATCCCTTATTGTAACTCGTATTGTAATCTTTCATAATAATGGAGAGCCAACGCCAAATGTCTGGATATCCTCTTTTCTTTGGAGAGCCTGGAGAGGATGCAGAATTATTTTTAGCAAATTTCAAGATGTCTTGCCGTATCAAGAGGATAGTAACCGATCAAGAACGTGTAGAAATGTTTGAGGTGGTCCTTAGGAAAGATGCTAGTACTTGGTTTGACTCTTTGCCTGAGGAAGTTAAGGGGAATTACACAGAAGTTTTGAATCGTTTTAAGAGATACTTCTTTGATCCCCAAAACACTCAAAAACTATGGCAAGACATTGTTTCTCATAAGCAAAAAGACTTAGATGACTACTACTTGTACAAGCAAGAGTTTCTACGTCTTTGGGCTCTATGGATACGAAATGTTACTAACCCTGGTGATGGTGCAGAATTTTTAAAGAAGGAGAGGTTCATAGCCGGACTCTTTCCTGACCTTAAGGTAAAAGTTGAGGCGGGTGCACCTGCTACTTTTGATGCAGCTGAAACTAGGGCTGCTGAGAAGTATAGGAAACTCAAGTGCTTAAGGGGAGAGGTTCCAATAGAAGGTCTTAGACCCAAAGGTAAGTCACAAGCATCAACATCGAGGGAGCTTCCTGAGGTAACGGCGGAAGTAATTGAGAAGTTAAACGAATCTTTAAGCAGCCTGTCAATTCACCTTGCACAAGCTGTAGGTCCAAAGGGACAAGCAAAGAAGTCTGAAGAGCGAGATCCACGACCTAGGAGAGTCTTGCAATGTTGGAATTGCGGAGAGTCTGGACATGGGATGTATAATTGTCCTTGGCCCCGTGGGGAGCCAGGGAGGCCTAACTTGAATTACCCAGTGATGAATGCAGGTGAAGGAACTGGTCAACAACCAAGGCTTCTACAAAGGCCAAATGGACCAAGACCACCTCCACAGGGGTAGAAGGAGTTCCACCTTTGCCAGATCCAAATGTGCATGTGGTAGAGGTGACAAATTCAAATGAGGTTGACATGGAAGCCAATGGAATTAAGCGTGGCCGAGGAAAAGGTAAAGAGAAAGAAGGAGTCACATCACAGAGTGACCATGGACAAGGCAAGAAGGCAAAGGGAACCAAGGAAACCAAGAGGACTCGACGTCGTATCAACCTCCAAGACTTCCCTCTTGGACATGGTATGGCTCCGTACAACTTGTTGGAAGACATGAGAGGTAAGGGTCCTGATATTTCATGGCCTCAATTTCTTGCATTATGTCCACAAGTTAGGAGGGATTTAACAAGGGCAGTTAGCACTAGGAGAAAGGTAAAAGAGAGTGTGCCTGTTGTAAAAATTGCACAAGCTGAAATGAATGAGGACATTACACCGGTGCTAGACTGTTACATCAAAGGGAGATTGGTTAGGAAAGGTCTAGTGGATGGGGGTGCACAAATTTGCATCATGACAGAGGGACTCATGCAAAAACTAGGCATGCACATCCATGAGACACCTGAAATTAGGGTCAAGATGGCAAACAATAGCAAGGCTAGGTGCGTAGGCATTTGTAAAAATGTTTTTGTGGAGGCCTTTGGCATTAAGAAGGCAGTGGATTTCTATGTCATGTCTACCAAGGGAAATGGTTACCCATTTATCCTAGGAAGACCATGGCTAATGAAAATGCGAGCTTTGCAGGATTGGGAGAGTGGAAAGCTAATTTGCAGGAATGACAATCACAAGAAGGTTGTCTTTGACATGAAGGAGCAACGCCAAGAGGAGCTCCATGAAGAATCATCTCAAAGTGAGACGGAAGAAGGTTGGACCGATAGCACTTCAGAAGAAGAAAGTAGCGGCAGCATTACTGAAGAGGAGTCTTCCATCGAAGTCATGGGGGTAAGGTTTAAGCCAAGCAACCAAGAGACCTCTTGTCAAGGCTTGGAGGAGGTAGGTCCTCAAGAGAACGAAGGTGATCAAGATGAATGGATGCTGGAAGGTATGCTATCAACAACACTTACAAAGGATGAAAGAGAGGAGTTCAAATGTGTGCTAAGGAAGTTTCCTAGGCTTTTTGCTAAAGACTACACCGATGTGCGTGGAGTAGATGCTGTTCAACACAAAATTGAGTTGAAGCCAGAGGCCACACCTAAGGCTCAGAAGCTACGAAGGCTAGGAGTCATCAAGGAGCAGGCTTTACTCAAGGAGGTAAGAAAGCTTCTAGCAGCAGGGTTCATTTATCCAGTGGAGAATTCAGAGTGGGTCTCTCCTGTTGTTGTCACTCCTAAGAAGAACGGCAAGTGGAGGGTGTGTGTGGATTACCGTCCCCTCAATGAGGCAACAAAGAGAGATCACTTTCCCCTCCCATTCCAGGATGAGATACTAAATGAGGTAGCTGGTCATGAGAAGTACACTGTGTGCGATGGTTACTCAGGTTACTTTCAAATAGGGATTGCACTGGAGGATCAATTGAAAACAACCTTTATCACTCCTTGGGGTTGTTATGCTTTTAGAGTCATGCCATTTGGTCTGACAAATGCTCCTGCAACATTCCAACGTTTCATGAATATGGTGTTTCAAGCATTCTTTGGAAAGTCAATTAGGGTGTTCATTGATGATTTCTGTATTTATAGCTCAAAATCATTGCATCTACAAAGGGTAGAAGAAGGTTTAAAGAAGCTCTACGACATGGGAGGTCAACTCAACCCCGACAAGTGCCATATAGGTGAGGATGAAGTAATCTTGCTTGGTCATAAAGTTTCTTACAAAGGCATTGAAGTGGATCCTTCGAAGGCAAAGGCTCTTATTGAGCTACCATCACCCAAGAGTCTTAAGGAGGTCATCTCATTCATTCAAAAGGTGAAGTATATGTCACGCTTCATTCACTTAGCCTCGGAGTTACTTCACCCTTTGCAAAAGTTGACACAACAAGTAGAATTTGCATGGTCTGATGAGCTTGAAGAGTACTTTTGTAACATTAAAGTCATTTTGTCAGAGCTACCAACACTCATGCCTCCTTGTTGGGAGTACACATTCTTTGTTAGCTCTAGTGCTGGGAAAGAAACAATTGGTGCTGTGTTGCTACAACAAGATCCCCACAGTACAAGGATGCGACCCATCTACTTTGCTAGTAGGGTCATGAATGCTTTGGAGAGAGACTACACAGAAGCAGAACTCATGATGCTTTCTCTCATGTTTGCGGTGAGAAAGTTTAGATCCTACCTACTACCAAAACCTTTTGTAATTCTCACTGCAGAAAATTTGTTCCCTTGGGTGTCATCTCAAATGAATCTTAGTACTAGGATCTCAAAGTGGATTATGGAGTTGCAAGAGTTTCAATACTCTTTCAAGGTAGAAGATAGTGTGCGTGCACAATTGGCAGGGATTCTCACTTATAGGGTGCACGAAAAGGAGATTAAGGTGCCTGAAGTAAAGACCCTACCATTGCCACCACCAAAAAGTATTCCTAATGCTTTTACTTTGTTCTTTGATGGAGCTTTTCGTCGAGCCACAGGAAAAGCAGGGGGAGGGCTAGTGTTGCTCAACCCAAGTGGAGAGGTGGTCATGAAAGAGAAGTTCAATCTACCAAGTTCAGCTAGCAACAATGAAGCAGAATATGACACTCTACTTCATGGTTTGAAGATGTGCATTGGCCAAGGGATACAACGCCTCATGGTAAAGGGAGATGCACTTCTCATTGTTAAACAGATTTTAGGCATTTGGGCATGCAAGAATGAGAGCTTACGGACAAAAGTTCATGCCATTCGTAGATTGTTTAATCAATTTGAAGAAGTGCAACTATATCATATTCCTAGGAAACAGAATGAAGATGCTGATTTACTTGCACAACAAGCCGTTGCATGTGTAAAGAAAGAAGTGCAGGTCATCATGGTGGCGGCTGCTGTGAAGCAACCGAGGTACCAGGGATTGGAGTCATTGGCTCCCATCATTGGCTACATTTTGGAGGGTGAGTTTCCACCAGACTTCACAAAAGCTCAGAAGAGGAGACTCATGAAGAAGGCAAGCGTATATCTCTTCCTAGAAGGCTCCCTCTATCAAAGAGGGAAGGATCAAGTGTGCAAACGAGTACCAACTATCAAGGAAATTCCAGCCATTCTAAAAGGTTTGCATGAAGAGGCATGTGGTGGTCATTTTGCCCAAGAATTAACTGTGAAGAAGATTTTGCTTTCGGGGTATGTTTGGCCAAGTTTGCATGTGGATGTTCAACATTGGTGTAAAAGTTGTCACACTTGTCAGATAAATGGAAATAGAAGGTTGGTGCATGGCCCGAGGCAAATAGTGCTTGCAAATGGACCCTTTGAAAAGTGGGGCATTGATGCTATGGGTCCTCTGCCTAGGACAAAAAATGGTAAACTCTACATTCTAGTGGTTGTAGACTATATGACTAGGTGGGTGGAAGCACAAAGTGTGGCAAAGGTAAATGAGAAGACAGTGAGCAAATTCGTCTACACTCACATTTGTTGTAGATTTGGCACACCTTTGGAGATTGTTTCTGATAATGGTCCAGGGTTTAGAAAAGGATTGCTCACAGAAGTTTGTGAAGAGCTTCACATTCTACATCGTCATAGCATACCATACTATCCACAGTCAAATGGTTTGGTGGAGAAGGCTAATGGTGTCATTGCAGGAATCATTAGAAAGATGGTGCAAAACAAGACAAAATTATGGGATGACTTCTTGGATGGTGCCTTGTGGGCATATCGAACCACATATAGGGAAGCCACGGAGTTCACACCATTTCACTTGGTCTATGGTCAAGAGGCTTTGCAGCCTATCGAGCTCAACATTCCAACAATGCGACTTCATGGCAAAGGAGCACAAGATGATCAAGAGGTATGGATGGATCGACTTCTTACGTTAGTGGAGCTTGAGTGGAAAAGAGAAGCAGCATATGAGTGCTACAAGAGGAAAGCCACACAAACGAAAGAAACGCACGACAAGAAACTGAAGGACAAAGGCATCAAGGAAGGAGAGCTTGTGCTAAGGTATGACAATCGACTTGACAATCGTTTTGATGCCAAGTTTGAAACAAGATGGCAAGGGCCATACATAGTCAAGAAGGCTTTCAATTCAAGTTACTATCAGCTTATGGACTTGAATGGTAAAGAGCACTCCAGGAAAGTAAACGGGTATCGCTTGAAGCCCTATTTGAGTCGCCTTCTACCAAAGGATCTACCAAAGATCTGTCCAAAGGCCGCTGTCTTATGTAAGTATTGTTACATGAAGCATGAGTGTAACTCCAACCAAAATTCTGAGGGGCTAAACAATGAAGATCTCGTCAAGGACTCTGAAGCACTCTCTTTGGAAAAGATGCTCTATGATGGTACATGAATATACCATCATCCAGGGGGAGGGCTAATGATAGCCATTTTTTCGGCTCTTTGTAATTGCCACAGTGAGTTACCTCACCCTACCAAAATCACCCAAACACTGTGGCTATCCCTACCATTTCACTGTACATAGGCGTGCGTGAGTCACGGGACTTTTCCCATATCTTCTTAAAAACCCTCAGCTAGCTAGTCACTGGGCTAGGTGAGCCAAAAAAAATAAAAAAAATAAAAAAATAAAATTATATTATGGCCTCTTTGTGTGTAAATATTTCATTGTATATATGGCCTAAATATAGGGATTTTTTATAATTATTTTGGTATTTTATTTAAATATTTCTACTTAGGTGTGTGTTTTATTAAACCTATGTACACCTTCTTTCATCCTCTTACACCATAATTATTATTATTTTATTTTTTTTTGCCAATATGTACATACTCTAACCTCATATTTTTCCTTTATACAAATCACTCCTACATTTTCACCCTCACCCTCGTGAAAACAAAAAATTTATTTCTACTCATTGGTTACTTTTATTATATTATTTACTTGCATACCTTTTCCTCTTTCACCCAAAATAATTCAAGGAGGGACCATATCATATAATTCCAATATCTTTCCATATCCATAACTCCTCCATATTTTTATTATTATTTTTACTCATTATTCTAACACCATGTGCTCATTGAGCTAAAGTCCATGAATAGTCCATACACTAGTCCCACCATGTATATATTTCTTATTTCACCAATAATCCTCCTCCATGCATGGGTCAAGGGCAACTTGAATGCTTTGTATTATAATATGACAAAGGAGGGGCTCACTCTTGGATGCATTGTACAAATTCAACAAAGGAGGGGACCACTAAAAGACTTTTGCAGGCCTAAAAAGACAGGCTTTTTGGTGAGAATTTTGGCACCTATCTCCACTCCGAATTTGGAGCGGTGGTCAAAAGAGAAAATGTAGCCCACGCTCTGAATAATCACCCCAAATGTTTTCATGATTTTTGGAGCTACCAACTGTGAGCTATGATTTTTTTAGTGGACCCCAGTTTTCCCATGCTATGCAGCCACACTCTCTCTTCCACTTTATCATTTTCCTCTTTCACACACACTTCTCCACTCATCATCCCCATCTCTCTCACCACTCCTCTCTGCACACTACTCACCTTCTCCTCAACCTTGAAGAATAAGAGAAACCATGGTGAACTCATACCTCCCACACACAATTCCATTCCAAAATTGACCACCTAGTCTCATTTTTCCTCCTCCAAATTACCCATATCTATCAAAAAACCACAAAATTCAGCCTCTTCTCTTAAAAGACAGCATCATGGTGGTTGATTACTCAGCTTCAATTACCTTGTCTCTCAAGGAAGGTCAAGAGTGGAGAAAAAATGTACCGTCAAAGCTAGTGGACCGTCAACAAGCGTCAAAATTGGCCCTACTCAAGACACTTGGAGCATCAACCTTGTAAGAAATCCACCTTTTCTTACCTCTTAAGAGTTTTTCTTCCTTATTTGTATCCTACATGGATACTCCCATTGTAAATATTCAATTCCATTTGTAAATCAATACTAACTCTACTAACACTAACCCACTATGGAAAGTCCTATCACCTCCATTTCTCTCCTCTCTCTTTCCCCACCAACTTCTTGATAATTCCAAGCAAAAGAAATTAGATAAATTGCTAAAAATCTAACCCAACCATGGTTAGAGGAGTAACCCTAGCCTTCAAAATTGCTATAAAAGGAGGGTGTAGCTAGCATAAAAGGGGGGAAGCCATAAGCAAGAGCACTATGCTATAGCTTGAGAAGCCAAGCTCAACCTCTCTAGAAGGAGCTCTTGAGTGGAAGCTCATTGTCTTATGCATGTGCATGTGTTGTAATAGGGGATTAGCAAGGGAAATCTATGCCATTGTAAGAGAGAGAGTGATCATTCAATTGAGAGTAGGAAATCTATCATTTCTCCTACTAGTGTAAGCCCAACATTCGCTAAATCAAGGAGGGTGGATTTGGACTAATCTTGGATATTTTGTCTCCCTTTCCAACGTGAAGTAATGGACAACAATGATGCGTAAGTGTCTTGGTTTTTTTTAAAGTTCTTGATAGCTTGTCTCTGGTGTTGTCATCAATCTAGCCATAAATCCCACATACTGTAAGAGGGCGACAGGGTGGAGAGGACTCCCCTGGCCTTAAGACAGTGATTGGGGTGGCTTTTCTAGTGATGTGTTGTGGTGAAATTTACGCAAGCTATGTTGAACAAGTACTAATCTCACTTTGATTTGTCATGACAGATTTGTAAGAAGGTATTAATGCAACAAGCACCCCCTCCCCCTTTCTCTCTCTTTCTTAAATATATAGTTGTGTTTGCTTGATCATCGCCGATACGTTTCAAAGCAGCCCGAGCACTATCTCTCTCTCTCTCTCTATCTCTCTCTCTCTCTATCTCTCTCTCTCGTGTTTTAGTGTGTGAGAGTATTCCATTGGTGTTAGGGTTAGTGTAATTCCTTGCTTGTTTGTGGGTTGCTCTAACGATTCTCCTCTTTTGCGTCCTAGTTCGCTCTTAAACTAGGTGGTGCCCCTTGTGTAGTTGGGATTTGGCGGTGGGTTTGTTGTTTCGGTTTGTGTTGTGTTGTGCCCCAACCCCATTGAGCAGCATGGGAGCCTTGAAGGGTGTCTAGAGGCCACTCTTCTTGTTGCCCGCCCCGGACCGCCTCACTATGTAATTGTAGCATGTGAGCTGTCTCAAAGGGGTTTTTATATTTCAAAGAGTTACAAAATTTCATGTACAAGAGAGGTTAAAAAATTAAAAACTTGGACCAAATGTAAGATTATTTTAGAAGGTTTATCCTTTGACTTGTGTGCATAGTTTTAGCTTTGGAGGTCAATTTGACACTCTCCAGAGTGTCTTGTAATTTCTCTTATCATAGGGGTAGACCCTCATCTGGTGGTTACCAACGTATTTGAAACAAGCATCACTCTCTCGAGAGATTTGTGTGTCTAGACTTGTTAGCATTAGGGGTGTCTCCCTCATCACAGTATAAGGGGTGACTACTTATATGTAATCCCACCATAGGGCATCACCTAAGCGATGAAAACGACATCAATACAAGCATTGCTACGTGAGTGCCACTCAAGAAACATTTAAGCATTTCTTAAGTGATTGTTAATACTAATTCACAAGTGCATAGCTTAAGTGTTGCCTAAGCGATGTTATACCCCTTTTTTTCTATTAAAACTTGGGAGCTCCAAAGTGTGGGATCTCCCTGACCATCCATTATATATATATATATATAAATATATATTTATTTATTTATTTATACACACACACATACCCCTACACAAATATCTCTCTCTCTCTCTCTCTGAGCTTTCTATCTCTTGTGCACGCATTTTGCATTTGTACAACAATCATACATGCACACAAAACATAGATACACGTCATTCACACATAAGCACATACACATGTAAATAACTGTCAAAAACTGCATTTGAAGTGGAAAGTGTAAACTTGGGAGCATTCTACATGCACTACAAAAAAAAAAGAACTTGTGAGTTTGCGCAAAAAGTTTTGGAATATAAAGGATCATAGTATGGTGTCTTTTTCCTTGCAAATAAAAAAAACAAATTGAATATGAATGGTCCAAATTTCAACTAAGCTTGACAATATTATACAAGTATACTAGAACTGGCTGAAGCAGGCTGAATATATAGTTAACGTTAGGAAGAGAATGGGGTCTAGGAGGGCCTCTTTATTTGGCAATGTAAGGAATTCAAACCTCCAGTATCAAGAAAGCAATCAGACCTCTAGTATCAAGAAAGCAATCAAAGAACAGCTTTTGAATTCAAGCAGGCAGAATGGCTAGTTTATTTGAATTCAAATTTCCCTCCCAAAGTGAATTTTAAAATCTAAAAACACATCATGTAACATGTCTACAAAAAGAGCTCGTTGAGTAGATTACAAATCTATAATCTTTGCTCAAATTGGGAGATCATTTGTAAGAGTTATGGAAGGTCAAAAGTCATAAAGTTGTCCACCCCCTTTTTTGGGGGGAAAAGTGCATCCTTTGACCACTCTTACACCTCTCTTACACACCCACCATTCTTGCACATATGGAATGCATCTATTTGTCAAAATGTTAATCACCTTCATAATTTCATTGCAAATAAAGAGGCCCTCCTAGACCACATTCTCTTCCTATGATGTATGTATATTTATAATTTCAATCTACGTACATGATCAATTTATCTAAAATACAAGAAAATGTCACTATCAACTAGATACATCAGTATTGCACTTGTCATCCTACTATCTCTATGTATGCAGAGGTGTTTGTTGTGACAATGTAGCATGTGTTTGTTGCTCCTATGGCAACTCTTCCTCTTTGGAAACAAGTTTGAGATCTCTCTTGCCATGAACCTCCTGCATTAATAAAAGTTAACTTACATTGATTGAAAATTTAAAACTATTTTGAAAACTATTTTAGATTGAAAAGGTAATTGAAAGTTACAAATAGTACTCGCAAAAGGGAGTGCTCGTGGAAGCATTCTCAAAAATGCTTTATGTCCCTTGTGCATGACCATCTTGGTCTCTGTTGATTTCAAGGACAGATCGTAATCATTGGTTTTTACAAAAACAAATCCAATGTTCAGGGTTGTTCTCAGTCACATCATCCTAAAACCTATGCTATGAAATTTGTAAACATGTACTTACAAAAGTGGCTATGAAGCCGTGTCTACCCATGTGATCCAAGCGGGACGTTGGAGAGGGGGAATGGGGGAACACACTCGGCACACAAAAAAAGGCCTCTCCATAGCTCAAGGTATCCACGACACCCCTATCATCTTAGAAACACCTTTAAAAAACACACTATGCACTAGCAGACCACCACCTGATCATTTCCCAATGCTTACACACTCCACAAGACCACCACACAATTCACACTTACTTCCACATTTTGTCTCTACCCTTGCACACGCACACAACCACTCAATCTCACTCTTTCACACAAAGCACCACTGGTCTGGGGGGCACACACATCCACGCTTCTGGCACCACGGGGAAACACAAGAGCAGGAGAAAGAGAAGGGGGGAGGGGGAAACGACAGCAAGACTGAGCAATAGTGGCTTGATTATACTTCAAGAGGCACATACAAAGCTTTCGCTACTATCAAAATGGCCATTTTTGTAAAAAGATACAAAGGGGGTTGACAGGCACACTCCTCTGTCAAAAAACTCCACTCTGCAGGCTTCAAACAACACCCAAAAAGGCTCTCATTTGACTAAAAAAATGGCTTTCATAGTAGCGGACCTTCAACTTTGGAAACTTCCATCACACTAGTCCACTTGACATCTTAATTTCAAAACTTTTGGGAAGGCAGCTCCCCTTTTTTTCTTGCTCTCTTCAGCTTCTCCTCTTTGCTCTTGAGAGGAGGGGCACTAGTTTGAGAGAGGGGTGTACTAGCTAGTGCCCCTTGGCATTTCCAATTTTCAATTATTTATTTTTTCCTCCTTCTATTTTACTCCCTTCCTACCTTTGGTCCTCCTGCTCCCTTTGTCTAGCTTGGTTCCTTGGACCCCCTCTTTCGTTCCATTTGGTCCACCCTTGGAGTTCCCTCTCTCTCTCTCTCTCTCTCTCTCTCTCTCTCTCTCTCTCTCTCTCTCTCTCTCTCTCTCTCTCTCTCTCTCTCTCTCTCTGTAACATTTAATGGCTTAATAACTTATGTGTAGCGGAAATTAGCATGAACATAGTGGGCATTTCATTAGAATAGATTCCTAATGAGAATTACAAGAGTGCTTGGGTGGAGAGAGCAACAAAAAGCATAACACCTAGTTAGATAGCATCGACAATACTTTCAAGAGAGAGAAATTAAGCTATTGACAACAGTTGAGGACCGGATTTGCATGGAGCCGGTCCCCCCTCCAAAGGCTTTGTATTATGGTTTCTCCCATCAAGAGAGACATGGTACAATACAATTCTTTGTGTTCCTTCAAGACTAGCTAGTGCAATGAAGATGGAAACTTCATGCACTAAGCAAAACACTTAACAAACACAACTTCAGTTATCCCCGTTCTCAAACCCAAGACCTCACACACCTTCGAAGATGGTGAGAGCTAGCAGGGTATGAGAGTAGATTGAGAGGAAGAAGGAGTATCTTACGAGAAAGATGTAAATCTCCTCACATAATCACTCATATTAGCATAGCTTTAGCTTATTAATTAGCTTGGTAGAGGAGATGAGCATGCATTGAAGCTTGGCTCTTGGTTGGATTTGCATCCACATGCCAAGAGTGTGTTGATGTAGGTTTCTATCTCACAAGCTTGGAGTAGGTGATGAGCTCTCCATTAAAGCTTGGGAAGAGATAGCCTTCTTTGCTTCACACATAGACTGTGTGTGTGATAATGCCTTGCAAAAATCAGCCCCCTCTCTCTCTTGGACGAGCCCTCTTGCTAATTGCTCTTGTTGAAGCCTCATTGGCCCTCCCCAAGTCAAGCCAATTACAATTAAGCAGCATAAGTGATAGCCTTCTGACATGTGTCCCCCTTTCCCCTTTTGTGAGAGATTTAGGTAATTAAATAATTAAACTAAACTCTCATTGGACCCCTTTGCCTCCTGGCCAATAGGAATCATGCAAGCCATGGGGCTCCTTAATGCTCATTGGACCCCTTGGGAGACTGCCCAATAGTCATCTAGGAGACTTAATTCTCATTGGTTTATTTTATTAAATGTTTTTAAATTAATTAAACTAGATTTACTCTAGTTTAATTCTCATTGGTCCACTTCAAGGGTCATCCAATAGAAATTGGGCACACCTTGTGGGCATCTGGCCTAGGGAGCTGACATGTGTCCCTCATTCCCTTTGTGTAAAGGGAGCCTGTGTGTGTGTGTGTGGCTTTCTCTCTCATCCCCTACCTTTAGGGCTCGCCCCCTCCCATGTAGGGATGTGCAAAGACTTTTAGGGCACACACAAAGCATCCAATTTTCCCTAGGGTTGACCTTTGGACACAACCTTTGAATTTTGGAACCTTAGCATTTTGGAAGTCTTAATGGGCTGAACCTTAGGGTCTTTTTAGCCCATTGTTGCACATGGCTCTTTTGCATATGGCCTCCCCTTTGGATCCCTATTTTCCCTCCTTTGGATCCCTACTATGGCCGGTCTGCTAGCTTAGTCAATATTCTAGCTTTGTCTCCCCTGGCACTTCCCCACATTAAATGATCAGTTTAATATGAGAAAATCATTTAGGAGAATTACATATTGATTATTATGACATTACCTCTCTCTTGAAATCATAGTCATCCTCGACTATGGTGTAGAGAAGATAAAGCATATTCATGTGTCCTTTTCTTAGCGGGTAGAGGATCCCTATGTTACCCTACAACATCATTCCACAATGGATGACTAGTCCATTTGGTGCTTGAGAGCTTGAGGCTGCCGCAAGCATGTCTGCACATTAGTCCTATCAGTCTTCCATAGTAGAGTGACAAGCTCTACTTGGTGTTTGGGAGACGTCGTCTCCGCAAAATTGATCTAAGCATGCATACTACTTCATTTTTGTGCACAATAAAGAAAAAGAGAGTCTTATAAGACAAAAACTTTGTTCATTTTTGACATCTTGTACATTTGCTTACTCTTGGGATGCATTGTAAGCATTGACAAGGTTTAGGTTATCCTTTAATTGTATGCCTTGCATCCATCTATCATCTTCAAAAGGGTAATTCTTAAACTTAATAAGATATCGTCGGATAGTCTTACCGCCTCTTAGTACCTTGTCTTCATGTCGGAGAATGGACTCGGGCTGCAGCACCTCCTCTTGGTCCTCGATCTCTGGTGGGTCTTCAATAGTTGGTTCTTGAGGTGGCTCTCCTTTGTAAGGCTTTAATAGGCTCACATGGAAATCATTGTGTATGAGCCAATGATTGGGCAACTTGAGTTGATAGGCCATCTCATTGATTGGCCTAAGAATCTGAAAGGGACCATAGTACCTTTTTGCTAGTTTAGCATAGTACTTTTGGTGGCCAGTAGGATTCTTGCCCGTCGTGTGCCTCAATCGAGCCTTGGGAAACTTCAACAAGACCCAATCATTTTCTTTAAAGGTTTGGGCTCTTCTGTGATTGTCAGCAGCAGCCTTTTGCCTTTGCTATGAGATAGAGATAGCATCCTTAATCTTTTGGAAAGATTCTTGTAGGTCTCGGCTATACTCATCTGCAGCGAAGATCTTCCCATGTACCTTAAGTAGCAAGGGAATTTTTTATCTTCCCTCAATTACCTCGAAAGGTGCTTTTCCCATGGAAGTATGTACAGTGTTATTGTAAGCATACTCCACTAAGGGTAAGTACTTCTCCCATTGGGATCTTTGATCTACTTCCGTTACATAGGCTTTTAGTAGATCGAGAATGGTTAGGTTAGCTATTTCACTTTGGCCATCAGTTTGTGGATGATAGGCCGAAGAGAAGTTTAGCCTTGTTCCTAAATTCTCAAAGAGACCCTTCCAGAAATTACTGGTCATTCTAGGATCTCTATCCGACACTATGGACATGGGCAAGCCATGATACTTGAAAATTTGTGAAATAAAGAGGGTTTCCATTTGATGGGCTTTGATAATCTTTTTGACAGGTATAAAATGACCTTGTTTACTAAACCTGTCTACTATCGTCCATATTCTCGTATTCCCATGGATAGACTTAGGCAATCCAAAGATAAAATCCATGGATATGCTCTCCCATGGTGAATTAGGGATTGGCAAGGGTTGAAGCAATCCAAGTTGCTTCCCTCTATAAAATTTTGTCTTTTGGCATACCACACATTTGGAAATATACTCTTGTATGTTTACTTTCATGGTAGGCCAATAGAAATATGTTTCAATTCCCTTTAAGGTAGACTGAATCCCTCTATGCCCCGCATAAGGTGGAGCATGAGATTCATACATTACTTTCTCACGTAGTGAGTTAGTAACGCATAGTCTATTACCATAGAGAAGATAACCATCTTGTAAAATAAATGGTTCTTCTTTCTTCCCTAATGCAAGGGCTGAAATCATATCTCTAAAATTGGGATCAATAGCATACTCATCTATCATTGAAGATAGATCATTGTGAGTTGCTATGGAAACCGCATTCACTCTCGGCCATCTTGAGAGTGCATCAACTACTTGATTATGCTTGCCAGCAATGTGAGAAATATGAAAATGAAATTGCGAAAGGAAATTTGCCCACCTCATTTGTTTGTCGGAGAGCTTGGTCTGCGTCATGAAGTACTTAAGACTTTGGTGATCCATTCGTAGAATGAAAGGAGTCCCCAATAAATAATGCTTCCATGAGTCTAAGGCATGTAGAACTACAAGGAGTTCCTTTTCGTATATTCCTAGAGCTTGCTCAATAGGGTCGAGCCTTCGACTCTCATAGCCTATGGCATGCCCTTCTTGGAGCAAAACAGCTCCAAGGCAATCACCACAAGCATCACAATGGACCTCAAATAGTTTTGAGAGGTCCGGTAGTGTAAGCACAGGTTGAGGGATAAGCTTTTCGAAAGCATGGTTCTCCTTAGCAGACCATGTATACCTAACGCTTTTCTTTGTTAGGTCATGTAATGGTCCCGCAATTTGTGAGAACTTTTCTATGAAGCGTCTATAGTATGCACACATACCTATAAAGCTTCTTAGTTCATGAAGATTCCTTGGTTTAGGACATCCTTTTATTACCTCTAACTTAGATGGATCCATTTGGATGCCATCTTGAGAGATAATATGACCTAAATATTGAATCTCTTGCAAGAAAAATTCACTTTTCTTTCGATTAACATAAAGTTTATTCTCTCTTAAAACTTGAAATATTACCTAGAGGTGTTGCTTGTGTTCCTCCAATGAATTAGAGTAGATGATAATATCATCAAAGAACACTCCAGTGAAGGTTCGATGAGTCCTGAACAGCTTCTCCATCAAGCGGTTGAATGTGGCTAGTGCATTGGTCAAGCCAAAAGGCATGACAATGTATTCGTAAAGACCAAATGTAGTACGAAATGCGGTCTTTACAATGTCTTGATCAACTATCCTTATTTGATGATAGCCACTTTTTAGGTCAATCCTACTGAAGTAGGTCGATCCTTGTAGCTTATCAAATAGGTCTTCTACCAGTGGAACGGGAAACCTATTCTTGATAGTGATCCTATTTAGTGCTCTATAGTCGACACACATACGATATGTGCCGTCTTTCTTTTGCACTAATAGCACAGGTGAGAAAAATGGAGATGAGCTTGGCCTAACCATACCCTTCTCAACTAACTCATGCACTTGCCGCATAATCTCCTCTTGTTGAGCTTGAGAAACTCTATAAGGAGGTTTATTAGGCGGTGAACTTCTTGGAAGAAGCTCAATTGCATGGTCATCATTACCTCGTTTAGGAGGTAGCTCACAAGGGATGTCGTCAATAAAAACATCTTGAAACCCCTTGAGAAAATTGGATAACTCTAATTCCTTTTGGTTGCTTTTATTTTCTTTTGTTAAAGCATTAGGTTCATTTTGAGAATCTTTAACAAAAATCATGTACATGGAAATAGAGCTCTTTATTGACTTGTTGAAAGATGGTGTATGTACAATGGGGATGGTGTTATCCATTTCCTTAGCATCTATATACATGTCTTTTTCCCTGAACTTAAAGGAGATTCTCCTTTCAGGAAATTTAACATCGGCAGCCAGGCGGTCAAACCATGGTGCCCCTAGGATTACATCCTCATGCTTGAGAGGAGAGATAAAGAAGTCCTCTTTGTCCACATAGCCTTGGACATGAAGCCTCAATTTCCCGATTAAGGGAGTGACTGAAGCTTCTTGCCCCTTGAAGGCACTGTCTGCGGGTAGGACATCTCCCATCTCGTAGGATTGTATGCCTAGCTTGGTGGCTAACTCCATAGATATAAAATTGTGAGTAGAACCAGGGTCAAAGAGAATAAAAGCATCATGTTCTCTTACCTTTCCCCAAGCATGGCATAGAGGAGATCCTTTGTGGTGAGTTTGGTGAGTCTCCTCCTCTTGGATTTCAACCAAGGAAGCTCTAGGAGGATCTTAGTGATTGTTCTTTTGGGGACAAGCGCGGTACGCATGCCCTTGTTCGCCGCACTTGAAACATCGGTTATCCTTACGATAACGCTCAAGCTCTTCAGGAGAGAGTTTATTCTTACCTTTGTAAACTCTCTTCTCTTTAGCTTTGTTGGAGTTTCCCTTAGGAGACTTTTGGACATTGTCCTTCCCCTTAGGCTCATTGGAACCCTTGTTTTCCGGGGGCTTATTATTTCTTTTTGCCCCCGTTTGGAAATTGATTCGAGAGGCCACCATAGTGTGGTGTATTACCGCCGATATGGTACGTGGTCTTTGGGAGTTGACATACTCCGCCATTTCTTCGGTTAAGCCCGCACAAAATTGTTGCTTTTGCTCTCCAAAATCCAACTTTTTGAAGACAGTGGCTTTGAGTTGTAGGTCCCAAAACTTGTCTACATATTTTTGGATAGATTCATTGGGAGAGAGCTTTAAGCTTCGCCATTCGGTGAGTACTTTGTCTTTGGCATCAGTGGCCAAAAACTGCTTCATAATGGAAGCTCTTAAAGCTTTCCATGTTCGTGGAGCTTCACCATTGGCTCGTAGGCTAGACCACCATTGTCTGGCGGACTTTTGAAAGTGCATAGCTACATGGCATACCTTAGAGGACTCCGTGAAGCCCTCATCTCCAAACGCCGCATCAAATTGCTAGATAGAGGCCAAGACTTTGTCCGTGGCACCAAAGGTACCATCATAGGTAAGGAAAGAGATGCTCTTCCCTCCCTCTTTGAATTTCTTCAACTTGGACGACCTCTTCCATGCGGCATAGGATTTCCTATGGCCTCTTCTTTTTGATGGTTCAAAAGTTGCACCATCACTTTCTTCAGAAGGTGAAGAATTTGAAGAAGGTGGAGAAGAGGGTGACCTCTTTCTCGCCTTTTTCTTGTCCTGATCTTTGTCATCTTCACCATAGCTTTCATAAGAGGAAGAGGATGAAGAAGATGGAGAAGAGGGTGTCCTCTTTCTCGCCTTTTTCTTCTCTTGCTTTTTATCATCCCTCTTCGAATTGTGGTGAGGAGAAGAATACGATGGTCTTCTCCGCTTTGGTGATGATGGAGAGCGTTTAGCCCGCCGTCTTCGTGGAGCCATCTCCGCTGGGGTGGCGGGAGACTCGCTTCTTTCTCGTTCCTTCGGTGGAGGCTCTTGAGTTCTCCTTTGGGAAGGAGATGCATCGTCAAGAAGTAAATTCTTGAGCCCTTCATATGGATTCTCTTCTTCTTCCCGAATCGGAGAGAGACCTCTTTTGGTAGTCTCACAAGGAGGCTTCCTAGGTGTTCTCTCATCATGGTGATGAGCTTGGAGAATCCCGTGAGCACGGAGCTGCCGTTGCACTTCACTTTGGAGAGATGGATTTCCCATGGCTTGTTGAAGCCTAGAAACAAGATAGTTAACAAGCATTGAAGCATCATTAGTAGCTTGCTCATGAGCAAAATCAAAGTTATCAGCATTAATTTCACTCTCTTTACTATTGTCAGCCATTCTAACAACTTTTAGGTGTAAACTTTTTAGGTGTACTTTGGCACTTCAAGCCCTAGTTGCTACTCCTCTTTACCCCTTTAGAAAAAGCACTCAAGCTACTGTACCCGCGGCTCGAATACCATTAATTGCAAGGAATAGAAGAGAGGGTCTTTCAACACAAAAATAGCACCGGCTCCTGTCAAGCTTCTAATAGCTCAATAGTGGTTAAGCCGTAGGCAAGCCCCGTAGGACTCCACTATTAAGACCATAGCTCTCGACGGTGATGCCCCGTTAACTGCACAAAGGCAGGCGCACTGCAAGGCTGAAAAATCCCTATTCTACTTACTTACAGGCAATTAATAATACCAACCATTTGTAGCTAGCTTGAGGACCTCTCTTCTTGAGCAAGAAAAGAGAAACCTTGAGCTCTGATACCAATGTAACATTTAATGGCCTAATAACTTATGTGTAGCGGAAATTAGCATGAACATAGTGGGAATTTCATTAGAATAGATTCCTAATGAGAATTACAAGAGTGCTTGGGTGGAGAGAGCAACAAAAAGCATAACACCTAGTTAGATAGCATCGACAATACTTTCAAGAATGAGAAATTAAGCTATTGACAACAGTTGAGGACCGGATTTGCATGGAGCCGGTCCCCCCTCCAAAAGGCTTTGTATTATGGTTTCTCCCATCAAGAGAGACATGGTACAATACAATTCTTTGTGTTCCTTCAAGACTAGCTAGTGCAATGAAGATGGAAACTTCATGCACTAAGCAAAACACTTAACAAACACAACTTGAATTATCCCCGTTCTCAGACCCAAGACCTCACACACCTTCGAAGATGGTGAGAGCTAGCAGGGTATGAGAGTAGATTGAGAGGAAGGAGTATCTTACGAGAAAGATGTACATATCCTCACATAATCACTCATATTAGCATAGCTTTAGCTTAGTAATTAGCTTGGTAGAGGAGATGAGCATGCATTGAAGCTTGGCTCTTGGTTGGATTTGCATCCACATGCCAAGAGTGTGTTGATGTAGGCTTCTATCTCACAAGCTTGGAGTAGGTGATGAGCTCTCCATTAAAGCTTGGGAAGAGATAGTATTCTTTGCTTCACACATAGACTGTGTGTGTGATAATGCCTTGCAAAAATCAGCCCCCTCTCTCTCTTGGGCAAGCCCACTTGCTAATTTCTCTTGCTGAAGCCTCATTGGCCCTCCCCAAGTCAAGCCAATTACAATTAAACAGCATAAGTGATAGCCTTCTGACATGTGTCCCCCTTTCCCCTTTTGTGAGAGATTTAGGTAATTAAATAATTAAACTAAACTCTCATTGGACCCCTTTGCCTCCTGGCCAATAGGAATCAAGCAAGCCATGGGGCTCCTTAATGCTCATTGGACCCCTTGGGAGACTGCCCAATAGTCTTCTAGGAGACTTAATTTTCATTGGTTTCTTTTATTAAATTTTTTTAAATTAATTAAACTAGATTTACTCTAGCTTAATTCTCATTGGTCCACTTCAAGGGTCATCCAATAGAAATTGGGCACACCTTGTGGCATTTGGCCTAGGGAGCTGACATGTGTCCCTCATTCCCTTTGTGTAAAGGGAGCCTGTGTGTGTGTGTGTGTGTGTGTGTGGCTTTCTCTCTCATCCCCTACCTTTAGGGCTCGCCCCCTCCCATGTAGGGATGTGCAAAGACTTTTAGGGCACACACAAAGCATCCAATTTTCCCTAGGGTTGACCTTTGGACACAACGTTTGAATTTTGGAACCTTAGCATTTTGGAAGTCTTAATGGGATGAACCTTAGGGTCTTTTTAGCGCATTGTTGCACATGGCTCTTTTGCAGATGGCATCCCCTTTGGATCCCTACTATGGCCGGTCTGCTAGCTTAGTCAATATTCTAGCTTTTTCTCCCCTGGCACTTCCCCACATTAAATGATCAGTTTAATATGAGAAAATCATTTAGGAGAATTAGATATTGATTATTATGACTCTCTCTCTCTCTCTCTCTCTCTCTCTCTCTCTCATACTGTGGGACCCATCCCCTCTCTCTACTCCATGCCTGGAAGGCACTAGCAAGGTCGCTAGTACCCCTTGGGCTGCTCTCCTAAAACCCTTAAGGGCATGCAAACGGCTGCCTACAGGGCCTTGCCACATCATCGCACGAAAGCGTCATCCGACCCTTGCCAGCGGCGACGTTGCCAAATGCAACAAATGTGCCACCTCTGCCCGCTAAAAGGCACCTCTCTTTACCCGTTGTGGCCATGCGCAGTGCCATGGGGGCCACCAACTCCCTCATCAACGTTGAGCCCATGAGGAGCTCCCTTCCTCTAGTGATACCCTATGAGGGCTCACACCTTGGGTTAAATACCCCATGATACTTTGTTTTCCTTGCACATGTGGGATAGGCCTATGCCACGTGGTACTGCCATAACAAGCCAAGCTTCCAAGCTCTTCAAAAAACCTCAAAACCCCCTTTGAGAACCAAATTTTTCCCCTCCCTCAAAGGCTTGCTATATCTTGCTCTGAGATTGGATTCCCAAGCCGCTAAATCCGGCCAAGAATTCACCACATCGACTTCAATTCATGCAAACCCTAACCCTATGCGATCTCTTTGGGGCCGCAAACTAAGGCCGTAAAAAAAAAATCATATGGTACTTTTCCTCGAGCAATTGCCCCCAACTTTGCCCAGCTATAACTTGGCGCTCGAGAATTGGAATGGAGAGCTGTCACTTGCTACTAAATTTCCACATTGCACACTACCCTTTTAAACCTCGTCAAGTCCTAAATGATGCCAAATGGCTCGATTACCGATGCAATTGGGTGGGCACATAGCTGACCCCCATAAATTCTTTTGATGGCCATAACTTGCCCTCTAGAGATCCGATTAGCAATCCGAAAAGACCAGCATGGTCCACATCACAAGCACTATGACTCTATCCGCTAATGTATGCTCTAGCCATCTATCCCTAGCTTCCATGTCCATCTCAAATTTGATAGTACATCCAATTTCAAACTTAAATATCTTACACACTAGACAAGCCATTTGGACTAGCTTGCATAGCATCTCGAACACCACACTCTAGAGCACTACCTCAGCACTTTGGGTATCTTGACCTATCATCCCAATTGGACCATTTTGGAGCTTTCTGGGCCTAAAAAGTTGCATCAGGCATACAGTTCCACTAGCATATGCTTGCTTAGGAAACCACATTGGCTTCTGCACTTTGTCATGCACCTGCTAGCACCCTTTGCTTTGCATAAGATACTTCCCATCATATACCAACTTTGGATGCACCATCATTGCTCACCCCCTAGTTGAACGTTTATGTTCAACCACACACAGGCTTTTTTCAGTAAAAATTGCAACTCCAAGCAGACACTTTGTACACCACAAAACATCTACCATATGTACAAAACCTGCCTCTGTGATCCGCCGACTTTGGTCAAGCGGGTTGCCCAACCCCTTGCTTTATTTTCTATCATCCTCTCCGATCAAACACCTGACATTGATCATCTTCACCCGCTAACAGCATCTTTCTGTAGTGTCGTACTCCTAAACAGATCCAATTTTCCATATAGCGTGCTCTCGACATACCTCCCTCGCTTCAGGCATCCACAAGCCAATTGTCCACCTCAAACAAAACATTATCGATCGTACCGTCATGCTCATACATACCACCACTTTCACTGGACGTATCCGACCTTGTCTTCCAACCATGTAGAAAGACCTGCAAAGGGCAATGTGGTTGATAAGAATACTCCCACGCAGTAGCCTCTGTCGGCACAACATAAAAGCAGAATCTTTCTCTCCTAAGGGAACCTCCACCTATGGAGGGGCTAGCCCTCGCATCACCTGTATCATGGCAAGATCCTGGCCAAAGTTTTCCCAACAAGAACATGTTCCTCTTCATCCATCTCACCCATTGGCTCATCAAATCCCCAATAATCCTCATCATCCAAGCATACTTGCCCAAACAAACCTATACCCAATACGTCATCCTTCTGCATTAGATACTCCTTGCATTCCATACCAGTGGCATCCACAAGACCATCTAAGCAAATATAGCCATATGGCCCCACCAACATCCCTTGTCGATCTATTCTTGCAACATGTCCCCTTTCCATAGACACAACAACTCTCTCCTTCTTGGGAAAGCCTTGTACCTATCATACAACCAAAGCACATTTCACAGCTACCTTGACGAGCATCGTCATCAATATGGTTCCTCACAACACCCTCACCTGTATATCTTCATTCCCAAACTCCCACACTCTTACTTGCTCTTCATTTGTAGTGGCTACCACTACATCATAAAGATGTGTCTACCACCACACCTTTATGCATATAAGAAGATAACTTAACCTTTACTGGCACAGGCTCCTCGAAATCCGTCTCCTTGCCATAGAGTGTGGATCCATCATCGAGGCTACCCTCTTTACTTGTCCCCCAAAAGCTAGAGCTAGTGCTCTCACCATCATCACCATAAGGGGACTTGGTATCAGCATTTTCATCCTCCCTTCTCTCTATAAGAGATTGACCATCATCTTTCCAACTTTCATCAACCAATTTCAAGCTCTCGGCACCCACAAATTGGCCACAATCTGCCACCCTTTTGTACAAGCACTCCACAAGAACATGCCCTATTTCTTCAAGCTGCTTTGGGCACTTGGCATCTTCCAACTCTTTGGCATGCAGGTTCTCCTTGACCAAAGGCTCATCTTTGTTATGAGATCCTCAACAAGATCCACCCTCCGTACATTTGGCACCATCCTCAATTGGTCCATCGAACACCTGGTTGTTGCCACAGGCATATAATCTGTAAGCTTCAACAAGCCTAGTTCCAGTTTTCTCTTCACTTTCCTGCTATTTACCTTGGAAACTCTCATAGCCTTGGCATAGCTTCGCGGATCTTCATAGCCTAAAACTCTCATAGCCTTGTCATAGCTTCCCGGATCTTCATAATCAACCTTCTCTCAAACACAAGGATGTAGACAAGCTAGGAACTTCTCCAGCTTGAAGCAATCCGCATTGACCACTCCAGTGACAACAACCAAATCCTTCTAGCTTTCTTCAAACTATAAACAAAAGCATCAAAATTTTCATTTATTTCTTACCGTAGCCCCTTAATCATTGCATCTTCCTTAGTACCGACACTGCTTTACAAAACCGGCATAAACATTGCCCTCAAAAACTAGTTCAATCTTGCTTATCCACACCTTCTAGACCATCGAACCATGCCTTAGCTTTACCTCGTAGCACCAATGGCATTGTGTGAACCTTTTCTTCATCACTTAACATCCACAATGAGAGCATAAACAACTCAAAGTCTTCAAGCCACTCATCCACATTTTCATCACCATGGAAAATGGGACCAGCACTCTGCCACATCTTGAATCACAAACTCAACATTGAGGAGCAACCAGTGTGCTCCTCAGTGGGGGCACCAAAAGATGGAGAGGGGGAATAGGGGGAACACACCCAACACACCAAAAAGGCATCTCTATAGCTCAAGGTATCAACAACACCCTTATCTTCTCAGAAAAACCTTCAAAAAACACATTATGCACTAGTAGACCACCGCCTGCTCATTTCCCAATTCTTACACACTCCACAAGGCCACCACACGACACACACCTGCTGCCACAATCCATCTCTACCCTTGCACACGCACATAACCACTCAATCTCACTCTCTCACACAGAGCACCATCGGTCTGGGAGGGCACACACATCCACGTTGCCGCCACCGCAGGGAAACACAAGAGAAAGAGAAAGAGAAGGTGGGGAAGGAGAAATTACAGCAAGACTGGGCAATATTGGCTTGATTATACTTCAAGAGGCACATACATCCACGTTGCCCACACCGCAGGGAAACACAAGAGCAAGAGAAAGAGAAGACGGGGAAGGAGAAACGACAGCAAGACTGGGCAATATTGGCTTGATTATACTTTAAGAGGGACACACATCCACGCTACTGACATCATGGGGAAACACAAGAGCAAGAGAAAGAGAAGGGGGGGAAGGAGAAACGACGGCAAGACTGGGCAATATTGGCTTGATTATACTTCAAGAGGCACATACAAAGTTTTCATTGCCATAAAAATGACCTTTTTTATGAAAAGATACAAAGGGGGTTAGCACACTCCTCTGTCAAAAAAACTCCACTCTGCAGGCTTCAAACGACACCCAGAAAGCCCCTCATTTGATTAAAAAAATGGCTTTTATAGTAGGGGACCTTCAACTTGGAAACTGCCATCAAAATGTTCCAATTGGTATCTAATTTGGAAACTTTTGGGAAGGTGGCTCCCCTTTTTGGCTTTCTCTCTTCAACTTCTCCTCTTTGCTCTTGAGCGCGCGCGGGCGGGGGGGGGGGGGGGGGGGGGGGGCACTAGCTTTAGAGAGAGGTGAACTAGCTAGTGCCCCTTGGCATTTCCAATTTTCAATTATTTATCTTTTCCTCCTTTTATTTACTCGCTTTCCACCTTTGGTCCTCCTGCTCCCTTTGTCCAGATTGGTTCCTTCGACCCCCTCTTTCCTTCTATTTGGTTTGCCCTTGGAGCTCCCTCGGATTCTCTCTCTCTCTCTCTCTCTCTCTCTCTCTCATGCTGCAGGACCCACCCCCTCTCTCTACTCCATGCTGGTGAGGCACTAGCGAGGTCGCTAGTGCCCCTTGGGTTGCTCTCCTAAAACCCCTAAGGGGATCGCGAACGACTGCCTACAGGGCCCTGCCACATCACTATGCCGAAGCACCATCCAACCCTCGCCAGCAGAACCGCCGCCAAATGCAACTATTGTGCCACCTCTGTCCATCAAAAGGTGCATCTCTCCATCTGTCCCGGCTATGCACAGTGCCATGGGCCCACCAACTCCCTCACGATCGCTGAGCCCGTGAGGAGCTCCCATCCTCTAGTGATACCCTATGAGGGCTCGCGCCTTGGGTTAAATGCCTCATGATACTTTGTTTGCCTTACACATATGGGAAAGGCCTATGCCACCACGTGGCACTACCATAACCAAGCTCCCCAAGCTCTTCAAAAAACCTGAGAAACCCCTTTGAGAACCAAATTTTTCCCCTTTGAGATCGGATTCCCAAGATGCTAAATCTGGCCAAAACTTCACCATAATGACTTCAAGTCATGCAAACCCAAACCCTATGCAATCTCCTTGAGCCTGCAAACTGAGGTCATCAAAAACATATATATATCATATGGTACTTTTCCTTGGGAAATTTCCCCCAACTTTGTCAAGTTGTAACTTCGTGCTCGAGAACTGGAATGGATAGCCGTCACTTGCTACTGACTTCACATTGCACACTACCCTTTGAACCTAGTCAATCCCTAAATGATGCAAGATGGTTTGATTTTCAATGCGGTCGGTTGGGCACGTAACTGACCCCCGAAAATTCTTATAATGGCCATAACTTGCCCTCTAGAGATCCAATTAGCAATCCAAAAATATCGACATGGTCCACATCACAAGCACTACAACTCTATCCACTAAGGTCCACTCTGGCCATCTGTCCACAGCTGCCCTATCTTCCCCAGATCTTCTAGCTCTTCCAACTTTAAGCTTGAATATCTTGAACACCGGGGCTCCGTTTGACGAGCCGTCTAGACTAGCTTGCACAACATCACGAACATCACACTCTAGAGCACTGTCTTAGCACTTTGGGCATCTTGACGTGTCATCCCAATTGGACCATTTTGGAGTCTTTTTGGCCTAAACAGCCGCATCAAGCATACACTTCCACTAGCACCTGCTTGCCCAGTTCTTCCACATTGGCTTTTGCAATCTGTCATGCACCTTCTAGCACCCTTTGATGTGCCTAGAACATTTCTGTGCACAAACCAACTTTGGCTGCACCAATGTGTGGTGAATCCCCATAGCCCCAATTCCATGTGAGGACCTTTGGAAGGCCAAAAGTATGCTCTTAGCACGTGCTCAAGTATGTAATTACATCTATAACTTGTTTCTTGGGAAACTAGTCCTTGAAGGGAACTCCATTATTTTGCAGCACTAAGTACTACCACTGGGATTTTACAAACATAAAGAAGGTCATCTCTAACAAAAGATGGAACAATTTCATTATTTTTTTGGGCATAATAGCTTCAAATTTTCCAGAGTTTATGACTTGAAACTTACCACAATTCCTGCAATCCTTAAGAGCCCACTAAATGTACAATTGGGTACCCATAAGTGGGAGTAAAGATTAGGCCAAAGTCTACCATGGTAGTCATCAACTAAAAATATGAGGGAAGCCAAAAACCTTGTGCAAATGTAGAAGTAGCACCATCAACCATAGAGATAGAACTTGCTATCTGGAATACGATACATTCTCTAAAAGACCACTAGATGGTCAAGGACAGTTGAAAATGTAAGCAAATGATGCAAATGATTTGCAAAAATCAATTCATTAATGGTTACCACAATATTATGATAGACAGTAGGCAAGTTTTAGTAAGAGGATTTGACAAAGTTCTTCACCAAAGGCCACCAAACTCAATCACAAACGGTAGGCCTCTTAGAACAATCCTTAACTCAAAATGTAATCCTATAGACAACATCCCTAGTAGTTCATAATCACAAGGCTATTTTGGATAGTTTAAATCCCCAGGTTATCATTCATAAAGGTACATGCCACAAGGAACTCTTTCAAACCATTGATTTAAAGATAACCATCATCTATAGTAAGCGGTACCAAGTTACCAAAGTAAAATAGTAATTTTTTGGTCACTCTAACTTGCATGTAGAATGGATAGAGTTAAAAATGATAGCAAGGGCATCTTCCATTTTGTAAATGAGGAAAACCACCATGGTTAGTAGGAAGATTTAGGCTAAATTGAAATAGGTATGAAGAGTTAGGCTACATGTGGTGGTTTCATAAAGACACTGTAAGGGGGGACCCTTGAAATAAGAAAAATTAAGTGTGTGCATGTGTCTTGGTGTTTGTGTGTGTGTGTGTGTGTGTGTGTGTGTGTGTGTGTGTGTGTGTGTGTGTGTGTGTGTGTGTGTGTGTGTGTGTGTGAGAGAGAGAGAGAGAGAGAGAGAGAGAGAGAGAGAGAGAGAGAGAGAGAGACATACAGAGAGAGAGAGTGTGTGTGTGTGTGTGTGTGTGTGTGTTTGATTGAAAAATCCCATCACTTAGAATCATATACTGAGAGAACTTAAATACTGTTTGCACTTATCTTCTGGTTACAACAAAGAAAAGTAGAACTTTATATATATATATATATATATATATATATATATATATATAAATTGTTACAAGATCCTTCGGTACATAAAAAAATAGGAGCTTTAAGCCGGAACTCCTATCAGATGAAAGTAGGGATCTTTACCTGCCAACCAACCACAAGTAAAATCAATTAGAATTAATTTGCACTAAATGGGTGACAGGTATATCAAGCAATCCCCACTGCTTGTTATCGATGTCACACCCAGAAGCCCAACCCTACTCCTAGGTATATGTTACATTTTCTTTTGCTCGTCTACATAAGTATGGTCGATAACGGTCTGTGAAATTTTTAACAGGTTTACAAGGCTTAAGGATGGGGTCTCTAATTGCTAATGGCTTGGTTTGATTATTCCCTTTATGTGCTGCCATGAGCTTGTCCCAAATCCTTTGTAGCTTGGAATATATCACGGGTGACGCTCATCCTAGCTGTCTGCCTGTACCCCTATTTGTCATCAATGATTACAAATGCGAGTTTAGCATTCTTTTAGAAACTCTACTATGTGTTGCTATAGGAGCAACCCTATCGTTATGGTATACAAGTAAACATCCTAATCTATAAGTATTCCTGATTTTTTGGAAATTTCGGCAGTATTTTATTTGTAGAACCATTTATTTTTCAAAAAAACCATATTCCAATCAAAACAGACATCTGACCTCACAAGAGGTGTCTAACTCATTGATCCATTCTTTTGCTAAGTATAAATCATAAAGAAGAGCAGATTTCAAACCTTTCGTTTATACTTACAAACCTTATATCCAAGGTTTTTTGTACCAATTCCCTTCTTATATACTACATGTTGCTTTAGGGGTAGCCTTTCTCTCTATGTTTTAAAGGTAAGTATATACTACTTTCGATTTCGTGAAAATTTTGGCTGAACTTTGTTTGTTCTATCACTCTTTTTTCAAAAAAAACCATCTTAACACAATGACCTTGTCTTTATCGGAGGTTATCCTAAACCCTCATGCCAAGTATCGATACCTCTTTATGCTCGATATTACTTAAAAGAAAAACTCGCAAGGAAAAAAACCAACTTTAACAACTATACTCAAGGCTTTCAGTATTAGTTCACCTGGTTGTTACTTGTAGTAGACATCGGTGGTGCTCCTTTTGCCAGTTGATGTTCAAGGTAGTGCACTCCTTGAAACCGTTACCTTCATTTGTCACATAATTTTGTGTATGGATATTAGTCCGATTACACATCTTTTTAGGTATACTATATACCGGTTTACATGCCAAAATGTTGTTAATTGCGCTTATGAATGCCAAGCCATATGCATAAGTATGAAAACACACGAGTGTGGATTATCAATGCATTAATCTTGTGCCTATTTGCGTGCCATTTACATGGATATGAGGTGTATATATTTGTTCAAAAATGTAAGTGATACATTCTATTGCTATACTATGTGCGTTCATGTATGCATAACCAGCCTATGTTAAACCGGATTTCTCGCTCGTAGGCAAGTCCCAGTTCTTACCGCCGGAATTTTTAGCTTATGATACTGTACGTTTTCATATGTATGCCTACAACCGAGTACCTTCTTTGTCAGAAACTGCTAATGGAGGATGGGTAAAGAGAGATTAATGCTATGCTTCAAAACATGCTTTGTGAGAAACCATAGATAAATAGAGTAAGGTTTATTGACAGAAAAATATATAGAAAAAACGTTTTTACCTTCTCTGTATTGTTTGCAGTTTGCAAGTTGCCCTTGTGTGTGGGAGAGGACGATTCCCTTGGGAGGCTTGATGGTGTAGCGTTTCCGTAACTCAAGCTCGCGTACTGTGACTTGCCTGTATGAGTGCCTATAGCAATTTTTTTGTGTGTGAGACGCTCTGTGCAGAGTATTTGTGCATACTTGAGGTTGCGCTATTATGCGCTGCTCGGGGGTGATGTCGTACGGTTGGCGCAACAGGAAAGAGGCTAGCGCCTTTGGGTTAGGGGTGTATCGCAACACCTGTGTTGGGTTCTATCAATCAGCCACCTTATGGCGACTGTGTGAACATGAGGCGACTGTGTGCATATGAGGTGCTTGTGCATATGGTGATAGGTGCGCCTTGCGCAACCTTGGTTTTATAGGCATGCTGAGCTCGGTGCCTTAAAGGCGGTCCATGGTCATGCCAGCTGTGCGATTCCTTGCCTGAACGTATACGGCGCTATTATTTAATGAGGGTTGCCTTTTTTAGCCAGGCCCCAAGTGGCTTAGGTATTTTAAACTATGGTTACATCCATATAAGACATTGTTGTAAAAAGGGGGGGATAAAATAAAGGGGAAACCACTTTGATATAAAGTATTCAAAGAGTTATTGCGACATGAAGCATAATTTTGATAAGCTTGAGGGATGTTAACACAAATTTGCAGATAATTGGAATGATGCTATCATGCATCTGGACACTTTTTTACAAAGGTTCTAGCTTATCTAAGCTATATTACAAAGAAACTAGAATGTGTTTGTTGCTCGAATGCTCCATCCTCCTGCTAATGATGTATGTCCATGTCTCTTGACTACTCCTCTGCCAAAGATGTTGTCTGTGTAATGCAAAAACTGTTAGTAAACTTGACATCGTCTTATTATGATAGCATGTGTGTGTTATGAGTTCGTGTGTCCGTATGAATTACAATGTTATATGGATTGCGTGCTTTTCTTACATCATGTGTACACAGAATCATGTATTTGCCAATATTGGTTTCAACAGGACCAATCATAGAGCCGATCCAACAAATGGGGCTTAATGTGTCGAACTTACATCATGGAGTTGTCCGTTGTAGGTCAAAGTGTGTGATATGCCAATGTATGTTTAGAGTGTGTGTGTGTGTGTGTGGCCCTCCCCCAACCCTGAGGAAAGGTACACTTGGTGGAGGATAGGCCACCAAGTGGACCTATCCTGTACCAATTCGTTGTTTTAATGTACTGATGGTAAACCTAATGCCTCGAAACTGATTCCTCTCCAAGAAGTTAGTAATACATGCAATTATTTTTTCTTTTTTGAAACCATTCTCTATGAACATAGAGATCAATTTATTTAAATCAGTTACCGCATATGATTCTTGGGATGCATTATATAATATAGGCAACACCTGTGATATGCACACATTATATGCCATCTTTTTTGGTCGATTACTAGCGTCATGAATAAACGAAACATTAGGGCATGGTAATTTGTCTTTTTTCCATGCGCTACACGTCATGTACTTACCTGTCGTTGATTTGCATAACTGGATGTAAGTGTTTAAATATGTGGTTTGATTTGTTTTGTGTGTGGCTTTAATCCCAATGATGTCCAAAGGGTAAATTGTAAAGGGGTCCTCTTGGGATAGGGGTTTTTTGTGATTTAGACATTGGGAAATAAATGGATTATTAGCGAATAGCAAATCATCCATATATTGCCATGAATACAAAAATGCGTTTATCATATCAAATCTGGTAAGCCGAGACAGTTTCTTTATATATTCAATCTCATACCAAGCCAAATGCAAATTACACCATAATGGTGAACAACTGTACCCCATTGGTATTCCTTTTTCTTGTCGATAAATGTGTTGACCTAATTTCGTAAAGCAGTTATCAAGGACAAACTCATTGATGTTATGTAAATATTCATGTGTCCAAACCACTTCCTTTTTCTTTTTTGTGAGGACAATCTACCTGCGGTTCTTTTTAAACCCAAGATATTGCATACCTTTAATAAATCTAATAATGTGGTTTAGCACATCTAGTAGTCCATCCTTACCTTTATGAGGGATAGCTTCGTAACATGATGTTATATCAAAGGAATGAATGTTTGTAATATGCTTTGCTAGATTGATCAAAAAATCGTACTGATTACTAATCATCCAATACCCATTGGTTTGCATCCCAGAGATCATTTGTATTTTTTTATGTGTGGTTTCGGTGTATTCTCAAAACCTTGTTTTACACTTTGGAGTGTTTTTGTGATCATATCCGTGGCGGGAGTAAATACACAGCTATGTGCATTAGTGATCCATCTGAAATCCATTTTATGGATTTTAAAATTTCCCATGAGATATGGGAGAGATAACATAGCGGGTGTTTCTAACCCAATTTCCTGGGTATATGATCCTATGGCTTGGCAAACTTCTTCCTCTATTGAAGCAAGAAGACGAAACTCGAGGCTTTCCAGCCGTCTCCTTGCTGCTAATTGTATAAGCTTTTTACATATAAAAACGGGAGTTTGCACAGATTTGTCAAGCCCGCAAATGAATAGATATGGTAGAAGATAGTTTATTTCATTCATTAGGTCGGTGTCTTTGTACCAAAGACTTTGGTTTTTCTTGTAGAAGGGAAATTTTTGGGAAAACAATTCATTAACCGATCCTTGGATATAATTGTAATGTGATTTGCTAACCTCACAACCTAGGAGGGCACATAAGGTTTTCCATACATGGAAAAGTTCCTTTATGACTATTTGAGGGTTTACCGGTACAACGGTATGTGATTTAACCCTTTCTTGATGAATTCTTGGAATGTTTTATGTCTAGTGGTGATCACATGTTTTCCAAAAGGATCGAGTTCAACTAAAAAATTGGAAAACCTTTTATGTGTCAAACACCCACATGGTTGTGATTCATCAATTTCTTGGGTAAGAACAGTAGATGGTTTATAGAGGGTATGGTTCAAGTTTCGGGTATATTTCCACCCAAAGCAAATCCTCATTTTAGATAGCTCTTTGTCAATGTGAAAATCATTTATAAGTGTTTGAAAAAACTTATGAGGATTAACAAAGTCCATGAATTTGTTGCAAAATAATATATGAACGAATCTTCCATGCATCTTAACGTTACGTTCAAAGTGTAACAATCCATTATTTCTTGTATGAAGTAAGTATACCTGATCTTCAGAAGTGGGGTATTCAAGTGCTCTGGGAGTATCACCATAGTCCTCCGATCCTCTAAATTGCCTTGGTCTCTTGCTTGTTGACGCCATGCTGCTGGGTGTGTGTGTAATCTTCTTTAGCTGCTCCTTGCCTTTGGGTGGTTTAAGTAAGGTTTCGATTGTATTAGAGACAGGTGTGTTGTGTAACTTTTGAAAAAGTGGGGTCCCAGGTGTATACAAGACCAATCCCTTAGCTGCTTCTAGCATGTGCTCATGAAACTGATAGTATATGATGACCGCTTGCCTTAATTCAATTGGAAATGAGGCCACCCATGCAATAAAGGCATATACCTAGGTTGGACCTGATGAGAACTGAAAGAACTTTGGGAGATTCTGGAATACGTACCACAAAAATTGATCAAACCAGATAATTGATGACGAACAATTGGAGTTTGGATCCACCCTTTTGCATTGACATTTCAGGAAGGGTCGATATGAATTCCAACAGTTTCTTAAAAACCGTTTTTGATCCTTTTCTCTGTCCATAAGAGAGAGTCCTTTGGTGCGACCAATGATTGAAGTGCTTGGACACTTTTTTCCGTCGACATCTGACAATTTGACCTGTTTAAGTTCGAAGAGAACATCTTGTGCCAGAAGATGCTTGGAATGTAAGGCTAAGGTTTTACATTGTTCAACAATGTCTGTGGGAATACTACAAAGCAACCCTAGAGAGGAAATTGTAAAAGGTGCCCAATGGTTCAAAATTTCATAGTCCCAGAGCTTTTGTTCAAGTCTAATGGCATCTAACTCCACTTGCCTAGGTGGTAGTAAAGGGATTACCTCTGAAAACAATTTAGAGACAGCCCTTTCACGGGCTACACAGTTTGCATCCGTCAAGAAGTTTAAAGCTTCCTTCTCTTCTTCTTCCAGAAGGTCAAGATCCAGAAGAGGATTGACAACCTTTTCTGAGTGTTTGATTTCTATGGGTACAGCAGGCAGGTTATTGATAAAATATAGTTTGTTTACGATAGTGGGCAGAGATGTAAAATAGAATTCAATATCTGAACTATCTTGGGTATCAATAATGGGAAGTTTAGCCAAGAAGTTATTGAAGGCCTCTAGAAGCTTGTCCTTATCTTTTCTTGAAAGGATCAATAAGGAAAGCCAGTCATTAACAGAAGCTGTGTTTAATACTGATATAGAGTGGGTGTGTATGGCTTGTTTCTCAAAATCTAACAATTTTTTGTGGAATTCTACACCCTTGAAACAAGACAATATACACTGAGTTCCCAGCGGAGGAATAGGAGTGCCTTCTTCTATTCCATATCCCAGACGGGTGAGAGATGGAATCCAAAAAGCCTGAAGAAAAAAACTAATCCATCATTTAGCTTTATCAACACTAAGTTTTCTCAGTATGTGATAGATACCCGACCAAAGGTATCTTGGGAAAATTGTGTGTGTGTTTGACTAAAAAAATCCCATCACTTAGGACCATATACTGAGAGAACTTAAGTACTTGACTTTAAAAAAAAAAACTTATCATATATTTATTCCAAAGATACCATAGAACTTTGTTTTATGAAAAATAAAAGTTGTTACAAAATCCTTCGGTACATAAAACAATAGGAGCTTGAGGTCGAAACTCCTATTAGATGAAAGCAGGGATCTTTACCTGCCAACCAACCACACGTACAAACAATTAGAATTAATTTTTACTAAATGGGTGACAGGTATATCAAGCAATCCCCACTGCTTGTTATCGTTGTCACACCCTGAAGCCCAACCCCACTCCTAGGTATACTTGACATTTTCTTTTGCTCGTCTATGTAAGTACGGTCGAATACGGTCAGTGAAATTCCGTATAGGTTTACAAGGTTTGGAAATGGGGTCTCTAATTGCTAAAGGCCTAATTCGATTA